>NC_069385.1:17295000-17630000 GCF_027475565.1 Acinonyx jubatus | reverse complement strand
ACTCAGAAGGCTGTTTTTAAAGCCCAGGCTGAAAGGAAAGTAAGTCAGTGGGAAAACAAACTCAAAGAAAACACTGGGACTCAGGTGTGGGAGGTGTGTTTGTCTTCCCCAGCCAGGCGTGCCCCCCGGAATAGAGCTGGAGGCTGGCAATCAGTTAACCGCCCCCCCTCCTCTGAGGCCTGGAAGCCGGGCCATGCTCCTACGGGGCCCCCAGCTCCGCAGTGGCCCTGACCATTGTTTCTCAGAGTGTGGTCCGAGGATGGGCGCCAGTCCACAAGCTGCTTGCCCCCCAGCCCATGATGAGATAAGGGCAGGAATTGAGAGTAAGCCTTTAAAAACTTGGATGGTAATTTGACATGGCTGTGATCCCTTTTTTAAAGACACAATCTTATTTATAGTTGATAAAAGAATCAATCTGAAATGGATTACGGGGGGGGGGGGATAAGTCAGATTGTTTGGAAGCACTGCTATAGATTCTTCCCTTTTTTTAATGTTTATTTACTTTTTGAGAGAGAAAGAGAGCCACAGTGTGAGCGGGGGAGGGGCAGAGAGAGGGAGACACAGAATCGGAAGCAGGCTCCGGGCTCCACGCTGTCAGCACAGAGCCCGATGCGGGGCTCGAACCCACGAACCGGGAGATCATGACCTGAGCCAAAGTGGGATGCTTAACCGACTGAGCCACCCAGGCGCCCCTATAGATTCTTCTGCTGGCTTGGGCTGCCAGTTGGAAGGTCATCCAGCCAACAAGACCACACCTAAGGCATTTGAGACTGATCAGGTGCTGTGATTTTTCCATATGGTTTTGCCTTCTTGGCTTCAGCCCAAACTGCCCTGTACCAATGGCCAAACACCCAAACTCCAAGAGATGTGATACTTTGACACTCTGCCTTCCTAAATCTGGTGCCTTTTTGACCTTGAAACCTTTAAAAGTGGGGACACCTGGGTGGCTTAGTTGGTTGCGAGTCCGACCTCAGCTCAGGTCATTATCTCTTGGTTTGTGAATTCTAGCCTCGCGTCGGGCTCTGTGCTGACAGTTCAGAGCTCAGAGCCTGGAGCCTGCTTCGGATTCTGTGTCTCCCTCTCTCTCTGGCCCTCGCCCACTGGCACTCTGTCTCTTTCTCTCTCAAAAATAAATACACATTAAAAATAAATTTTTTAAAAACCTTTAAAAGTGGCAATGCACATTAGGATAGCACTTTTACAGTTAGCAAAGTACCTTGGATTTATGTTGGCTCACTTTTTCCTGACAACTCTGTTAGGTAGTGTTTGGGGTTGAATTATGTCCTTCAAAAAGATGTATTGAAGTCCTAACCCCCTGAATCTGTGAAGGTGACCTTATTTGGAAATAGGGTCTTTGTAGATATAATCACATTACGATGTGGTCCTATTGGATTTAGGGAGGACCCTAAATCCAACGGTGTTCTTAGAGGTCCAGACACAGGGAAGAAGTCCATCTGACGATGGAGGTAGAGACTAGAGTTCTGCTGCCACCAGCCGAGGGCCACCAGGATTATCAGCGGGGACAGTCAGAGACTAGAAAGAGCAGGAAGAGTCTTCCCTGGAGTCCTCAAAAGGAGCATGGCCCTGCTGACACTTCTAACCCCCGGAACAGTGAGAGAACACACTTCTGTTGTCTTAAGCCACCGAGTTTATGGTCATTTATGGCAGTGGTAGGAACCTAGGTACATATCCTCTGCACCCTCATTTCCAGATGAAAGTCTGGAGACGCGGTGATAATGAGATCTGCCCGTGTTCAAAGCAGCTAGCAAATAGCAGAGCCTGGATGTGAACAAATGTGAGCACTGTCCTCTACGGCAGATTGTCTCTCTTTGTGGGAGGAAGGAACGGGGCGGGGGGGGGGGGGGGAAGAAAGAAATATCTAACATTTGGGGAAAGTTGAATAAGTGACTTTACAACAATACGATGAAATATTATGAGGCTGTCGGAATTTTATTTGGAAGACTTGTTAATGAGAAACAAAAACAATTAATGAAAAATCAGACACAATATTATATTCATATACAATATTCATATGTGTTTATAGTACACACACACACACACACACACACACACACCTACACACTATGCTTAGAAGAACAAACTGGAAGAGAGAGACACCAACAGAATAGCAGTTGCTACTTGTATTTATGATTCTGGGTAGACTTTTCCACATCGTCTGTGTTTGCTGTAATGAACTTGAATTGCGGGTAGCCCCAGTGTATTACCTATGGTGTGCACTCTTTATGCATATTCCTATTGTCCAAATGCCACAACACACTAGGTATTAACGCTAGAGGAGAAGGGCGCCTGGGTGGCTCAGTAAGTTAAGCATCCAACTTCGGCTCAGGTTGTGATCTCGCGGTTTGTGAGTTCAAGCCCCACATCGGGCTCTGTGTTGACAACTCAGAGCCTGGAGCCTGCTTTTGGATTCTGTGTCTCCCTCTCTCTGCTCCTCCCACGCTCATGATCTGTCTCTCTTTCTCTCAAAAATAAATACTTAATAAAAAAAAAAAAAGGCTAGAGGAGAAAAATTATCCAGACAGTCAAAGGATTGTATCCGAGGCCTCACAGCTGGTGAGAAGCAGAGCCTGTCTGGCTCCAAATCCTGTGCGTTTTCCACCAAGCTTTGTGGCCTCTCCTTTCATGATCAGAAACAGAGAAGATAGTGGGAAGGTGGACAGTTAAAGCAGTGATGAAACCAGAAGAAACTGTCACCGTGGCTCCTTCGGGCGGGGCTCACACATCCTCAGTCATTGGCATGGAATGGAGGCGTTGTCATCCTTTCTGTCGTTAGCTCTGGGAGGCTTCTTGAAGACAGGGACCATGGCGGCTACCGTCCTAAGGCCCCACGACACCTGCTGTAGAACACTTTAAAACACTTTTCATCACATGTCTGCCTGGCTCTCCTTCTCCCATCCTTCCCTCCTGCCCGATGCCCCCGCCTGGCAGAGTTTGGGGAATACCATGTAGAGCACAGTTACTCACCCAGCGTTTCTGGAACAAATGCCTGCAAGTGTGTCTCCGGCTGACCAGGCATCCTCTCCCTCCAGTCCCCAAATCCGAAGGCCAATTAGGGCAGGACAACAAGTTCGCCCCTGTTCTCTTTTTCATGTAGCCTTCAACCTTTCCAACTCCAATAACTCAGACCTTAGCTGTAATGTATTTAAGTTGCTTTTTAAATAGGTTATTGAAACCTAGTTTTATTCCATTCATGTATCATAAGGTTTCATCAGAGAATTTCAATCCTCATCTGCACAATTCTTTGTTTCCGTTATTTTGATCTGATTTTTGTTTGTCCTTTTTCGTGAAAAGCGTCTCCAGAGTCTAGCAGATAAGCATTGTAAAAGTAAAATTTATTTTTTATGGAGTTCAGTACGTGAAAGGCCTTTGGTTCAGTCTGTTCTCGGATATGCGTCTCCATTAAGAGGGTGCGCCGTTTCTCTGGATGCTAATACGCTGAGTTTCATGGCACAGCTTTTTTCAGGGCTCAGAAGCATCCTGGTAAAGACTCCCAAGACCTCCTCTTACCGGATTCTGTTTTCCTGATCTGAGCTCATTATCTCGGCTATCTTAGTAATAGGCTGCAGTAGAGACATTTTTTTGCACAATGCTTCTCCTTGCCCTGAGATATATAGTCTGTGGCATTCCCGTAAATGCCCAGGTGGGTATCAGTTGTACAGAAATAATAAAACATAAGGAAAGCCCATCCTTCCCAGGAAGGAAATTTCCTAATAGAGAGAGGCACCTGGGTCACTTATTCAGCAAACACTGATATCACACTCGCTGTGCGCCAGGCAGCATGTGAATACTTTATAGATATTAACCCAATGCATGGTCATGAGCCTGGTCTCTGTGGCTGAGTTCCTCCCTGCCTTGGGGCCCCTCGCTAACCACTGCTGGCTTCTATGCTCCCCTCCAGGAGGGCTCCCCTCCAGCTGGTTCAGTCATGTGCAAAGAAAGTTGCCTCTTAGACCTTCAGCCCAGTGAGGAAGTTCTAGAATGCCCTGCGGGGAAGCAGAGGGAAAGGCACAGAGGTAGGTGCATAAATCTGGATAATTTGTTAACCAGCTCTAATTGGCATCCTGAGGTTCATAGCCAAGGAAAACTGGGGTGCTCCTGCTTTGTGTCCCCTAGTCCATGCTTCTTGCTCTTCTGGGAAGTCTCCTCCCTCTTCCCAGGGAGCCCCTGCTGTGCCAGCCTCCAGTTTAGTCATGAGGACTCTTTCCACAATGATGGAGAGGTTGCTGATGATGATCACTGGTCACTGTGAAATGCACATGCCATGGTTTGGATGCCTCTTCAGTGTTTGTTCCCCACCCGCACCCCACCCCACCCCATAACTAGAGGCCCAAGTCCCTCTCTCAGCCATGCTTTGCCCATGACCAGATTGAACTATCCTTACCGCGAGGAAATGAAGTTTCTCATCGGCACCCTCCGGTCCACCTTTCCAGATAGATTTCTCCCACTTTGTGCCTGCCTCTGGACTTCCGGGATACCTGTATGGCATTCCCACACCCTAAGCTGCCTTCTCCACACCAGTAACACTTGGTACCCCAACCATCCTCTCCCCGGATTAGGCTGTCATGTGGCCCACTCTTTCAGAGCACTGATAGATAATTCTAGAAGTATGAAGGTATTACCAGCTGACGGTAACACAATTGAAGGACAAATTGCCCAGGGACTTTTCCAATAATAATGATAACACCTAGTAGAACAGTGCTTTTCACATTGTAAGTATTCAATAAAAATTGAATTAATTAATATTGTAAGCATTTTATATGGACTCCTTAGTTTAATTCTCAGAACAACCCAATGGCATAGATTCTTTTATTATTTTCATTTTACAAATGAGAAAACTAAAGTTGAAAGAGGTATAAATGACAGATCACTATTTTATAAATAAACTCCTTAGAAAAAGAATCATTTTAGCCACCTTTCATTATATGTATACTGAAAATGATTTTAAAGAACTTTTCAGGATTTTAAAGAACTTTTACTCATTTTGCTTGATGAGTAAATTTGGTGCCCTAGAAATATAGGGAGGTGTTGTGAATTTCTGTTGGCCATTAAACCAGGTCGTTATTTTGCATCTTTCATACTTCCTTCCACTTATCACAATACCAACTAGGACATAAGGTGAAATCTTGGCTGCCTTGGGGTATGGTAATATACTCTTTATCCCAGTAGCCTGCCTTAGGTCACGTAGCACCAGGATTTGGACCCAGGCATAACCACTGCACTAACCTGCCACCTGTGGTCTAATGGGGTCCTTCTGAGACTAGCTCACTGTCTCCCACACCCTCCCTTCCAGTCACTGGTCTCTTGGAGACCTTGTCCGCTAGTAACATGCCCGTCCACCTGGACCGTTAGCCCTACCACGAAGAGTAAGCCCCTTTGGTGTGAGCCTTGACACAGGCAGGCCTGATCTGACGGAGATTGACCAGGAGGACTATTGAGCTGGCTCTCGGTCAAAAGAACTGAGCCAGTGGACTGAGGGCAGCCATCTTGTTTAGAGACAGAATATAGAGCTGACACTCCAAGTGGTGATGAAGTTTCGTGTTTGTTCAGGGTGATTTTTGGCTCTATCATACTTCTAGATTTCCACATTATAGCATAGGATATTGTTTGCCTAAGTATAATGGGGCATGTGAGTTGGTTCCTGGCATTGACCATGGAAGATTAGCTTACTTGCACCAACCCAGAATCAGCCCCCATGGCTATCAAGAAAGACCACACAACTCCCAGAGTGTCTATAAGTAGATACCAAACCACATGTGTTGTTAGTCTTGATCTTAGACCATATTATTATTAACTTCGCTTTGGTTGAAAATGGGCCCCATCATATTGTTAAAATAGAGTTTCACAGCCTTTAAGTAACTAGAGTACGTCACTTTTAAGATGTTTTTCTAAAAGAAAATGTTAAATCCCAAATACATTTTTGGCTGAATAGTTGGTTTTAATGGTCCAGAGTCAAAAACTGTAACTTAATTCCTCGTAAAACTTAAATCAATTTCACGAGGGTTCTGCTAAACAGTTCCCTCTGTTCAACCCAAGATGTCTACTAGTTCCTAACCCTTAAGAAATATTAGCATATTCTTCTAAAATGCCTATGTTTTTCCATTAAAAAAAAAAAACCTCTATTGTCAGTATCTGGCTTCTGTTGACATACGGTAGCTTATTTGTGGCCTCAATTATGGTATTGTGGTTATAGTTTCCCCTTCTCTTGCTCCCTTTTTCCTTAGTATCAGTGGAGAAACACAGTGTTTAAGTGATTTATGTCTGTAGTTTCCTAGTTTCCACGTTTTGCTCGCCGAAGGTGATGAGGGTAGGTGAGAGTGTTATACGACTTCTCCATCCATAGGTGGAACTTGGTATTAAGCATGACTGTTGCCATCGATGTCTCGTTCAGCCATGGGATTTATTGGTCAAATGGCGTCTGCTACATGCCTGTGGCTCCAGCTTAATACCACCAGAGACAAGAATGCTGGGCCTTGCTGAAAGGCGGTAACGCATCTGGAGAGCTCCTCAGAAAGATCCAAGTCGTTTTCAAGTTTGCTTAATAATGTCTTCGGTAGTCTAACGTTTTGAGCACAAATAGCCCAAACTTCTTCCAGTAACACGTGCTTTGGATATCAGATTAATGTGGGGCAGGAAACACAAGTGAAAAGAAATCCACCCAAATGAAGAAGGCCAATACGCCAGCATCAAAGGCTTAGTGTTTTGTTTTGCTTTACAAAATGGAAAAAATATTTCATCCTGTGGTGAGCACGTATTGCGGAAATAATCACTGTCTCATCAGCGGTGTGCCAAATTCTGTAAGCTGATAAGCATCGTTCTTTATTAGGGGTGGAACTAATCTGGTACCGTTTTCAGGTTCAGAGAGAGTTAAGAGTTCTGAGGTTGAATCCCAGAGTGTTTAGGTAAAGTGTGACTGTGTAGACAGACTTTTTTGGCTATTAAGGGACATCATTAGCTATTGGGGTGCTCAGAAACCTGTGTATTTGAAATCTATCTTTTTTTATGAAACTCATTTCTCTTGAGGGGTGCTTCTATGTTTCTTATTTCCCCATGAGTTTCCCTTCATTTTTAAATAAATTTCACTGTTCACTAAAGATGCAGTGCTATAGAGGGGCGCCTGGGGGGCTCAGTCGGTTAAGTGTCGGACTTCGGCTCAGGTCATGATCTCAAGGTCTGCGAGTTTGAGCCCCATGTCAGGCTCTGTGCTGACAGCTCAGAGCCTGGAGCGAGCTTCGGATTCTGTGTCTCCCTCTCTCTCCGCCCCGCCCTGGCTTGTGCTCTGTCTGTCTCTCTTTAAAATAAACATTAAAAATTTTTTTAAAAAAAGATGAAAAAAGAGAAATATGGGGAAGAGACTTATTTTGTCCCCAAACTCAATTCAGGGTAGCAAACATTTTGGAGCACCTGCTGTGTGCCCGACCCTGCTTGGTGCAGAAAGCATCACCAGGAAGTGCTTTTTGGTGTGTGGGCGGGTCCCCCGGGGCGCTGTTGGGACAGCCTGATAGGAGGTGCCAGCATGATTCCAATGCAGTGGTGCCACCTGACACATTGAGCAGTTCTCTCCTGGGATTGAAAGACAGAACTTGGGGTGCCTGGGTGGCTCAGTCAGTAAGCATCCAACTCTTGATATCGGCTCAAGTCATGACCTCACAGTCATGGGTTCAAGCCCCACATCAGGCTCTGCGCTGAGTGTGGAGTCTGCTTAAGATTCTCTCTCCCTCCCACTCTACCCCTACCCCTCTCTCTCTCTCAAAAAAAAAAAAAAAAAAAAAAAGAAGACCGAGCTTAAAGTTGATGACAGTGTCTGAGAGAAGGCATTCTCTGAGAGAGGGGTCTTCAGGAGCCAGGTGACTTCTGCTTTTCTGCTTTTTAAAAATTACCATTGTGGGATTTCAGGTCTTGCGTATTTAAAAAGACATAGGTCACTCTATAGCTCCACCATTTTGCCAGTCACCCAAGTTTGAAAGTGTGGCCCTTTCAATTATCCCTAAAAAGAACCATCCCCCAGAAAATCTGCTTGGGAGCCTTATGGAAATCTTGCCAGCTCACCAGAGAGCACAGATGCCAGATTGCTGGATGCCAGACATGTGTCTCTCAATTACTATCATTTCCTGCAGGCCACGGTCAAGAAATATTCAATAGAGACTTGGAAAGAGATCTGCCTCTTAAATCCATAGGGAGCTCTAATGTAACTTAGAACGTGCATTTGCTTGGAGTGCGTCCTTAACAACCCTATTTATGGAGGGAGCCTGGAGTTTTACTTGGTGGACAAAATCCACTGATGAGCATCAACGCCCTTATCCCCAAAGTTTAATAAGAGTAGGCTTAGAGGCTTCTTCTGGTTGGGATTGTCCAGGCCACACACAGTTGGTATTCTTGGTTGGCCCCTCAGCCAATCTACTGGCCAGGGCTCAGGCCACCACTGCCCTTTAGCAGGCAGAGGGGTTAGCTGAGCCTCTGGGAGCCTGGTCTACTCTACCTTGTCCTTGACCACCTAGTCGGAAGGTAGCAACTGCTCTTTCACAAACGCTTCTCCCGTTAGCCAGGTTTTCTTCTCTTTTCCTGAGATGAGAAAACAGTATAGTCCACAGGGCACAGTCATGGGCTTTGGAGCCAATAGACTGGGTTCTGAAATCAGCTCTAATTTTAGCAGCTGTTTAACCCTGGGCAAGTTCCTTAACCTCTCCAAGCTCTCATTTTTTCATTTGAAAGAGGAGGATGATAACCTCACAGAGCTGTTCTGGGAACTAGTGGAGATTATGTACTCGTGCGCAAAAGCACCGTTTCCAAGCCTCTTTTCTACCGTCTCATTTGATTCCTCGTTTTCAGTGTCCCCTGGAAGGCGGGATGTGCAACAGGTGCTCATGCTCATCTGGCCTTTGCATCTCAGAGCAGATAGCGACACAGTTGTTCCAAAGTCTGCTTGTCACACTGTGGAGTTCCGGTACTCCCCGGCCAGGATTGGAAGGGGTGTTATGGCATGAGGCGTCAGCTTTTCTTGTGGTGGGGAAACTGCCCATTTAGTGCCTACTGATGGGGGCAGCCTGACTTCTTGGAAGTGTCTCCGTGTGGAGTTACGGAGGAATTCTTTTTCCTCTGCATTATTTTGCAAATCACCTTGGAAGTCAAGAGTTAGAGTTGTTTTCTAATGCAAATGTTGAGGTCGCACGAAGTTGACTGGCCACATCCTGTGGCACATTCCCACTTGGTCTTCTAGTTTATTTTTAATATAAACCAAGAGTAAAAATACACACACACCCATCTCAGATGCAAATTGAAGCCAGGCGTTGTTTCCACATATCTGTGAAATGGAGTGAGTAAGCTAATGGAAAAAAAAAATGGTGCTAATACTTAGTCATATTCTACTAGTAGTTGCTAATGCCAAATTAACATCGAGTCTTTTAAGAAGAGTTAGCCTATGTACAGGATGGTGCTGTGATCAGAGCCCACATTTCTTCCGTGTGCTAGAGCTGGGATTTTTAACACAAAGGTTCATCAGTGAAAGTCATGGGAACACATTTTAATAGCCATTTAATGGAACATTTCAAAATGTAGAAGTCCTCTTGGCTTTCTGAAATTGAACCTTTTGTGTGCTCTAACCCTGGGCCATTTTTGTATAGTGTGCTCTGAGCTCAGGATTTTTCATCAATAGGTCTAGCCCTGGAGAGACCCCAGAATTTCTTCTTGAAATGTCAACACCAAGCTTCTCGACCTAGGGAACATCCACCAACACCGAGAGGCAAAGCCAGAGAGCAAAACGTTCATGCATGAGAATGTGGAATATTGTAAAAATGCCATTTTTCTCAAAGTAGCTTATAATTTAAAGAAAACTTGTTTTAACTTAAAGCGGTTCTCGAGCTCACCTGGAAAAGTAAACGTGTGAGATGGCCCATGATTTTTTTTTTAAAAGAAATGAGAAGAAGTTTGTCCTATAGGATTCTAAAATTTTAGAAAGTTCTTGGTTTTAATATAATGATGTTAAGGTATGTGCTCAGAGAGACAAGTCAATGGAACAGAAATAGGTCCCAGTATAAAAAAAAGTGATGTGCTGTATGGTAAAGATCATTATGAAGGAAGAGTAAATAAAGGTGTAGAAGAATTGGCTAAATGTTTAGGAAGAAATAGAATCTCATTTTATACCATGGGCCTTAACAAATTGCAGATGCTCTATCTGGAGAGTTAATTTTCTTTTAATGAAAACAAAAGAAATAGAAGAAAATATACGTGACAATTTTTGCAATGATAGGGTTTTGCTAAGAATTTTCTCAGCGTAAAAGCAATAAAATGCACACAAAGGTCCCCCCTTGATTCATGGGGATACAATCTAAGACCCCCCCCAGCAGATGCCTGAAACTGCACATAGTACCAAACCCTATATGTACTGTTGTTTTTCCTATACATGTGTACTTATGAGAAAGGCTTATTTATAAATTAGGCACAGTAAGAGATTAGCAACAAGAACCAATAATCAAATAGAACAAGTGTACAAGTATGCTGTCATAAAAGTTACATGAATGTGGTCTCTCTCTCTCTCATAATATTTTATTGTACTTGCGCTCACCCTTCTTCTTGTGATGATGTGAGCTGATGAGATGCCTATAGGATGAGATGAAGTTAGGGGAAGGGCCTAGGCATTGTGATGCAGTTGGGCTGCTCTTGACCTTCTGAGGATACATCAGGAGGATCATCTTCTTCTGGACCTTGGTCAACCGCGAGTAACCGAAACCGTGGAAAGCGAAACCATGGATAAGAAGGGACTACAGTACACATACAAAAAGAAAACAGAATATATATATTCTTAACTAAAACTTTAAAGTAAGCGTGTTTAAAACATACGTGAGTAAAAATATTTACGACAACGTAAGATATGTGGTTGATACCTTATTAATATATAAAGAATTTTTATAAATCCATAAGAAAAACACCAACAGAAAACAATGGAGAGAAAATACAAATAGCCAATAAAAATATATTAAGAAATAAGCTCAATAATAATCTAGGAAAGGCACATTACAATGAGACCTTATTTTCTATTAAATTAGTATTATCTGTTAAATGGACAAACACTAAGCAACAGGAGAGTCCTTGGTGATGGGGAGGGTGTAGAAAAATGGGCTTTTAGGTACGCAAATTGACATAACCTGGGGTAAAAAGCAGTGCATACATATGATGATAATATATATGAAGAGCCTTCAGAAGGTCATAGCCAGAGATTGGTAGCAATGTCCCGTGTCTTGACTGTGGCAGTGGTTTTGCATGTATATAAAGCTGCCAAAACTCACTAAACTTTATGTTTTAAATGGAAGTGTTTATTACACTTAAGTCATTAACTCATTCCATGATTCTTAATAGGGAAACATGGTCACAGCCTTTTTTTAAAAAAAGTTTTTTAACGTTTATTTATTTTTGAGACAGAGAGCGACAGAGCATGAATGGGGGGAGGGTCAGAGAGAGAGGGAGACACAGAATACGAAGCAGGCTCCAGGTTTTGGGCTGTCAGCACAGAGACCCATGCGGGGCTCGAACTCACGGACCGCGAGATCACGACCTGAGCCGAAGTCTGACGCTTAACCGACTGAGCCACCCAGGTGCCCCAATGGTCACAGCCTTTGATCCAGTTATTCTAATTCTAGAAAAAGAAAAGCAGACAGGTGCATACAAACTATTATGAGGACATTCTTCAAATACAGTTTAGAATTGCAAAACAGAAACAGACTTTATCTAAAACCAGGAGGATGATTAAATACATCTGGGTATAATCAATTGAAGGGTATCACATACTAAACCAGTAAAATCATGCCTTCGAGAACACTTAATGACAGAGACAATTGCTCAAAATGTGACAGGATAGGAAGTGGAGATGAAAAGGATAGCAAGTAGTATTAAAATATCATACTAATTTTATTAGAAAAAAAAGGCTACAAGCACAGGAATAAAATTAAATGAAATATCTCAAGGTGTTCATGGTCATTTAGCCAAATCTCTGGGTAGTTGGATGACTAGTGATTTTTTTTTTTATGATTTCTTTCCCTACTGTTATATAATAAGCATTTTAAATTTTGGAAAAGTAATTGAATTGTCGGCTAAAAATTGCATGTGAAAGAGGGAAGCAGAAGCAATGCCCACTAGAGCACTGAGGCCCTGGAGCATCACGCAGGACGTCTCTGATCTGCTGTGCACACAGAGCGGCATTGACTGAGAAGGAACAGATAAGGTACGCCATTCTCTAGGGGGCAGCGTAGATTCATGCGCTTAGAATCCAGGCCCTAGCTTTTTGTCACGTCACCAGCCTGTCTCCCTAAAGACTTCCAACCTCTTGTCAGTGACTCTTCTTTGGATTTCTTCAAATTGCCTGCCAAATCTTAGCCAGTGGTCCGTTAAAAATCCCTTCGTTAGACATGCATGCACGCATACACACACACACACACACACACACACACACACAGCCCTTTCTGGGTATATATTGGAGCCATGAAATTGCGTGAAGGTTTCTAGTTCTGAAATACTAAATCCTATGACTCATATTGAACTCTTTAATAGTCTTCACATTTTTATCTCCTCGTTGGAACTGTGGTGTAAACACCATACCACAGGAATTGGCTTCCGAGGCCTGAGGCCTGAGTCCTTGACCACTGGAGGCGACCATGCAGATATTGAAGATGGTTTCAATTGCAGGACAGTGGCTCACAGATCTTTTCTGTTGCAGTATGACTGTCCTTAATCTGAAAACAAATCAACTTCACTGTGTGGTGAGTGACATGCCTTCCTCCCCTCAAGTCATGATAGTGTTAAGATTAAATGTTAGTATCACAGTTTAGCCAAACCAGATGTGAACTCTGCACCTGTTTTCATGTCAGGGACTGAGGTTTCATATGCATCCCTTATTTGTTTTTATTATTTTTTTAATGTTTATTTATTTATTTTGAGAGACAGAGACGGAGGGGCAAATAAAGAGAAGGAGAGCGAGAATCCCAAGCAGGCTCTGGGCTGTGAGCGCAGAGCCCCGTGTGGGGCTCGATCCCACAAACCAGGAGATCGTGACCTGAGCCAAAATCACGAGTCAGATGTCTGACTGAGCCACCCAGGTGCCCCTCCCTTATTTGTTTTTAGTTGAATAAGTACAGATGGCACCTAATAAACTCTCATGCCATGGTTTCTTGAGGTCATTGACTTATTAAGTTTGGTAGGTGTGCAAATTCCAGATTCTGCTCAACTTCCCCACATTCCATAGCACAATTCTCAGGGAATGTTAAAATGACATTTGCCTGTTTACTTTCCCTCTTGACAGATAAAGATCCTTTCTGAGAGGTAAACGCCAGCAGGATTCAGGAGTGCAGTTCGGACTTTGTTGATACTTTTCAAGAAAATGTATTTTTCACGCTCCTTCAAAATGAAGCAGGAAAAAATAAAAGCTATGTGCTTTTCTTTCAAAATGTACTAACTATAACCACCACACCCCTGGATGATACAAATTGATCCTGATTTTTTATAAAAGTAATGATTAATTTTACAAAGATGTTGAGTGTCAGGTGATGTGGGCACATGGAATGTGATGGTGAATTGATACGCCTTTTCTCCCATTCGACTGATTATTGTGTTGACTATTTGACTGTCTCTTCCTGATTCTTTTCTACTTTGTTTGGAGTGTTTGGAAAGGCCCACATGCCAAGACTAGTTAAGGAACCAGAGCCTGGGCAGCAACTGGGCAGATGCTTCTGCTAGGCCCAGGTAGGGGCTGGGTCAGAAGGCACATGCATCCAAAGCCGGGGCACATGGGGTGGCTGTGGTCTAGAGACAGATCAAGAAGGCAGCCCAGGGACAGGTGATGTGTTGGGGGCGATCGTGAGAGTGGGGGCCACAGCCCAGCACAGACCAGAAGTCTTCGTGGTAGAATATGGATCCCACATTGAGCTATAGGTCTTCCACAGCCATTTTCCCAAGGAAATACCCACATTCAAGAGTAGAGAACTCCGGAACTTGGCTTCAGCCACATTGGTGTCAGCCCTGTGAGGGATTCAGCTGACCGGAAAAGACCTAGAAAGTCAGGCAGCCCCTCTGTACCCCTGGGGGACTTCTCTGAAAAAAATGGGAGAGCCAACACAGAAGAGGGAAAGGCCAGGGAATGGATCCGATTTTCCCAGCACTAGTTCCTGGGATTTGTTGGGTCTTTGGACACAATCTGAAACTGATCCTTTGTACATGTCATCATTTAGTTAAATGGCATGTCATGCCATAAGAAAGTGAGTCTCAGTTGGTTTGGACCAAATTACATGACCTAGGGAACAGGGCATAGGATTGGACGGCACAACTCCTGGTCTCACAGAGTCATGCGTGGTCATTTCTATCTCCACCATTTCATTGTACTTCCCTTAACTGCCCGTCTATGACAGTGACAGGTTGGGGAGAGTTTCTTCCTCAACTTTACTTTTTTTTCTTTTTCTTTTTAAGTGTAATGAATTCTTTTTTTGAAGGCTTATACTTGCCCTGCCCAGTCAAAATGCAACAGAAGAGAAAATGGATAGAAAAGAGATAACCCTACCCAAATGGAACTTTGGGGAGAGAAAAATACATGAAACATAAATATATTTTTGATGTCTAAAGCATTACATAATCAATTCTAGATTGTGTGGTATTAGTAAGCAAGATGCACTTTGAAAATTTTGGAAAGGTAGTGAATATGTAGGTGGGGAAAGTCTATAAATGTGCACGAATACTGCACAGGATATGAATCTCTACTTTCACTGAACAGTCAGTTCTTAAACTTTTGAAAGAGCAGAGCATCTTGAAATCTTGATGCTGTAATCGCAGGAAGGATAATTTACCAACTAATGTTCAATTAAATTTAACTTCCATCCTTTTGTTTCAATTAAGAGGATCAGCATTTTTCCATTTTAGTGGCAGGATACTGATGTCTCGAGAACAGATTTTGGGGAAAAAATAATAATAATGATAAAAATTGTTCTTATAGTTAACACTTAGTGGGGATTTATTGTGTCCCAGATACTTTTTAAGCCCTTTAGAGATATCATCTCATTTAATCCTAACAATAGTCTTATTGAGGTAGGTACCGTTATCATGCCTGTTTCACAAATAAGGAAGCTGACAAATTAGAACGGATTCATAACTTTCCCAGGTCACTAAGCTGGTCATTGTCAGAGCCAGCACTCAGGCCTAAGTCTTTAGTATCTCTTGCTTTTAACCACTCTATTGCCTCTCCCTGTAGGAGCGAAATCAAAACCATGAAGATCTGTGATGGGGTAGTTAATAAAACCTATGATTCTAGCAAATCTTGTTTCGCTAAATTCTTAAGAACCCATTGTTTCTGGAAAGCTTAGAAATTCTGTTGAGATGATGTTCATTGATATTCTAGAGATGTTACTTTGTTTCAGTTTCTCTAGGAGAAAGACTTTAGTGGTTGAAATTACTAAAGTTGACTGCTTTAATAAAGTGCTTGCAAAGACTCTATCTGGAACAGTAAAGCCATTTGTTGCAACCATGTCAACAACTTTGGCTCTCATAAGGATTTAATGAATTGGGGAATGGAATTTAAGAAAGCAGACAGTCCAAGGAAAAACCACTTATTTTCCTAAAACAGCAAAACAAAAATGGGAATCCTTTCCAGTCTGGTTGTTGCAAATGTTTGATGGAGTCTTAAAAATTTTTAGAGTACATGATTTATCATATAGAACAAAAAGGTGATTAATGAGCACTTCTTTTAAAACTTTTTTAGGTTCCTACCATTGTGATTTTAGTTGTTTAGATAGAAAAAAATTCTGTGATATATTTAGGTAGAAAAATATTCTGTGACAGGGGCGTCTGGGTGGCTCAGTCGGTTAAGCGTCCGACTTCGGCTCAGGTCATGATCTCGCGGCTTGTGCGTTCGAGCCCCGCGTCGAGCTCTGTGCTGACAGCTCAGAGCCTGGAGCCCGTTTCACATTCTGTGTCTCTGACCCTCCCCTGCTCATGCTCTGTCTCTCTCTGTCTCAAAAATAAATAAATGTTAAGAAAAAAAATTTTTTTTAATATTCTGTGATCTATTTGCTGGTAAAATTATAGTGAGTTGACATTCAGTAACACTTATTTTTAAAGTTTTTTAGGGGCATCTGGGTGGCTCAGTCGGTTAAGCGCTCGACTTCGGCTCAGGTCATGATCTAGCGGTTCGTGAGTTCAGGCCCCGCGTCAGGCTCTGTGTTGACAGCTCAGAGCCTGGAGCCTGTTTCAGATTCTGTGTCTCCCTCTCTCTCTGACCCTCCCCCGTTCATACTCTGTCTCTCTCGGTCTCAAAAATAAATAAACATTAAAAAAAAAATTAAAGTTGTTTAGGGGCGTCTGGGTGGCTCAGTCGGTTAAGCATCTGACTTCGGCTCAGGTCATGATCTTGCGGTTTGTGAGTTAGAGCCCCGCATCAGGCTATGCTGACAGCAGCCTGGAGCCTGCTTCGGATTCTGTGTCTTCCTCTCTCTCGGACCCTGCCACGCTCATTCACATTGTGTCTCTCACTCTCAAAAACAAACATTAAGAAAAATGTTTTTAATAAATAAAGTTTATGCAAATATATATCTACCAGAAGTAAATAGGATCACCAGATAGTAAAATCAATTTAATATTCAATCTTTTAAAAAAATTTTTTAATACGAAATTTATTGTCAAACTGGTTTCCATACAACAACACCCAGTGCTCATCCCAACAGGTGCCCTCCTCAGTACCCGTCACCCACCCTACCCTCCCTCCCACCCCCCATCAACCCTCAGTTTGCTCTCAGTTTTTAAGAGTCTTATTAGTCTGTTTAAAAGAAATTACTGGATTTTAAATATTTTTCACAAAGTCCTTTGTTACTTAGGAATGTCATTAAGCTATGATTAAAGGCAGTGAATATCAGTAAGCTTGAAAACATCCTATGCTAATGTTCAGGGTCATATTTTTTTTCTCGTAAAGTTCTAGCATCCTTCCTATTTGCTCTGTCGACCTTTGTTGTCTATAGACCCAAGCTCATTGGGGGGTTGGAGGGAGTCATTTCCATGGCAATTATGGAAATGACACATTCAATGTCTGCCGCTAATATAAGCTTGGAAGTCAAATGATTTCAGCGTTTGACAATATATGTCAAGGTACTAATGGTATGTAGGGAAAAAATAGTGTCTCGTATGTCTATCCAATCAGGTGATGCAGTAATGGATAAAGTTATATGCACTGGAAACTAATTTCTTCATAAACATTCTAAGTACATGGAAAGAATTGTGCGCTCAGTTGCAACCATTAACTTATCAAAGAATTGCGTCTAACTACCTCAGGGGATGCACAGAGGGCAAGGATGTCTAAAAGTCTTCAGGAATCATTGGTGTACTATTGCTTCATTGGTGTACATGCAGTCAGTGAAAAAGTACAAGAGTTGGGGCGCAGTCGGTCATGGCAGCCAGAATCACAAGCACAACGATTGTCAGGCTGAGCCTAGTGCTGATCACTGCCATGGACTTGAGAGAGGGAACAGTGGCTTGCCTTTCATGATTCATCACCCCTGCCTAGGGCTCTAGCAGAATTTGAGAGCAGGAGTGACTCCCCGCCCTATTCTCACCCCATCCCCACCATGCCCAGCAACTCCCACACTCTACAGCTTTGGACCTTGTGGGATTCAAATAGAAGGAGAGAAAAACAAGTTGTTACGCTCCAGAAAATTTGGCAACATTCAGAAAAGGAGAGTGGGATTAAATCTACCCAAAAAAGAGCCAAAGGACTTTCACTAGCCTCCAATTCTCCATTTTATTGTCACAAGTAAAACCCAAGGAGTGACAATTGAGTTAAGTAGCATTAAATTCAAATTTAATCTCTTGTGGTAGAAATGCTGTAAAAGTTTTCAAGAGGGACACGTTCATTCCTATCAGCACGTTTCCACAACCTTTGATATTCAACCCCATCACCTCCTTGAGCTCATAGCTAATAAAGGAGGTCATATAAACACCGGCATTGTCTTTACAATTCCTTGGGATTCCAGAGACCGTCTACATCTAACCCGCTGGGGTCAAGGGAGACACCCGTGCTTAACAGGAAAGCTAATCATTTCATTCAGGTCTTCTTTTGAAAACTTGCTCTTTCGGGTGACATTTAGCAGATTCATTTTGTAAGCTAAGAAAGGAAGTTGGCCAGTAAAACAAGAGGAAGGTGAAGCAGAGACACAGAGCTAGCCAAGACTTGAAATAATGTTATTTCACATTATTATTTAATATACATTATCCAGTGGGTCAGAAATTGTCATTCGTTCTTTTCTTTTTTCCAAAGAGAATTGGCGGGGAAGGAGGACCATTTTAAAACTGAACCCAGGCCTCCTCATTCCACCGTATGAGAACCCACAGCCCACACAGAAATTCAAGAGATGTGTTAGTGAGGGAACTCAGTCCCTCAGCCTCTGAGCTATAAGGATGACAGACAGTCCAGCCAGGAGGTTACCTCAGCATAGAGCAAGTAAATAAATCATTTGGTAAAAGCCATTGGAGAGTAAAGGTTAATGGAAAGTCATAAATCAACCAGCCTGTCTATGTATGGTTTTGCTAGAATGTAGGAGCTATTCGAAAGTTTTCAAAGATTTCCTTAACTGTGTATGATTTGAACAGGAGGACTATGACATAACGAACCAGTTTCTATTCTTATATCAAAATGAGATGAAAATACGGTATGGATTTAATGCCAATTCACTTACTCAATTTTACACGGTTGGGTTGTTTTTAGAACATCATGAAGCTTCATTTCATGGCCCAGTAAAACTAAAATGTAATGGGTTACAGCTTTTCCGTTTGTTGATTTTTCTCCTTCAAGCATCTTTGATTTTCCATCCTTTGAACAGAAGTTTAAAAATGTCTTCAATGTCATTCAGTACACCTGTTCTCCTGGCCCTTCCCCCACCTGTCTTTAAAGCCGTTTCTAAAGTGAATCAGTCCTGATAGAACCTAATGGTAGCCATGAGCACATTTCTTAAAAGCATTAGAACCTCTTCCTCGGCAGCTTCTAATCCACAGCGTGGCCATCGCATCATTGGTAGATTGTTTCTTTTTAGTGTCACCCCCGCATCCCACCCCTACCTTATCTAAGAAGAAGGCTGGTGCCTACCTACACAGGGTCAGGCTCATGTGCCCTCAGAAGTTTCCTGGCAGTTGTCCTCTCCCTTCCATCCCACGTCACAGGTTTCTGCGGTCTCTGTCAGCCATTGGCCATGAAAGTTCACCTCAAGACATCACCCAACCATCTTCGTTTATAGCTGCTGTTGATCTAACACCTAGCACGAGCCAATGTTCCTCCCTTTTTTCTTTCATCTATCAGAAGAAAGAAAGAGCTTAACTTTTCTCATCAGAGAGAGTTTAAATTTCTATTCTACCTCAATAAAAACACCCCTCCCTCCCTCACCACCTCTTTCTGAGAGCAACTGCTACCCTAAATGGCTTCTCTCAAAACTTGCTACTTCTAGCCTGCCATCTTTTTATGGGCAAGTGCCAGTTACAAGAACAAGTTTCTACCGCCACCAAGTCTTTCAAAAACATATGATGAAAAGCATTATCTTGTTCTTGCCAGACTACATTTGTGAATTTTAATATGTCTGGAACATTTAAATGTTCCTATCAAGTGTTTCCCACTGTTCTTTAAAGTAGTAGCCATGGTGCCCAAGCATTTCCCTCTCAGATGGTCTTCTTGGTATCCACTAGTGTGAGCCTCTCAATTTCAAACTTCCCTTGATTGAACAGATGGACCTCCCGTACAAATGGACAGGTTGCGGCTTCATCTCACTCTTTCTTAGGGTTTTGCCTAAAGCCAAACCATTTGGATATGCTTTTCGATATACACACTGTTCTTATAGAGCACGCAGTTGAAAATCTGACTTCCAACACGGAGAGAAGGAAGAGACGGGACCATTCATTTACATCCTCCCAAGACCTGGCCCTACCAGTGTGCTGCAGATTGCCTAGATGAAGTGCACTTAATTTCAGAGTAACACAGCAGACTTCCTCAGTGCAATTGACAGCCTCCTTGGAACTTCATTTCACACTTTCCTGACTTGGGAATGGTTATTTTGAGTAGCACCTCTTAGTAACCTAACTTCTTAATGCCTGGGCAAGAGGTTAAATATCTCACTTATCTACATGTTTGGCCTCCATGAACAGCGACTTCATTCAAAGCCTTTCAAGGGTTTATCAAAATCTCACCGTGTTTAACATTCCA
Source organism: Acinonyx jubatus (assembly GCF_027475565.1). Classification (NCBI taxonomy): domain Eukaryota; kingdom Metazoa; phylum Chordata; class Mammalia; order Carnivora; family Felidae; genus Acinonyx; species Acinonyx jubatus. The sequence goes on along the minus strand of NC_069385.1, from coordinate 17,609,779 downwards.
GAGAAAACATCCAGGTTGCTGGTGATTGGGACTCACCTTTGGTTTTCTCATCAGAGCTGATCATTGTGATAAATACAATGTCAAAATAACGACAAAGAAATAGACTATATTCTCGCAAATAAAATGTATCTAGAATGAACTATAAAAAGGAAAAATGTAGGTTTTGTGATAGCGCTGAGTTCCCAGTTCATAGAATCCCAAGAACAAGCAACTATTAAATAGTCATTATACACATCATATGATAAAATTTACCAAGAATTTCTTGTGCATGAAATGTTTTACAAGCAACTGTGTTCCCGTATTAAGTGCTATGGTACTTTGTATTCTCACAAACAGTAGTTACAGGATCTTCAAAAAGCCCTGTGTGTGTTAAGATTTAGTAAGTTAGGTTATAGTTAGATTAATATCAGGCAACATTAAAGAAAATGTCTTAAAATTTAGGAAAATTGCATTATATGAATTGCAGGATCCCTGACAAAAAAAGGTAAATGGTGTCTTAAAACTGTCAGAATTGAAACCCTTATCAAGCCATGAAAAGAAAGTTCACCCCTCTATATCTAAAGCTGCCATTTACGCTAGATAAGGAAAAAGGCACATGATCACTTATGAGCAAGGTTGTTTATCTCATATTATTGAGAGTCATAGAGGCTAAAAACCAACTCAATTATCTAACAGTAGCAAACTGTTTATGTGATCTATAAGGCTACCAGTGGAGCACATAAAAACACACTGCAAAATATGACTTGGAATAATTAATACTATAAGCAAATGCTTATGATCAGTTAATTTTTAAAATAATATGAAACTCTGAAACTTAATAATGTGTATAGCAGAGATCTATTTTACAATTCACGTACATAAATAAGAAAAAGACTAAAAGGAAATGTATTATTATAGTAATAAATATGGCTTGATTTAAAGTCATTTGATCTTTTTTTAAATCTTTTTCCAAAAACGTTACCCTCTATTGTTTGCATATGTGTGCATGTACATACGTGTAAGTATATGTGTCTATATGGTATGTATATATTTAGGTACATAATAACCAGACAAAATGAATTTTTAAATTATAAGTTGCCTAAGAATTAAGATTTAAAGCTAAAAGCTTATAAATTCCCCAAGGACTTTATGATAGCCCTCTATATAACTAGATAGGTAGCTTGATCTATATGAAACACCAGAGAGAAAAAATAATGGAGCGAAATTTTTAAAGGAGACAAGAACTGTCCTGTGGGTGTTTTACCATCTCTGGAGTGCCCACAGTGGCCATGTGTGTTAACAGTTGGCTTCAACATCATTGAGACTAGATTTGGACAATGCAGCGTGATTCCAGAGGAGGGCCTTTTCCCTGTCAAAGAAGGGATGTGTGTGTGTGTGTGTGTGTGTGTGTGTGTACAAGACAACTGCCTAGACCTGCTAACACCATACAGACCGTGAGGGATAGAAAGAAGAATCTTGCATATAAAGTAAAAGCAGAACTTAGGAGATTGTCAGATGCCAAAGAAATTTGGACAGAACTACTGGGTTAGTGTTTTGCTTGATCTTCTTTGTTCAAGTAAGTCCACTTGACCATCACTCATCATAATGTGATTCCAAGTAAAGTAACAAAGACATGAAAAGTAACAAAAATGTGTTTCTTAATAATTTCAGATGAAAACGTTATTTGCACAAAGAAATGCATTTTATTAATAATGCCATAGTAAGTCTTCCAATAAGATGTTTTTAAGTAGATATTTTCCAGTATCGTGGTTCAGTTGTTGCTGTGAAAATAAGGCCTCTGTTATTGCCATTCTCATGCCCAAGCCATTTTTTTAATGACCAAATGCCATGCTGGGCAATGCATGCGTGTATAACTAGGGTGGTATACACTTTCAACAAAAATAGAGCAGCTTTTTGATGATTTGGGTCGTGATGCCAAAGTTGGGGAGAAAGGTAACGGGAACGAATTGTCCTCTGCCCCGTGAACCAGGGAGAGTGGGGAACTGGAGCCAGCAGACCCCAGTGGGCACTGAGGCCGCCCCCAGGCTGATTAAGCGGCAGTACGTGCGTGTCTGAACAGGAAGGGATGAATTCTGATACCTCTTCCAGTTCTGACGTGTTTACTTCTAAGCTTGAGGACCTGTTTGTGGTTGGACAGCTCCCGCAACCAAATCAGCTAGGGTACTAACAAGAAATGCAGGTTCCAAGGGCCCCATCTCTGCAGGTGTCGGCCTGGCCAGTTGATTCATGACACATTACGTTTGTCCAGCCAAGTGTTCACTTGGCCCCACAGAAGGACGCAAAGGTAGCCCTCAACACCCATCCCTTTTGGGTCCGACCCCCCTTTTCTTCCCTCCTCTAAGGATGGGATTTTGAGACTGCTTGAGAAATGACTGGAAGAGAGTACGTTTGTTATTCTCTTTATTGTTTACTCTTCCTCCTGGAAGAGGGAACCTGTGTTTCCAATGTTTAGCAGCTCTCTTGTTCCCTGGAATCATGCTTGGTGCTTAGTAGGTGCTTCATGCAGATTCAAATGAGCCAAAGAAGGCCGGGTAAGAGAATAACTAATTACCACCCCCAGCAACTTCAGCAGATTTGGAGGATAAGTAGTGAGGAGTTGGAACACAAAGGCAGATAACGTGGAAACCCCTCTGATGGGCCACCCCACCTCCAGATTTGACGGGGTTGGAACCCGGCTATGCAATGTTTCTGTAAAAACACGTCTCCTTGCAGGACTCGTCCCCATTTTTCTTTCCAAAGGGGGCCAGTGCCTTGGCTTTTGTGGGCCCTTGTGACCCATCCCACACAGGCCAATTACTTTTCTTCCTGGTTCCCTTTGTTGTGCTCCTGCTTCCAAAATTCAAAGCAAATTGGAAGCATTAAAAAGGCTTCATTCTCTTTCATCAAAGGGGTCTAGCACTTTCTGGCCTTAAAAAAAAAAGAAAAAGCCAATCATGTAACTTTCCCTTGGCTGCACAGAGAAAAGGTTCTCTTGAAATTCAAAGGGATCTCAATTTATTTTTCAATTAATTATATTTCCAGATCTAAAAAGGAGATGGTAAAAAAGAGAAAGAAAAAAAATCTCTCTGTTTACTTTACCAACCCCAAGCACCGAGTCAGGCATGAAGTGCTTTTTGTTCTTTTCTCCCCTAATTGCCATACCTCCAAGAAGCTGGTTTTAACATGCCATCGATCATCCAAATGGCAAATCAAACGCCGGCTCTGTCAGCCCAGCACATCGCTGCACGCCACAGTGACATACATTCATTTCCGGTGAAGGCAGCTGCCAGGGAACCACATGTGTTTGAACTGTGTGGCCTCCCTATATAATTCAGGAAATGAGGTTACTCTATCTGTGACAAACATCATGTTCACACGGTTTTGGGGGGCAGCCGGCTCGATGCGGGGCTCGGCAGGAGTGGCCCTGGGATGTGGACCCACCATGCTGTCTGAGGACAGCACTAAATGCCCCAGCTCATTGCACCTGACCGGTGACTGTCATCATACCTGTCCCCTGAGAACGCATGCCTCATCCCATGTGTGCTAGACATTTCTAAATGTAATCTAACCTGAGGTTAGTACACCACAGTTTTTTAGACAGAGGGCTGCTTAGAACAGCAGGACCTCCTGGTTGATTACCACTCAACTCCCCCTGAAGACAAAGAATTGACGCCTATCTTTTGATGACGCTTCTTTTCATTCGGTGATAAAATCTGGTCCCACTTCTGGTTGTTACTCAACTTGTATTCATTTCTTGCACATAATCTCCCCTGGACCAAGTTCAAACAGGACCAGATTGATGGGGCAAGGGGGCTTTGGTCAGTGTGGAGTGTGCATTTGCTTGGATCAAGGGAAGGAATGCCCAAACCAGCGCAGCATCAGAACAGACTGCAAGCCCGTGGTGAGGTTTTGTTATTTTGCATATGGTTAACCATCTTGGAGGTCATAAAGTGAGGCCTCTGTCCTCCGGTGCAGCAGCTGGGTTTACACAGTATTTCCAGATTGTTTATTTTGGCCCAGAGCCAGGGCTACATCGTTTTTCCATTATGCCTGTGTGACAGATGAAGAGAGGTGGGAAGGGGGACTTCATGGGGCAGCTCTGTGATTTCCTTTTTATTTACATTAGAGGGATTTTTGAGAGTTCTGAAGATTATGAACCAGTCCAAACATAATGTCAATGCAGCAGAGGTAGAAAGAGCCACTGCTTTTGCAAAAATGTCTAGATCTCAGGCAGTCAAGCAAAATCTATTCATGGCTTCAGCTTGAGGCCATGTTGGGGGGCGTTGTGCCTGTCACTGCTCAATCTTGCATACAGATGGGCTACTGGGGAATGATATTTATCATCACGTTCAGAAGTTAAACTCCCAGTATTTGCTCAGGAGTTCCTTGTGGGGAGGGGGAGGAGCAGCGAGTTGGGAAACTGAACCATAACGCCTTCGTTGGCATATGCGTTCTCTGTGGATGGATGCACTTGGTGCTGAGTGGAGGTGTGTTTCCAAGGGCACCAAAGAACTTTTCCTTTGCAGTCCTTTCCCTGAGACACCAGCTTTCAGGGGATACTCCCTGTGTCCTGCCCTAAGTTTTTCCACCAGGGAGCATTCAAGAGTGGTCAAAGAGCCACAGTTCAAACTATATCCACAGCAAAGCCCTTGCAAGTTGGGTCAAGTGCATGTGATCTGATGGAATGTTTTACTACTAAATGAAATACTTGCTTTTGCAAATGGAGAAACAGCATTAAAAAGCATCAAAAACGATGGCGAATTCAGTCATTGAACTGCACTGATATAGCAAAAGTAGGTCACATAGACGTTTGCTGCTCCAACAGTGTTGGGGTTTCTTTACTGCATGGCCATAGTATATAATACACGTGACATAAATGCATTAGCTACAAGGTTTTAGCATGTATTATGTGTTCCCACGTGGGTATTTACGTTTGTGGCAGATGTCCCTTATCACAGTATTTCTTAAGCTTTGCCAAGTGTATGTAAGCAATCTGTCACCATAGCATAGTGTTCTCCAAGAGAGTGGCTAAGAAAAGCAAATACCACTGCCTCCCCAGAGCAACCTGCAATCCTAAATACCTATATGAGCCCATCCTAAAGAAATCTGATTTCTAGAAATGGAAAGTTTGATCTGGAATGACCCTCTTCTAAGGAACGAATGTAGTGAAACAACAAATGTACAGTCAACACCAAAAGTTGCCCTTTGGGTTAATCCGGTCTTACAGATGGATTTAACGTACAGCTTTCAAATCAACAAATCTTTATGGATGGTCATTATGAGCCAGGTGTGGAGCTGGGTGCTGGGGAGCTAAAAATGAAAAAGATACAGTCTCTTTCGGTCTGCAAACATTTCTGCTGGCTTGCGAGTTTTTCACCAGATCCTCCCAGACTTACCAAAGCGTTCCCCTTGACTTAAAACACTCAAGCCCTTCTTTTCAACCCGTCCCCTTAATGCCAGAGTACACACAGGGCAAGGAGAAGTGGGTGGTTATAGATTTCCACTCAATTTGGAAATTAACAGCCGGTGATGTAGCAAAAAGGTGCTGGGCTGGGAATCAGAAAGCCTGCTTTCTAGTCTCAGGACAGTCACTTACTGGTCATACAACCTTGAGCAAGTCTTGTGAACTCTGAAGCCCTGGGGATTATAGGTAAAATGGATTGCTCTGAGGAATGCGTGAGGCAATGAAAGGCTGTGTGAAAATGCATGAATCCATGGAACTCTGTGCAAAGAAGGGCATGCCATTCTGATGACCTGTGGGGAGAGTGGGGTAGGGGAAGGTCTGAGTTGCTTGCACCACTATCTATAGAGCTTTAATAATGCAGAAAGCTGACTCAACTCAGCAATCTCCCTTCTGGCCCTATAGTCTTGGGGTTTTTTTTTTCTCTACTGGCATTGGATGACCAACTATAGACGTTTATGTTATTGGGGGCCAGCAATATAAAAAGGACCCCCATTCAGGGCCCCAGCAAGAGGGTCTTTACCACCACCCCTCAGAGAGAGTAGAGTCTGGGAGCCTAAAAAAGTCTGTCCCCACAGAGTCCTGACTCTGTGGTGACTTTGGACATGTCTGTAAGGAAAAACAATCTTTATTTTGCTATTGAAATGAAAAGGTCAGAGGTTGATTTTTGTTTGTTTTCCCTTGCGATCATTTTACCGCTCAAAACCAATGCCTACTTTGAGGAAGTCTTCTGCAGTTATGAAAATACTTAAGGGGAGCCTTTGCCACTCCCTAAAAGTAAATAAGAAAAATGAAAAAAAAAATTCAAAAACATCCCGAAACCACAGCTTCTCTTTGCCAAAACGTATCGATTAATTAAAGAACAGGAACAGCAAACCCTGACTTGGTCAGCACTATCATTCCAAAAAAGCAACTGAACCACAAAGCTAAACACTGGAAATTATAGACCCCAGTGGGAGATGAAAATTCCCAGATGTAAGGGTAAGCTGTTTCCTGCTGAGGACCCAGCATTCATGGGCCTCTTGGGAGTTTTTGATTAAGAACATCCGGATATGGCCTTTGTTCCCACTTGGCTATATCTGCACCTGAAAGGCACAGCCAAGCCTTTTTCGGTCTGACAACACCCTCCTCCTTCTGTTGGTTTCTTTCATTCCTTCAACAACATGTGTGGAGGGTGCTGTGTTCCCCTAGGTGCTGAGCTGTGGAAATATAAAGATACATGGGGGGCCACCCTTCTCCAGGGCACTCTCAGCATAACAAGCTCCATTAGAACAGCTAGATGAGATGGTGGGGATGTTGGGGGGGAAACATCCAGGGGAAATGTTTTCAGAAGTTTCATAGTGCCTCAGAGGCCAACTAAAAGTTTTCCATCTTTTGGTTGAAACACATACACACACACACACACACACACACACACCACACCCCTTACTCTCAGACCTGCACACACAGCAGATCTTCATGATCAAATAGTCAAACAGTCGTTATGAGAGACCCAGCTCCATGCAGAGTATCTGAGACAAGCACATTAAGCTTGATCTCTCCATGAGGGATTTCTGACCAAGGAAAGAAAATGTTGACACAATGCAACAAACCAGAATGAAATGCCCTATTAGCACCCATCATGAGCAAGCCCATGAGAAGAGATTCTCCCCCATGACCACGAGCCCCATTTGGCCATAAACAATGTGAGAGGTCAAGAGCCTGGGCTCAGTTGCCAGACTGTCCAGATCCAACTTCTGGCTTCTCCACTTACAGCCATGTGAACTTGAACAAATGACTAAATTCCAAGGTCACATCTGTAAAATGGTGATAATAGGAGAGCCGGCCTCACTGGGGTTTTTGTAAGGATCAAGTGCATGTTCAAATTCTCAAGTTCTTTGCACTGAGAAAGCTCTCTCAAAAATGCATAGTGATGCAGCTGATGATGATGGTAAAGTCCCATTCGTTGCTTATATCTCCCATGCCTGGTGCAGAAAAGTTATTCAGTCAATATTGGCAGAAAAAAAAGGAAGACAACATCGGACACATGAACGAGGCCTAACTGAAGCCTTCATTTTGGCATAGAGCACTTGCTTCCTGGGTTCATGAAACCCAGAATTTTAAAACCTTTAAAGCAGAAGCATAAAACTCCATTTTTTTTTATAGCAGCCAAGGAAGTAACATAAAAGAATCAACTGGCATTTGGGGTCTGGAACAAAATGGCGAGCACTGACCTCTCTCGGCGGGTTGGGGGGAGGTGGGAGGGGGAGGAGGGGTGCACAGCCACACTCAGCCACACTCAGCTCCAGAAGAATCTTGCCTCACTTTGAGAGAAGCCAGAAATCCAGATTTCCATGTGAAATACACCAAGTCTTAACAACAACTAAGTCAATTTCTAAAAAAAAAAAAATAGCTCGTGGGCCAAATCACACAGCCTGCCAGTCAGATCCCAGGCTGCCTTCTTGCTGGGCCTGCCCTAATGGAAGGAGCCCTGAATTTGTCTCCTCCTTCTGAACTGTTCACCAGTGGGGACCAGAGACATGAGCCCCTTGAAGTCATCTCTCAGTTCCCGCTAGTTTCAAAGGCCACTCATAGGGTAGGTCTTCACTTCCTGTGGTTACGTTCTACAGTATGTGCCCTCCTGACGAGGGCAACTTCACTTCCCAGAGGATGCTAATAATAAGTGTAGATTCTTACAGCATGATTGTTTGGTGGCTGAAATAAGAAGAGTCTCCAAAAATTCCTAACAACTTCCTCTAGAACTGCTATTAGGGCAATCTGGAGAGAGACTGATTCCACAGTTCACGTAGCTTTGTTTGGTTTGGAGGGAAAGTCTGGCATTTTACAAAAATGTGGAACACTTAGCAATGAAATGACTTTTCCATAGCACTGATTATTGGACAGCAAGACACATAACCATATGTCTTTGAAATGTGATTTTAGAAATTCTCGACTAACTATACAGGGCAAACTTCCCTCTAGTCTTTCCATGTGAAGGTGATAATTTTCTACAGGCTCATGAAAGCTTCACTGGTTATGGCCCGGTACTTAGTGGAAACCTCAACACAAATAGGAGGTCCGGGCTCAGGTTCCAGCTCAGTCACTTACTCACTAGCAGTGAGACCCTGGGTAAGTCATTTAATCTCCCAGAGCTTTTATCTCCCCATCTGCAAAATGGGGGTCAGAGCGCCTCATAGGGTGGTTGAAAATATTTTTAAAAACAACATGCATATGGGCATAATCCAAACCTCTAATAGGTACTCATGTCAATGTTGGTTGAATCTGAACCTGTTTCTTCTCTCACAAAGCAGGGCTCTTAATTTCTGACCAGGACACCATCCTCTGGCAGTGTCATTAACCTTCCTTTTGAATTTGGCAGCTTTGTGGAAAACAAAAGGGGAAAAGGAAAGCTGAGATCATTTTACATAAACATTTGGGTTTGCGTCCACAGTATTATGAAAACTAAGGGTAGAGGGTTGGATGACACCACCAGAGAGTAAGGAAGGAGGAGGGGGAAAGGCTGGACCAGCACCCGGGAGCACTGGCATTTCAAGGACGGGCAGGGTAAGAGGTCTGGGTCTGGGGAACTGAGAGGGAGCGATCAGAAGGAGAGTGGATGACCGTGGTGCTCATTCAGTGTAGCTCTTCTTATAACAATACACCGGAAGGGATCAGGCTTAGCTGCGACTGTCATCATCTCTTGCCAAATCAATTCATTAATGACGCGGATAGACCCTGGTTCTTTTCACTTGTGCTTAAATGACACTGTGTCAGTTCCGACAGACGGCTGCCTACTCTGCCCACCCACCCACTCGCCCATCCTCGGCAATAGAGGAAAGCATACAGGGAAGAGAGTCGGTTGGGATGAGCCAGGAGTAGCTTTACAACAGTTGGCCCAGTTACCTAATCCTAACCAAAGAAGGGAATGTGTAGCTCCTTCACTTACTATCGTTTTGTTAAAAGCTTCAAAATTTTACTGGCTTGATGTTAATCACCCTTAATAGGAAGTCAACATTTTGCATCCAACTCATCTTGAAGACTAGTCTAGGAAATTTCCTTGTTCTAGAATAAAAAAAATCAATGGATACTTTTCTTGGATGGCTTTGTGGTCAGTGATTATACTTGCCATGTGTTATTTTTAGGAAAATTCCGGAAGCCCATATACCCTCCCTGTCTTCCTGAGCATGAGCTTTAATCAGGTTTTCAGGCTGGCTAAGAACCTCTACCCTGGAGCATATTCCCTGATCAAGCCCAAGTTGAGTACCTGGGGTGTGCCATTTTTCTCTGTCACCCAGGAAACTCATGGCTGCGCATGTTCAAAGGACGTTACTAAAAATGATACTAGTTTCATTGCAGTTTTTTCTTATGAAAATTCATACCAGGCATTTCTCTATGGTTTATAACCAGGAATGGATGTGACTAGACTGTTTTAAATGAAGAGCAGTTCAGTGTTAAATTCTTTGTTGGTTGTTGGAAAGTTTAGGGCCAAACTCTCAACCCACCTCCTGCACAAGTACTTAGTACTTCATAACATTTATCTTATGTCCCTCGATATTGGGATTTGGGGAACTAGTAAATAACAGCCATGTCTCCCTGCCTGGGTTTTAAACTCATTGAGAAATAGACGCTGGAGACAGCTAGGTGGAGATGAAAATGTCAGCTTCTTTACCAAATCACTTGAATGGGTATATTACATGAATGCAGCCTAGATGTGCAGAGAAGTGGGCTGGTCATATTCCATCCTGGCTTAGACAGACTTGCCCACCAAGTCCCAGGCACGGCTGGAAGCCCTCACCTCCTCTGCAGGAAGGTGTGAAGTCTCTGCAGACAGACATACTCTCTCCAGAAGGAATGGCATCTCAACTCCTCCCCCCAAATGCACAATCAGAGAAACCCCTCTGGCCCTGGTTCCTGAGAGAGAGACTGGGGCAAGAGGCAAGAGCAGTACTCTAGGGAGATCCTTCCAGATTGGGAGGTGGAAGCCATTATCCCCAGTGCTGACCTTCCTAGCCTCACACTCCCTTTGCCCAGTTTCCTTAATTGTTTCACTAATTGCGGCATATATATTTTTGTAAAGTTCTTTATATATTCTATATATTCTCTCTATATATATAGATTATATAATCTATATATATTCTTTTTAGACCAGGTTGGGCCAAATAAGTTAATTAAAGAGTTTATTTTAAAATCACAGGAATCCTAATACTTTTTATGGTATGAAATAGCAAAATGCTACACAATTTAGAGTGCTTTGAGAGGAAGGGATCGTAGGAGTCTGGAAACGATGGAGTTATGTTTTTTGTGCCTTTCAGTGTTAACTGAAAACTCTTGGTGCCTTGTCTGTCTTTAGTACCGATTTTTTTAAAGTCTTTTTTTACATTTATTTATTTTTGAGAGACAGAGAGAGAGCACGAGCGGGGGTAGGGCAGAGAAAGAGGGAGACACAGAATCCAAAGCAGGACCCAGGCTGTGAGCCGTCAGCACAGAGCCCGATACGGGACTCGAACCCACAAACCATGAGATCATGACCTGAACCAGAGTCGGACGCTTAACTGACTGAGCCTCCCAGGCGCCCCTAATTCCAATTTTTTAAACTCTGTGTTTTAAAAACCCAAAGGGATATGCCTATTAATATGTCTCTCCTCAGATTAGCTATAGCCAATATCTGCAAAGAAGAGAGACATTATAAAATGTTCTATCAGAAACCCATTTTAGAAGAGACTATGCCAAAGTCTTTAACAAAAATTCTAGAACTCATATGTCCAAATGTGCATTACACCTTTCAAAAGACTCAACTGGAAAAGCAACACCCTTATTTCAATTAGGCCATTATTGTTCCAAGAATTTCTTCATTAGAATTGCTATTGGAGGCTTCAGAAAGTATCTCAAATACTCTAAAAAATGACAGGCCCTTGTCCTGTCAGGTGAATCCAAGTTTAGCACCAGCCATTTGGAGCTGTGTTCGGTGAGTAATATACCTATTCAACTTTGGTGACAAAAGTTTTAGTTCGTAAGATGATAAAAGAAAATATCCTGGCAAATTTTCATGATCTTGGGTTTGGCAGTGCTTTTTTTAGTATAACAGTACAGGTAACAAAAGAAAAAAATAGATATGTTGGTCTTCATTAAATCAAAACCCTTTATTCATCAAAGATAACTATCAACAGAGTGAAGAGAGCCTAAGATGGGGGAGAAAATATTTGCAAATCATATACCTGATATATATGCAGAATATCTAGAACATATAAAGAACTACAACTCAACAACAAAAATTTTAACAATCCAATTTCAAAATAGGCAAAGGACTTGAATAGACATTTCTTCAAAGAAAATCTACAAATAGCCAACAAGCACATAAAAAGGTGCTCCGCGTCATTAGTCATTAGTAAAATGAAAATCAAAACCACGAGATACCAATTCACACTTACTGAGATGACTATAATGTTTTTAATTAAAATAACAATTATAGAAAAGGATCTGGGGAAATTGGAGCCTTTGTACGTTGCCAGCAGGCGTGCAAAGTGGTTCAGTCACAGAGGAAGACAGCTTGGTGGTTCTTCAAAGAGTTAAACAGAGAAATACCATAGGCCTTCAATCCCACTCTTGGTATATGCCCAAAAGAACTGAAATCAGGGACACAAACAAATACTTGTACACAAACGTTCACAGCAGCCCTCTTCACAGTAGTCAAAAAGTAGAAACAGCCCAAGTGTCCATCAATGAGTAGATGGAGAAACAGATTGTGGTATATCCATACAATGGAGTACTATTCATTTATTCATATACTGACATGTATACAATATGGATGAACCTTGAAAATAGGATTCTATGTGAAAAAGGCCAGACATAAAAGGACCATGTTATTATATGGCTCCGTTTATATGAGATACCTAAAAAAGGCAAATTCATTGACAGAAAGTAGATTGGAGGTTACCTGGGGAAGGGAGTACAGAGTTTCTGTTTGGAGCAATAAGAAAATTTGGGGAATAGTGGTAATGGTTGCACAACATTATGAATGTAATTAATACCACTGAAATGTACACTTTAAAAGGGTTAAAATTTGGGGGCACCTGTGGGGCTCGGTTGAATGTCTGACTTTGGCTCAGGTCATGATCTCATGATTTGTGAGTTTGAGCCCCACATTGGGCTCGCGGCTGTCAGCGCAAAGCCCACTTCGGATCCTCTGTCCCTCTCTCTCTCTCTGCCCCTCCCCTGCTCACACATTCTCTCTCTCTCTCAAAAATAAATAAAACAAAACAAAAAAAGCTTAAAATTTTATGATGCATATAACATTTTTTGTTAAGCATTACATGTAAATATATAACACATTGTGTTTTTAGTCATTAATATAAAACTAAGCAGATTTGAGTTATAATTTACCATATTTTAAAAAGCCCTCACAATTTATCACAGTTAACATTGTGTTTAAGAAATCTGGCAATTCTCCCTTTATTTTTCTTAACAAATGCCCTGTTGAAATAATGAACTGCGAATAGCTTTTATATCTAGTTAAACTATCAATAATACATAGCAATATTTTAAAAGAAAAAACAAGATGATTGGCAAGTGGTGAGAGCTTTTTCCTGTGCTTCTTCCTGAAAGGAAAGCCCTTGGTGTGTGTAACAGGAAATAGAAAAGGAAAAATGGGTCAATTTTGCTGCTCAAAGGAACGTGTAATTTGTAGTTCGTTGAATTGTGGTCAAATTACATAGTTGGCATCCCATGCAAAGAATGTCAGGTAGTTTATATTTAGTCAACTAATGTTGATATTAACACCTAGGTTAAGGTGAAATCTTTCTAAATATTGTTGGGCACCCTTTTCCCCTTCCATTCTTTGCACGCTGAGGTTCCTTCCATAGGAGCTGCCGGTATTATGTACATAATGCAGAGTACATCATTACTCCTTTTGCGCGAAAGCATTACAGGTGACTGCTCATATGCAACTCTGGTTCTCTTCCAGAGCATAGGAAACTTGGAAATATGACTGTGACCGTGAAGAAGACTGTCCCCTCCCCCGAGGCCGTGCAGATTCTCTACCAGCGAATGAGATACGAGTATGAGTTCTACCACTACGTCAAAGAGCAGTTCCACCTGCTGAAACGCAAGTTTGGACTGAAGTCCCACGTCAGCAGGCCCCCTCTGAGACCCCAGTTCTTTATTCCAACTCCACTGGAAACCGAGGAGCCGATCGATGATGAGGAACAAGATGACGAGAAGTGGCTAGAAGATATTTATAAGAGGTGATGCCATCACTGTGCTGCCTCCACTGGCTTTATCTCCCTTTTCCAGAAAGTTTTTTGTTGGGGGAAGAAAAATCCTTAAGGGACTAAATTAATGCTCAGTTGCATTAAAAAGAACGAAACATTCCCACATGTTGGGGTCATTGGGAGATGCCCGGTTTTGCGGGTCTTTCTTAACTGTATTCTGGGTCTTCCTGGTTCCCCGGATCCTTCCCAGGTACACTAGATGGCGCCATCACAGGGCAGTTCATCATAACAGCTTTTTCCCTCTAGTATAATGAGAGGAGGGGGAGAAATACAGCCCATAGCCCAATAATTTATCATTTGTAAAATGACTTGTAAAGATATTACCTCAGTGGTAGGAAACACCCAGGCTTACCCATAATTCGGTAGAAATACAAAACCACTTCAGACACCAGGGAATCTACTCTAGAAGTGTCTAAGAGGGGAAGGTAAGACTGATAAGGACCTCAAAAGGGAGGATGCCCCTGGATGAGTGGTTTCCACCCACGTGGGTAGAATTCTGCCTCTGGTCCATCTCAGGGGACACTTTTGCCAACAGCAGCATACTTCTCTCTGAAATGGCAAGTCAGCTTGTGCCACACCCCCAACCAGTCCAGAGCCTTGAGTACTTTCCAAGGTCAAGGTGCAGGGCAAGCTCCATTGAGACCCTCCGTTTCCAAGCACCATTCTGACGGATCTAAAAGTAGCATAGCAGGGAAAAGAATTTGTTTGCCGTGTAAGGAAAAGTGTAGGCACGAGCATCTCTGGAGGTCATGTGACATCAGAAAATTGGTTCGGTTGTGTTCTTTGTACCCACATGGCATCTCTCTCCCCAGCATCGTTTTCACTGGAGACCCGGGAATGGGTTTAGCTCTGGCATTTGACTCCTGTGGCAGAAGTTCTAAGCCTGCCCACAGACAATGCATAGTCTAACCCCTGGCCAAGCTGGGTCCCACCATAATGGCATCTTTCACCTTCTGGTCCCTTGAAGGGTACCTGGTTTTGGTCCAAAGGGGTACTGAGTTCTACTCAGGCAGCGGTGAAACTCCAACCCCCTTTGTTATGGAAGCAGCTCTTTCCTGAGAACCCCTATTAAGACATTAAGACAAGAAGCAAGAGCTTCTGGTAAGAGACTGCCTGACCAGCTTTATGAGCAGGTGTCTGCCCCCTGAGTGGTGCATAGCTGTGGGGCAGTTCCGTTGCTTGAAATGTCTCTTCTCCCCATTCCTCTCCTGTCATCTGCCCCCGACTCATGACCCCGTGGATCTTTGGATACTGAAATGTTTTCATCTTTAACTGCGCCCCCCCGCTCTGGATACGCATATATTTCTGGGTGGATAACATACAGCCAGCTGAGAAGCAGGGGTGTGGGGGGTGGTGGCAGACGGGATACATGTGACAGATTTTGTCTCCTTCATGTTTTCTCCCCTAGAGCCAGCCCTTCAAGAGCACTAGCAGAGTGTGAGTTGGGAGTACTTAATAGTAAATAAGACTGACTTTACACAAGCTACACATTTTTTACTTTTCAGAAACCAACAAGTCTCTCTAGAGTTTTTTCTTCGTTCACTAAAATTGGACAGTAGCCAAGATATAAAGCAAGTCATTTGGAACCTGTCGAGTGTGCACTAAAGCTACTTTATCATGAGATGTATTAAGAAGGCTCTACCCCACAGGAGTCCAGTGAAGGCTGGGACCACAGAGGCACAAAGTCCAGCATTTGGCCACTGGTGGGCCTCCTTTCTGCCTCAGAGAACTGGGGCAGAGACGTGATTAAGAAACATGTTCTTAGAAGAGGAAATATCCTTTGTCCTGTGTAGAGAGACCAGGGCCCTACCATTAGGCATACCTTAAAAAGCAACCCAGAGAACAGCTGTCCTATTAAAAACAAAAGATAAGAACAGCGCCTGGTACGTTGTGAGTCATTTCTATGAAACTGCATATAAAGAATGATAATTAGTTTACACACTGTGCAGGCTCACTCTCTGAAAATAAAATGGAACTGGCTTAGTGATCTCTGCTTTCGTCAGAACATCGGGACCCATTGGTCATTTGCAAAATGCATCGTCCTAGTGCAAGTTCACACGAGCACTTCCAGCTGTGTGTTCAAAGGCCTTTACTGTCAGCAGTGATCATTAGACCATGCCAACAAGAGATGCTGACCTATTCACTTGCAGGGCCTTAATGCTCTTTTGCCCCAACAAAGAGTCTCTGCGTCCTAAAAGTCAAGGCACTTCATCAATTTATTGGCACACATGACAGGATTTCTTTGGCCCTGAGCCCAACGCAGTTTGTACTTCATGAAATATATTGTACATTTTACATAGTTTAATTTAAAAAAAAATACATTTTAAGCTGGTTGATCTTTGACTGCCTTATTTATTATAACCTTTCAGCACATTCCAAGGTTTTAGTTACTCAGGAAGGAGTTAATTAAAATGATTTTATTTTGGTCTGATGGATGTTTTTTAAAAGGAAAATTATTATTATGAACCTTCAGCCTACTCTTCTGGAGTGCCGTAAAAGTGCTTGTAAATCCTTTTTTTTTTTTTTTCTTTTTAAGAAGAAGAAGGAAGAAAAAAATGGTGTTTGACATTGATGGAAATTCAAAAATATATATGGAACTGAAACATTAGCTTAGCTAAAATAAAAGCAATCTGTGTTTGAGATGAAGTGTTCCTTAACTTATTCATCATCCATATAAATAAATGAATATAAATAAGTTGCAATTTTTTCCCCATTCTGTTCCTAGCTGGAAATAAAAGTGCCTGCAGTTTTTCCCAGCACCCTCTGCCTTTTTAATCAGCCAAACTTCTTCCTTCAAGCTGTGATTTTTAGAAAGATGGGTTTTCTTTTAATCTATAAACTCTATTCGTGTTATCATTGGGTGACACCAAAAAGCTGGCTGAGAAAATGAGCGAGGCATTCATTCCTCTAGTTGTGTGGACACGATACTGTGCACCTGACCTTGCCTCCACGTGCCCTGCTTGGTCTGCTGTCCGGGGTTTGGTCAGAACCCTTCCCACCACGCCTCTTAGCATGTACTCTGATCTCTTTCTCAGACACACAGAGCCTCAAAAAGCTGGGTGATTCTCCCCTCCCAAGCAAGCAGCTTTGATCCAGAAACACTCTCCCTGAGAAATTTCACAGCCACCTCAAAAGGGACTTGCAGAGAGCCAGGGAGTCCCCTGCTTTCTAGCAATTGGGCACCCCATGCCAACTCCTGTGGCTATTTTGTAAAAGGAAAGAACCAGAGTTTTGGTACTAAGGGAAAGAAAAATCTATTTTGGCGATAACATGCTTTACTTTAAGCAAGAGCCTGAGTTTTAAACAACAAGTGACCAATGGTTACCTTTTTTTTTTTTTATCATTTAATTTGTTCTGTAACTTGGTCACATGATGTTTGACTCCGAGTGACCTTTAAAGACAGAAGTATTGAACAAAACCCGGACTACACCCCATCTGGAGTTGCGTGTTTGGTCCGAAGTTCTTCAGAAATGTGCTCTCACCTACAAGTTCATCCAGCGAACTATTTGGCCTTAAATGAAACGTGTAGATAATGGTAGTATTTCTCAGAAGGTGGACTGATGATCCATAAGCATTCAGAACAATTGTTCTATGGGTCGAAATTATGAAATTCCCTTCAAGTAAAAGTAAAGAGGGTTTATTTTACTAAATTTCCTTCATGTCTGGTGATGAAGAAAACATTTTTTTTTTAAGTATTTTAAATATCCTAGGAAAGACAAGACTGCTTTAGGCTAAAACCAATATTAAGAGTCTGTTAAAAAAAAAAAAAAAAAAAACCATAGAACATCTTTCACAGCTCAGAAAACTCACTGTGATATAGAGCTCAGAGTGTTTGCGCCATAGATGGACTGGCCTAAACAACGGAAATTTATTTTCTCACACTTCTGGAGGCTAGAGGTTTGAGGTCACAATGTCAGCAGCATCGGTTTCTTCTGAGGTCCGTGTCTTTCTTGTACCTGGGCATCTTCTCCCTCTGTCTTCACATGGTCTCGCCTCTGTGCACACTCATTTATGTCCAAATTCTTTTTTTTTTTTAATTTTTAAAATCTTTGTTTATTTTCGAGAGAGAGAGAAACAGAGCATGAGTGGGGGAGGGACAGAGAGAGAGGGAGACACAGAATCCGAAGCAGGCTCCAGGCTCTGAGCTGTCAGCACAGAGCCCGACGCGGGGCTCAAACTCATGAACCGCGAGATTGTGACCTGAGCTGAAGTGGAACACTTAACCCACTGAGCCACCCAGGCGCCCCCAAATTCTTCCTTTAATAAGGACACCACTCGTATTGGATTAGGGCCCATGCTGATGGCCTCATGTTAACTTGATTACCCCTGTAGAGACCCTGTCTCCAAATACAGCCACATTCTGAGGTACTGGTTGTTAGGACTTGAGCATATGAATTTTGTGGGGGACACGGTTCTTCTTACAGCACCCAGACTACAGCAGAGAAGTTGGAGCAGAGGAACTGGTCTCCAACTAGGAGAGAAGCAAGCCTAAACTCACAGAACCCTCGAACTGCCATGGGGCTGGGCGGCCATCTGGCCCTTGTCCTTTTTTTATACGTAAGGAATTGAAAGTCCAGAAACAGGGGTTCCTGGGTGGCTCAGTCGGTTAAGTGTCCGACTTCGGCTTAGGTCACGATCTCGCAGTTCGTGGGTTCAAGCCCCGCATCGGGCTCTGTGCTGACAGTTCGGAGCCTGGACCCTGCTTTGGATTCTGTGTCTCCCTCTCTCTCTGCCCCTCCCCAGCTCATTCTCTCTCTCTCTCTCTCTCTCTTAGAAAATAAATCAACATTAAAAAAAATTTAGAACAAGGCAAAAAAAAAAAAAAAACTCCAGAAATATACAAGATTCAAATACACCACATGCTAAGTTTTGCCGTTGAGGGTTCGATGAATTTGTGAATACTGAACAAATCAAAACGACGATACCGCCAAAGTCCCTCTACCGACCTAAATCCAGAATGGAAACGATAAGGCACATTCAACCACCCCCAGTGCCACCCGCCACACTGAAGCCATCTCTCCCTGCAGCTTGCCCGGCTGTGGGGCCTATGGGACCCCCTTCCACAGAGGGAGACCCTAACTAAGCACTAAGTCCTCCGGGACAGATGTCAAAATAAACCTGTTCCCTCTGAGATTTTTCTCTCTACTCAAAGGACAAAGAGGGCTTCTTATCCCATTTTGCCCACCGCAGATTAGAGAGTTCTATTTTTCCTAAAGGTAAAATGAAGATTCATGTTCTGCTTCCTCTAAGGAGCTTCAGAAGGACCTGCCTCAAAAACTAAAGTCAAATACAGCTCATAAAACTAGTTGAAGTCGAGTGCAGACATGCCTCTGGAAAACCCGAGCTAGAGAGTAACCAGGCCCTGAACGCTCCCAGGCCTCTTCCCTCGCTGACTGCTTCACTCACTGGAGAATTCCTTTCTGCGTAGGGCAGGCTTGGCTCACGGCGCCCGGCACCGCCGATTCCCAAGGAACACCCTGGCCCACAGATGTTCATGGGTCACAGAATTGTGAACTGACCACTGGTGCACTTTGGATTTCAACGTGTAAACATGGGGATTCCCTTTAAAAAAAAAAAAAAAAGGAAGAGAAAAAAAAGGAGGGGAAAGAAAAATCACCGTGCAGAGGAAAAATGTGAGCTAAGTTTTTCCTTTGGAATCTTGGCGTGTGAGTTTAGCTATCTTCAATCTGGCTTTCGCCAGACACTGTATGCTTTGAGCAGGCATGGAGCAATCTGCCTTACGCTGTGCTGCCAGAACATTCAGACTTGACCTGTAACACGCCTCCTATTCCAGTCGTGAGCAGAGACAGCCGGGAGGTCGGCCACGCAGGACACAGCATGCTGACTGTGTGGTGCAGCTAGAGAAGCGCCTAGAACCAGGAAACAGGGCTGTTGACTGACTCGGGCAAGAGCTGTAGACCAGCAAAGTCCCTGAAATCACGTCCCAGCCGCTCGACTTCATCAGGCGCTTGACTAAATCACTTGACCTCTCCGTGCCTGAAGTCCACCCAGCTGGAAAATAGGAGGTCCACTGAAGCCCAAGAGTTGCTTCTGGAATGGACTTTGTCGCACCCTCCACCCCCATATGCTAAGAGACTAAGAGCCACAATCCATTGGGGGCTGATGAATCTTTGTTTTCTCCACGAAACGCTGCGTCCTCAACAAGAGAACCTACAATTACACATCATTGTAGGTCCGTTGATGCCCCCGAAACCCTCATGACTGAACGTGTTGTCACCCAATGTCCCAATGAGTCCATGGACAGCAGCACTTCTGAAGTGTGAATGGAGCCAATAGGAACAGACACATTCTAGTGGACATGAGTCAGTATTCTTATCATGTGCCATCATCCAAGACAAGCCACTGTATGGACTTCCATTTTTCTCTAACACTCCCTTTGAGAAGAGTTTGTCGAGCTGTGACTTATCGGAATCCTCTCAAACTCACCGCTTCCGCTAAATACAGGCATCTTCTAACTTCCTCAAAGTACCCTGTGTCTCTATGATCCTGTTTGTAATAAAGGTCCTAAAACGTCCACATCAATTAGTACAGGTAGTGCACAAGAAAAGTTGTATTAAAAGTGGAAAACCCCATAGGATGGGGCACTGTGCTTTTTGCAGTCTTTCGCGTTCTCACGATGGCATCAGTGCTATGACGTTTTGGGAGAAGTCTGGTAATGATTGCGTGGGCTGGCGATGCATTCGCCACAGTCAGTCCTTCTGACCCCATTATAGGACTGCCACTCTCGGACTCTGAATCTGTTGCATCACTAATGTTTCGCTGATCACAGACTTCTTTATAGCCACCTTATTGGCTGCTTGTATCAAATACCATTTCCTTTCCTCCTCTGGCTTACTTTCCTAATCGTTCTCCATCTTCGACTGAAAGTTAATGAAATTCTCATCCAGGGCATATTCGTTCCCAAAATATAATTCACAAACCAGGTGTGTGGGATAGGCATGAAAAAAAAAATCATGGTGTTAGACAATTTGGGAAATGCGTTAGCTCTAAGTGTCACACAGTGGGGTTTTAAGAGCACACTAAGGGTTTAGAAGAATACTGAAGTTTTAAAAAGTCAGTTTCTCTTTGTTTAACCCCACATGTCTCAAAACGACTTATCATGAAAGCCTAATTAAGACCCATTAGGGGCGCCTGGGTGGCTCAGTCGGCTGACCGTCCAACTTTGGCTCAGGTCATGATCTCACGGTCCGTGAGTTCGAGCCCCACGTCGGGCTCTGTGGTGACAGCTCAGAGCCTGGAGCCTGCTTCAGATTCTGTGTCTCCCTCTCTCTCTGCCCTTCCCCCCGATCGTGCTCTGTCTCTCAAAAATAAATAAACATTGAAAAAAAATTTTTTTAATTTTTTTTAACGTTTATTTATTTTTGAGACAGAGAGAGACAGAGCATGAACGGGGGAGGGTCAGAGAGAGGGAGACACAGAATGTGAAACAGGCTCCAGGCTCTGAGCTGTCAGCACAGAGCCCGACGTGGGGCTCGAACTCACGGACCGCGAGATCATGACCTGAGCCGAAGTCGGCCGCTCAACCGACTGAGCCACCCAGGCGCCCCTAAAAAAAATTTTTTTTTAAGTAAGACCCATTAATAACTGTGGAACTAGTGTTCTTGGGAGATTACACTTTAAGAAACATTGCTTTAATATGTCATTTTTTTCCCCATTGGAAGAGTTACTTTCCTTCCACTATGGTTCGATCTTTGGTCTTCCCAGTGGTCTCTGTGTCTTGCTTGAGGAAAATATATTTACAGATGCCTAACGGTTTGATAAATAGAAGGCAGGGGCCGATAAAATGTGTAGTAAAATAATTAACAAGGAACCGTCTTTAATTTTTGCTTATGCTCCTTAATTACATCCCCTACTTCATGAGAAAGTTGGCAACTCTTTTTAAAGCAATTTTTACATGCTTTTAAATATTTCTTGGATGCCTCGAATCAATTCAGTCCTTCCACGAAGATCGGTGCTCAAATCAGTTTGGATACAGAACATCTGCCCCATTTCGTCTCCGATCTGTGGTTGGTTGTGCAGTAGGGAGGAAACGGTGGCAAAATGGAGATCTCCAGTTGTTCAGGTAAGGCTGGCGGCTGGAGAGAAGAATACTGGCTCCTGAGCTTGAGCTCAGCTTTTGCACACTGGAGTACCTGTGTTGTTCAGTACACTAGGGGGAGCCGGAGCCATAACAATTTACTCAGGAAGTCCCAACGTCTTTCCAAGCCTGATTTCTCTCCCACACCTGCTTATTTTCCTCCCATGCTTTAGAGGAGTGTGGCCCAGAAGGAAGTCACGGTTAGTGTATTTAAAACACAACGTGCACATTGGGGCACCTGGGTGGCTCAGTCGGTTAAGGGGCAAACTTCAGCTCAAGTCACGATCTCGCCACGTGTGAGTTCAAATCCCGCATCAGGCTCTGTGCTGACAGCTCAGAGCCTGGAGCCTGCTTTGGATTCCGTGTCTCCCTCTCTGTTCCCCAGCCCCATTCGTTGTCTCTCTCTCTCTCTCTCTCTCTCTCTCTCAAAAATAAATAAACATTAAAAATTAAAAAAAAAAATCACGCAATGTTCACACTGTCCGTCGATTCATAGGGTATTATCTTTCCCAAGCCGTGTGCCATGCTTTCATGTTGTTGCCCTTGTTTTGAAATTACGATAGTATTTTTTAAATTGGTCTTCATCAGATCACCCTTCCTGAGTGCGTTGTATAATTACAACACGATTGAAGTTCCCATTCGGTAATCAAGAGTTGCGTCACGCGGTCATCATAACCCTCAAGCAATAAACACCACCACCGCAGCTGTAGCGGTGAGGACGAGGTGGGTACAATGAAGCAAAACGAGGATGTAGGAAGAAGAATCCCATATCGCTCCATCAGCAAGGCAGTGCAAACTAGGCAAAGATTCAGATAAACCTCAGTTCAGATATGCTTAACGTACAAACTTATTGCCACGCGCAGGAGCTGAATACGGAGGTGAGAGGTGGGTGAAGACTTGAACGAGGAGGAGGTTTCATGTGGAATTTGTCCCCCTCCAGGGACAGTGGAATGTGTATAAAAAATACAGGGCCGATCTAAAGCACAAAGGAAAGCTGACCTTTCAGTAGGTCTACAAGAACAGTATTGTACCCTGTTTGTATAATGGGAAATAAAGACCCCCACGGAGGTTAAATAACGCGCCTGTGGTAGCCCAGTGAGTGACAAGGCCGGGATGCATATCCGAGAAGGCGGGATAAAACTGAGCCTGACTGCCAAGGATTTGGGAAGAAATTTTTATTTTATGCTGAGAACGGTGAGGAACCCTTAGTCCTTTCAGAAGAGAAAAGAAACACGAGGAAATCGTTTTTCTTTTTCTAAATCCATTGGCAGGTGAGCAGACCATTCTCCCTTTGCCCTCCCAGAGCTCGCCTCCTTTCACTACCCTTCTTCGCAGGCTCCGTCTCCTGAGACACTGAGCCCTGCCTGTGAATTGTGTCACCCGGGCTCCCTGCCTGCTGCCTCTTAGCTGGCTTTGGCCAGTGGGTGGCACACAGAAGATGGGGAACATCTGGATGGAATTCTGCCTCTGACTGTATAATGGGTGAAGGAATGCTGGGCAAAACCCTCGTTAGTCATCACCATGTGTGCCCGGGGCGTGGACGGGGGCTGGGGAAGAGACTGGAGAAGAAGGACAGGAGACAGAACTTAAAGATGGCCCCAGGAATGATTTCAACCAATGGAAAATAGTGCCCGCTACAAAGGTCCTCTGTGAATATTTGAGTTGAATGGACCCAAAGGAACCAAGGGAAAATATAGTATTAACTCAGGTATTTCCAGCTGGATACAGATACAAGTGCTATAAATGATGGAGAGAGTGATGGAGTGAGAGGGCTGCCCTAGCGGGCAGAGGGGCTCCATTTGAGATGTGTGGATGTGTTGAGTCCAGCGAGCCTGGTCATCCCTTCCTGGATCTCACTGTCCTCGGAGGCAGGGTTCCTAACGGGCATTACATCGATCCCCTCATCCCTCTGTGTGGCCACAAGCAGCTGGGACTGGGTCCCAAATTCCCCCCAGTTGACATCAGCATACTACCATACAAGTCTAGTCATATTTTAGATGCGCCATTATATGAGAAAAAGGTTGGGAAAGCCAGTTGTAGTTGACTACCCAGAATACACAGAGCTTCTGGTTTTGATATTTTTTCTTAAAACAAGTCTTTTCCTTCAAGCCTGTGGTTTCTTTTCTTTTACACTAATTATTCTTTGACTTCCAGGTAAGCACATACAGACACCGGAGCACTGGTTCACCATCAGTAAGATGGCCTGATTAATTTTTCTAGCAAAGATGATGGATTAGACACCTGCCTATCTTAGACGGCTTCAGACCGATTTGGGTGGAAAACATAGCAAAACTGATTGATCCAAAAGCAGATCTCTGACCTCAGGCTTATGAGCACCAGCCCTCAAAGAAACTGGCCAACCATATATCCCAGGAAGAGTAGGAATCATTTATTGGCATTCTCACCCTGAAAATTATTAACCTGTACATCTAGGTTCTCCCTTACACTGAAGTGATTGAAAAGCAAAGGGTTTCCATAGTTATAAGTATTATTTAGTATTGGCCAGCTAAACTCTGATCAATGTCCAGAATGTATAGTTCCAGACCATGTTTAAAAACGCTTTCAAATACGTTACATCAACTCTGTGGATAGACAGCTGGAATAGATTAGAAAACTGAAGCTCAAGGAGGCTCAGATAGGTTGCATAGTGGCTGAACTGATTCTAGAATCCTCTGATTCCTTTTCTATTCCTCTTGTATAGGAAATGCTTTTCATTTTCCTTCATTCATTTCCTTCCTTCCTTCCTTCCTTCATCCATTCATTCATTAGTTGTGTTTATCACATAATAATTGCAGGGTTCTCTTATGAGTTGATGGCAACATAGCACTTGAACCCTTAGCCTGAGAGTTTAATTGAACATAATAGAAAACAGCTCCTCCCCTCACTTGGGGCATTTCTGAAGCTCTAATTCCAGACACAGGCCTTTCGTGGGGAGATTTGACTGGAGTAAGACCTATATTTTACCTGGTTTGATCTTTACTATGTTCCACTTATTACTTCAATACAAATTTTAGTTTCAAGAAATTAAGAGAAAAATGATTCCAGAGATAAACTGGGTTGAGAAGAAATCTAAAAATGTCTCCTTTTCGGGGCGCCTGGGTGGCTCAGTTGGTTAAGTGTCAAACTTCAGCTCAGGTCATGATCTCACGATGTCCCACGTGGGGGCTCTCTGCTGTCAGGGCAAAGCCCGCATGGGATCTTCTGTCCCCCTCTCTCTGCCCCTCCCCCGCTTGCATGTTCTCTCAAAAATAAACATTAAAAAAAAAAAGTCTCCTTTTCATTCCTTGTAAATTAGTGTCCAAGTTTTGGGGGCAGGGCTTAAGAGTGAGGAAGGAGAGGGGGAGGGAACCTGAAGGCAAAGGTTCCCTAGGAATCAGACTTCCCAGGCTCCTCCCTCCCCCACTCACCTCCCTTTCCAAAAAGACTGCCCCTCATTTCATCCCTGGGTTTCCAGGCACCTAATCCACTTGATGGTCAGGTGAGATAGGAGACATTTGTGTTTTCGTTGTAACTTGCACTGGGGCTGTTGTTAGCAAATCCAGGCCTCTAGCTATCTTCCTGACTCCGGCCAGAACACTAACCCAAAGCCCAGAAGCACTGCGAGGGCAGAGGCAAGTCAGTGCTGGTTTCCTCTTCTATACAGAGACACAGACCCAACAAACACCCCAGGATCTCAGGGACTACAGATCTCTGTCTTTCCATTATGCTCTCTTTTCTCGTCTTCTCTTTTTTTTTCTTTTAAATAGAATAAATTAAAAAATACTATTCAAAATTAAAGTGATTTCACGCTGTTACCCCAAATATGTCTCTATGATCCAGTGAATTGACAGGATTTACGTTATATTGTACAAGTGAGCATAAATCACAGGGGAATCTGATTTGGGGATGAGGAAGGGCTTTAAAGGCAAGCACAGTGGGAGAAATCACGAAGAAAAAAGGAATGAGAATCACTGAGGTTCCAAATTGAGTCACAATTTAAAAATGAAGAAATACTTGTGGCAGAAATGGCATAAAAAAAGATTGAAATCACTATATATATAAAGAACTTATATAAATCAACACAAACGTGCAAAGAACATATTCATTCTCAAAAATTAGCTCTGCAAAGGCTAAGAAATAAGAGGAAGTGTTTATTTTCATGAATAATCAAAGAAATTTGAAGTGACATTGTGACATCACTGTTGGTACTTCAGTGACAAACTAGGTTAAGTGTGCTAATGCATGGGATGAACAGAGGGCATGATGAAATACTCTGCTGATGGGAATAAAATTGGTACATTCCTGAAAAGTAGTTTAGTAATTCGTATCAAAACCCACAATAAAATAAACACTGAGATTCTAACTAGTTTGAAAGCGCTGCCTGCCAAAAAGTGCTGATTTCATAGCTACAGCATCAAATCCCAAATCTAGAATCATCTAAAGACATCAGGCATGTCAGATCAGATGACTCAAGGTCTCCCTCTAAAATACCGTGCTAATGATATCTCTCAGCTTCCAAGAAATGTGAACATAGCTTTTACTTGAATTAGAGTTTGTACGTTACAGTATGTCAATTTTTAAAAAAATCTAGTCTCATTATCGTATGGTCGATTTCGATGTGAACTCAAAATTCTTTCCCTCTGGCTTTACCACTCTAACCAGCCTCCCAAAGGTGGAACTGGCTCCATCATGACCTGCTTCCCACATATCTGCAGCAGGCCATTTCTAAAACTCAGTAGAAACACACATTTGCCGATAGCAAATACAATTTTCCATAGGATACAGATAGAACTGGAAGCTGGAGCTTTTTGCTTGGATGAGTTATTTTGTAGTTAGGCAGGTCATTTTAAATTTCACTGTGTCAAATATTCCTCACATAATTAAGCCATGCCCTGGTATTTCTAACTACTTTCATTACAGTTGAACATTTGTTGAAATGGAACTTGCTGTGTAGCACACAAACTCCTCTGTAAAGTTGTTTATTCTTGTAGAGTAACTCTAACAATTTGCTCAGATTTTCTCTTTGGCAGTGCTCACATATCTTCAGGTTGCCAAATTAATGCAGGGATTGTTTTCTAGCTCATTGAATCAGAAAATACGTTTATCTTTCATTCACTTGTAAATTCGTTACCCCGAGCATCACATTCATAAATGAGAGAAGTGACCTATCATGTTTATGGTGATAACCAGGGTTTGGACAATCCCGTTATTGTTTGTTTCTACATAGAGCCAAGAAGACAAGTTCCACCTCCTAAATGAACAGAATGATCTGAGGCTCTGAACCAATAACCTCCATTTGTCTCTGCTTTTTGAACTCCCTCTGTCCTGCACAAGGTCCGACACCCAAAGCCAGCTGCTTTCTGTGTTAAGACATATTGTCGATTTCTTTTTTATTTTTCAATGTTTATGTATTTATTTTGAGGGAGAGAGAGCATGAGGTGCAGAGAGAGAGAGGAGAGAGGGAGAGACAGAATTCCAAGCAGGCATCACCGTCAGCGTGGAGCTCAACGCGGGGCTCCGTCTCATGACCACAAGATCATGACCTGAGCCGACATCAAGAGTTGGGCACTCAACCAACTGAGCCACCCAGCCGCTCCTGTCGATTTCACTTATTTTACAACTTGAGTCCAACTTTATTCTTGAGTACTTATAAATATACTTTTGTTAATTGTGTGGACTTGTTGGTTTCAGGTGCCAGAAATCCAGCTCTAACCAGTTCAGACAAAAAGGAAATTTGTTGGAAGGGTAAAAGGTATAAATCAAAGGAAGAATTGAAAACCAAAATGCAAGAAGGACTAGGGTGAGCTGGACTCAAAGGCAACTGAACAACCAGGAACTATGAGGTGTCTCTCTGTCTCTCTCTGTCATTGCAGACCAGCAGGAAGTGTGTCCCCCGCCTGGCTTCAAAGCTTCCAGACCTCACTCACAGCTTCAGTCACCACAAAGGAGCTGGCTGGCTCCTGGCTAGTTACAGTTCAGAAAAATCTTGAGGAAAGACACTGATTGATTTCGCTGAGTCAGGCCCCCACTCTTGCACCAACTGGAAGATCAGAAGGAGGATTCCCATAGATCACATGATCCCAGAGACTGGTAAATGTTGTGAATGAGTAGCCATCCGGAAGAGTGGTCACTACTGTGTCTTTTTAGATTTGTTTTTGAGAGCTCTGCCCAGTAGTTCCATAATTGGTCACAATAAACAGCTACTTTTGTGAAAATAAACTGGTAATAATTTTATTTTTAAATGTGAAAGTGTAACAAATTCAAAGAATAAAATTAAATCACAATCTCACTACCCGTGGCAAACTATAACTTGCAAGTGCATGAATTTGTATCCAAATGTGCAAGCCAGATCCTTAGTTTGTGGGTGAGCCTAGCGGGCGCCCAGCATCTCAGCTCAGCAAAACTCCCTTACGCTAACCTCAAGGCTAGAGCTTGTGAATGTCACCACAACTTGTTTGTATACACTGTGGGGGTTAACAACGGAGGGAGGCTGGCGGGCGCAAGGAGCAGAGCAGGGGAGCCATGGCTCTCTGGAGATGAGATTATGAGACAGGATGTAGGCTCTGAGGAGTTTTAGATATTGATGGTGAATTCCAGAGGCGTGCGTAGAACTGACAGGTCATTTTAGCCTAAAGCCACTTCGCCACCTGAATCATTGGGCATGCGCTTGGAGCAGTGACCTCAGGGCAAGATCATTCTATAGGTGACAGCTAAAAGTGGATTTTTCAGGAAACTTACCAAGTTCACCTCTCTCTATTAAACTAAATAGCCAATTTAAAAAAAATTTTTTTAACATTTATTCATGTTTGAGAGACAGGGTGCAAGTCGGGGAGGGGCAGAGAGAGAGGGAGACACAGAATCTGAGGCAGGCTCCCGGCTCTGAGCCATCAGCACAGAGCCCGATGCAGGGCTTGAACCTGTGAACCATGGGATCATGACTTGAGCCGAAGTTGGACACTCAACCGACAGAGCCACCCAGGCGCCCCTAAATAGCCAACTATTATTCACATTTGCCCTCCCTGGTGAGTTGTATACAACTTCAGTGGATTTAACCCCTCAGACCCATCTTTGAATCATCACTTGGCTGAACTTAATGGCCGGTGGCCGACTTTGCTCTTCCCGTTGTGCTGCCTAGCTCTCTCTTCTGCCCCTCAGGAGTCCCATTCTCTGTTTCCAGGCACTCTTTTATCTTACTTTTTGTTTTCCAACACATTTATGGGGCTTCACTGAGATACCTTTCACCCTCAACAAGAATTACATACACCATTCAAACTTGCCTTGGGTCTGGCGTCCCATGTTAGCCCAGGGGAGCACGGGTCAAGGGTGAATGAACCCAGGCGGCCACTGTAATGGCACATCCTCAAGAAAGCCAGCTCCTCTCCGCGTGCTTTGTATCAAGGCGTCTGCTATTTATTTTTTTATTTTTTTTATTAAAAAAATTTTTTTTCAACGTTTATTTATTTTTGGGACAGAGAGAGACAGAGCATGAACGGGGGAGGGGCAGAGAGAGAGGGAGACACAGAATCGGAAACAGGCTCCAGGCTCTGAGCCATCAGCCCAGAGCCATCAGCCCAGAGCCTGACGCGGGGCTTGAACTCCCGGACCGCGAGATCGTGACCTGGCTGAAGTCGGACGCTTAACCGACTGCGCCACGCAGGCGCCCCAAGGCATCTGCTATTTAAAATGCCTCCATTCAGCGCCTCCATTCAGTTAAATCCATTCCCCTATTTGCCATATTGTTAGGTGACGGTTCATCACAAACTGTCATTTTCCTCAGAAATGTGAAGATCCATTTCTCAATTATAAAATTCTATTCAGTTTCTCCAGATTAAACTCTGTTTCTTATTGTTTGATTCCCATGCAGCACATATGAAGCAGAATTTAGAATTTACCTTAATGAGTGGAAAATATCGTTGATCAAAATAGGTTCTTTGCTACACAGAAAGCAACTAGCCCAAAAAACTAAGAAAACCTAGTAGTGACAGCTGGGAATTATCAGACCCACACTATAGTCTAACAACTTCTTGTAACTTCATCCTGATTTTCAGACAGTGTCCCCTGGACCTTCATTTCTCATTTTTTGATGGTACAATTTTACCACATCCTCACTGAAATGCTAAGAGTAATCCTGAAATTATTTCGGTAATGTGCTTTATTTTTGAGAGAGAGACAGAGCGTGAGCAGGAGAGGGGCAGAGAGAGGGAGACACAGAATCCGAAGCAGGCTCCAGGCTCCGAGCCATCAGCACAGATCCTGATGCGGGGCTCGAACTCACAAACTATGAGATCATGACCTGAGCCAAAGTCAGATGCTTAACCAACTGAGCCACCCAGGTGCCCCTCTTTTCTTTTTTTTCTTTAATGTTTATTTCTGAGAGAGTGGGAGCGTGTGTACATGAGCAAAGCTGGAGAGGGGCAGAAAGGGAGAGAGAGAATCTCAAGTAGGCTCCATGCTCAGCACAGAGCCTGACACGGGGCTCGATCTCACGTGAGATCATGACCAGAGGCAAAATCAAGATTCAGACGCTCAAGGGACAGAGCCATCCAGGCGCCCCTAGGTATCTTTCAGCAACACTTAAATGACAAAAATACATCAAAGTTCCCCTCAAGAGAAAAAGAAAAATCAAAGATCAAGAGAGATTGTTGGTCTCAATTTGGAAACCAAAGAATGCTAAATTCTTAAACTCTTTTGGCTTTTGAGAAAACCTAGTCTCCGTTAGATGATGCTTATAACTCACAAGAGTTCATTCGTTTGGATGAAAACTAGATTCATCAGTGAGGAGAAACAAGAAACGAGCAGTACGCTTACATTTCAGAGCACACACAGCACCCAAAGTACACATCCACACTCAAATTGCTATTTGCATTTTGGCTTATCTCACATATCAAAATCAGGGCCCTCGAGACAGTTTTAAATGATTGTCTCTCAGCTGCTGCTCTGACAATGTTCCCTCTGTCACATCTGCCACCAAGTGTCCCAACATGGTCGGACAACCACAGTTTTACAGTCACCAAAAATCGCACTTACAGCCCATAAGGAAAGCCAGACAATTCCAGAAGGCCAGCTAAACCAGCATTTGTCTAGGTGCCTGTCTCACTGCCCGGTGCCCAGAACTCAGCCTTCAGCTCAGGGAAAACCTTCCAGAAGCCCAACCTGACCCTCCCCGAGGCTGAGTTAGGGTCCCCTCCGTAGCACTCGCCACACTACACTGGAAACGCCATTCACCCATTATCTTGCCCTTTAGATCACACCCTCTGTGAGGTCAAGGACCTGGCCTGTCTCGTTCACTGCTGGGTCTGCAGCACCTAACACAGCACTCGGAGTGAATGAGTGAATGAGTGAACCCATGAAGGCATGAACAAATGAGGTGAACTATTTCCTTTTCACTGAGCAGAGGGGGCTGGGGGAGATGCAGTGAGCAAGAGGAGGGGAGCAACAAGAAAGATGGAGAGCAAACAAGTGACAAGGCAGTAACTCGCCACCTCTTGGAAGCCATCGCGGGAGGCCTGATGGGACCAGAATTCCGCTGTTCAGCTTCTGATGGATGCGCCACGTGCATTTTATTTAAGCATTTAAGAAATATGAAAAGAAAAATAATTTGAAGAGAGAAAACCATTCCACGTGGGGATCTTACTCTGAAAGAACCAAGCAGGTAGGTCTCATAAATCAGGCTTTTCCTCTGCTCTGCGGTGTGTAGAATGATTTACTACATCCATAAAGGAAATTAAAGAACTTTGAGCACAGAGACCCTCCAGGGGCCTGAAGCCGGGAGGGCGCAGACAGGGCTGTGTTTGAAGACACGGTTCGGAGGCGGAGGGAGCGGACGACTCACGGTTGCCCTGGGTCCACGTTCAAAGAAGAGAGGAGTCACCAGCAGCTCTGGCCCACGGCTGATTAACACCACGGAACGTGAAGTCAGCAAGGGAGCTCGCTGACGGAGCCGCAGGTGAGCTCCGAGGGTCCCCGTTTGCGGGGCCAGTTCACGTGTAAGGGGGCCGTCACACCTTATATGGCCCAGTTCGCTTTCATAGCGCTTGTAACAAGGCCAGCACGCTTGAAATGGAGCAAACGCGCTCAGGCTTTACTATGGCAAAGAGAAGAATTGTGCATAAAACAATAAAAGTGGTGTCAAAGCATCTTGACTGATTCGCACGTCCTAGCGCTGTAAGAAAGCAGATGGGTGGTGAATCCAGAAAGGAATATGGAAATCCTAAAGAACAAGGGGCTTCAGTGTAGGGAAGGGACGACCTTTCAGCGAGATGTCCTTAGTAGTCCCACTTAAAGTTTAGTGTCCCACGTGACCCAAATGCACCGTGTCAGTGACTCTTTCCTCACATTTCTAGCACATCACCTAGGCCAGGGGTGTGGCCTTGACGCCCGAGCTGAGCCCTTCTGAACGTCTGGTGAGTTACTTCGGATAAAGCGGAGGTCCCAGACTTTGGGAATTTGTGTAACAAGAAAAACCCTACGGAAACATGAAGCCAAAATAGAATCAGCAGGTTTTTCTTTTCTTCCTGGTCAAGTCAAAAGAAAAAGAAAACAAGAAGGAGAAGAAAAGGAGAAGGAGGAGGAAAGAACCATCTACCGTCATCATGACTTTCAGAGAAGAACGGACAGTTTGACAGCAGAAAAACTAAGAACGTAGTCTTCCAAATAAAAAGACATGAATTTATATTTATGAGAAAAGTCACCCCTTTTTTAATTTTCTCATAGGCGGGCTTTGGGGAAGCAGTGGATGGAACAGCATAGCATATGGCTTTGCAGTAGCAGAGGCTCAAACACTGACCCTGCCGACAGGTGGCTTGCAATCCCCGCCACTTAGTGCTCCCTTCCGTGAAGAAAGGATACTCAGTGGCAGGAAATGAATCTGGCCCATCAGGGCTTCCTCAGTGGTGGCTGCGGTTATTCTGGGGCGCATCATCTGAGACGAGGTGTGAGTATACGTGAGTGGGATGTTGGAGCCAAGGGTAGAGGAGAAAGGTTCCCCTCGGTACTCCCACCCCCCAGTGTGAAGCTGCTCCCCTTTGGGACCACAAACCCCCCTTGGCCTAGGTTTTGTGGGATCTTATCCTCTTTCCTGTTAGGGAGTCTCATTTAAACTTGACCTCACCTGACTACCGATGATACCTGAAAAGACAAGTCAAGTGGGTGGGGGCCTCTGGGTCTTATCCCTTCCAGAATTCTCCTGGGCCAGGGTTGGAAGCTCCCTACTGCTGACATGTGGCTGTAAAATGTAGGGAGAGTGAAGTGTGATCACACTTTTTCCCTCCCTCCCTCCTGCAGGCAAACAACATGCAGATTTTAAAGGAAAATGATAAGGTGCTGGATTTGAGACTCAGACCTTAAGGACCAAATGATTTAACCTCCTCGCTGGAATATTCTAAAATGCGATTCTACACATTGATTTGCTCCGAATTAGAATCGAACTCCACAGCTAGCTCATTTGAGAGGAAAACAGAGGGCAAAGAACAAAGACCCTTCCCAAGGTCACCTTGGTGGGGGGACTCCCTGCACCGACTGTCAGAACTGGGCTCTAAACCGTGCCTTTATCGTTCATGTCTTTTGCCTTTGTTTCCCAATGGAAACGTAAAACTGATACCACCAGCCCTTGCTGTCTGACAAGACAGTGGTGAAGCTCAAAGAACACTGTAAGTTTGAAAAAGTTCATAGCTACTACCGCAGTATGGTATCGTGGTGATTATAGCAATATGAATGGAATTTCAGCTCCATTCCTTCTTGAAAGGCCTAATGTTTAAAATTAAAACATTCAATAAAATAAATGCTTGTCTAGGTCTGAAAGAACTCATGAAACACTCAGCTTTTAGCCATGATGTAGCCCAGATGCCCTTGAAGTTCTCCCAACCCTGAATGCCAGGCAACATGGGATCCAGGGCCACTGAATTTCTGTCCTGCAGCCTGTGGAGTCTTGAGACCGTCTGTAGGATTCTTGCGTTTTCCAGGATCTTCTCATGGCCTCTTCTCCCCTGAGTTCCTGCTTCTTGGTGTTGAAGATTTGGGGAGGGTGGGTGGGGCAGAGAGAGGGAATCAAGACAGGTTTTGCAAATGATATATCCAATAAACAGTACCCAAAATATAGAAGTAACTTATACAACTCAACACCAAAAAAAAAACAACAACAACAAACACACAAATAATCCAATTTAAAAATGGGCAGAAGACAAGAACAGACATTTCTCCAAAGAAGACATACAGATGGCCAACAGCCACCTGAAAAGATGCTCAACATCACTCATCATCGGGGAAATGCAAATCGAAACCACAATAAGATATCACCTCACGTCGGTCAAAATGGCTAAAATCAAAAACACAAGAAACAAAATGTTGGCAAGCATGTGGAGAAAAGAGAACCCTCACGCGCTGTTTTTGGGAATGCAGACCGGTGCAACCACTGTGGAAGACAGAACGGAGGTTCCTCAAAGGCTTAAAAATAGAATGTCCATATGACCTCGTTATTGTCCTCCTGAGTATTTTCCCAAAGAATACAAACACACCAAATCAAAAGGATGTTTGCACCCCTGTGTTTATTGCAACATTATCTAACAACAGCTAAATTACAGAAGCAGCCCAAGTGTCCATCAATAGATGAATGGATAAAGAAGTGGTATGTGTATACAATGGAATATTACCCAACCATAAAAAAGGATGACATCTTGCCAAGGACCTAGAGAGCATGATGCTAAGTGAAATGAGGCAGGCAGAAAAACACAAATATCATGATTTCACTCACATGTCGAGTTTAAAAACCAAAACAGGGGCGCCTGGGTGGCGCAGTCGGTTAAGCGTCCGACTTCAGCCAGGTCACGATCTCGCGGTCCGGGAGTTCGAGCCCCGCGTCAGGCTCCAGGCTGATGGCTCAGAGCCTGGAGCCTGTTTCCGATTCTGTGTCTCCCTCTCTCTCTGCCCCTCCCCCGTTCATGCTCTGTCTCTCTCTGTCCCAAAAATAAATAAACGTTGAAAAAAAAAAAAACAAACCAAAACAAAGGACCAAAGGGGGAAAAAGAGACAAACCGAAAAACAGACGCCTACCTATAGAGAACAAACAGATGGCCGCCAAAGGGGAGGCGGGTGGGGGATGGGTGAAATCGATAAAGGGGGTTAAGAGCACACTTACCGTGATGAGAGCGGAGACATGTATAAGGTTGTTGAATCCCTGTATCGTACACAGGAGACTAATATAACACCGTGGCTTAACTATACTGGAATTAAAATAACATTTTTTTAAAACACAGGTTTTATAGCACGACACAAAAACCTTCACAGAAAAGGCTGGCCCCCACCTCCCCTTGTCCTTTTTCTCCTGCCTGTCTTCTCAGCTCTTCATTTGTCTTCCTCCCTCCCGTCAGGAGCATAAGCCCACAAATTCCTCACATTGTCTCCTGAGAAGTGACTCCCCCCTCCTAATATCTTGGTGCTGGCTGACATCCAAAGGGTCTCACCCCATCCAAGCAGGTTCATCAAGGCATTTCTTTTCAGAAGCTGATCCTTTCTTAAGAGGGGTTCAGACGCCAGCTGCTAAGATAATGACTCCTGGCTAACGTAGGGTCACCACTAAACGGTGTGAGCACAGATCGGTTCTCAAAATCTGGTTCTCTCCACCAAAAACATTGGCATATCATCTGGCAACTTCTTAGAAATACAAACTTGGAGTGGCAGACCTATTATATCAGAAACTCTGGGGGTGCTGCGTGGCTCAGTCTGTTAAGTGTCTGCCTCTTGATTTTGGCTCAGGTCATGATCTCACGGTTTCTCAGTTCAAGTCCCGCATCAGGCTACACGCTGACCGTGCAGAGCCTGCTTGGGATTCTGTCTCCCTCTCTCCCTGCCCCTCCCCTGCTCACTCTCTATCTCTCTCTCTTTCAAGACAAATAAATAAACATGAGAGAGAAAGAAGAAAGAAAGAAAAGAAAGGAAGAAAAGATAGGA
This sequence comes from Acinonyx jubatus, assembly GCF_027475565.1. NCBI lineage: Eukaryota > Metazoa > Chordata > Mammalia > Carnivora > Felidae > Acinonyx > Acinonyx jubatus. Next base: position 17,574,072 of record NC_069385.1, on the reverse strand, counting down.
AGGAAGGGAGAAAACTCTGAAAGTGCAGCCCACAGATCTGTGTCTTTACAAGCCTCCAGGAGATTCTGACTCTGGCTTAATTGGGAGAATCACTGAATGCTCTAAAGATGGTCAGCATGTCAGTCGGACTCACCATGCTGCATACAGCATGAAGCACAATGGCGTGTAGCAAGTTCCAGTAATTGCTCATTAAATAATCCAGTAGACCAAGTACTGTGTGCCTAGCTCCCTGATACCACGTGCAGAGGAAGAGGAAACAACACGAAACACAATTTCTGCTCTCGTGACTTAAAACCAGCAACCAGAAAGCAATGCATGAGCTTGAAGTCTTTGAGCAACAAGTCAACTTACAGATACTTAGTCTATGTTTTTAGGGATGCAAATGAGCAGAGACTGCACAGCTCAAGGTGCGGAGGAGCAGAGCCCGCCCAGGAGCCCGCTCTCTGGGTATCCTGGCCTCCAGGTGTCCTGGGATTCCCCAGCTCCATAGCCTCTCTGTGATTCATGGCTGAATTTCTTGGTTCAGCCTCGAATCTGTAGGGGCTCCAAGGGAGAACTCCGTGTGGGTTGGAGGAGTCAGAGAAGGTTGTGCCCCTGATGTGGAACTGGTGCTGGGCTTCTTTTCAGAACAAGAAAGATCTGGATGAGCAGAGATTTATAGGATTTTCTTTTCCGGTGTTGGTAACATTCCAGAGCACGGAGAGAAAACGTGCAGCCAGCGTTTCTTTAGTGGACATAAATTGTATTTGTCCAAAGAAGGCAGCGAGATCCAAACAGCCACGCGAAGATGCAGGGCCAGGCCCCAAGGCCTAGCGTGAAACTGTGGCCGGGCTCCTGGGCCCCGGCCGCTTGGCATGTGGGTCCCAAAAGGTGCCCATGTCCTCCAATCCCAGCGTGCCCCTCAAGGGCGGTGAGGCCGAGATTCACCTTTCCCTTCACCTTGATGGCGCTGTTGACGTTCTCATGTCTCTCTGCTTGGGCACGTCTGCCCTCCACCCTTGTCCATCGCGTCCTGGTTAATTCAGTGGCAGTAAAGTCTGATGATTTCTTTGACTTAGAGGTTCCCCACCCGCCTGTCGGTGCCACTGCCCCAAAACATCCTGTATGTAGCCGTTTGTGGTGTAGATGAAGCAGAGGGGGAGGTGTGAAAAAGCCAAGGGAAACCTTGACCATTTCCCTTCAAAGAAATTAGGCTAGAGCCCAGGGGAGGCACAAAAAAAATTGCTAAATTTACTAATGGTGGAAGGAATGACTAACCTTCAACCTACGGTGTATCAGAAGCATTACAGCCTGTGGCATTTATCATAAAGCCTCTAGCAAAAAAAAAAAACCTGACACACCACATGCATGAATGAACTAACGAATCAGTGGGAAGAAGGAAAGAAAATGCGTAGAGAGCTTTTCAAGCACTTGAAACGTAAAACACCCACGTATGGATGGAGAGTTGTCTCTCAACATCATGGTAGTATGGCGAACTCTAGGGAACCCACCTGATTCGTAATAAGTGGCTTTGTTAGAATCTTTGTTAAGCTAAAGATAAACACAGTCTGGTTAGCTACTGAGGTGATAAACTAAACCATTCCACAAGAAACAGCTAGCTGGGGTGCGTGGGCAGCTAGCTCAGTTGGCTAAGCGTCTGACTCTTGATTTCGGCTCAGCTATGATCTCACGGTTCATGGGGTTGAGCCCCATGTTGGGCTCTGCACTGACAGCATGGAGACTGCTTGGGATTCTCTCTCTCCCTCTCTCTGCCCCTTCTCCGTTCACACTCTCATCTCACGCCCTCGGCTTCGTCACAGATAGACGTGTGGAGGGCAGGGGTGGGAGGGATGTAGAGATGTAAGCAACACATAAAAGAAAATCAATGATTCGTTAACAGAGCTTCTTCCGAGGCTAACAACAACAACAACAACAACAAAAGAATCCTTTCTGTGTTATACCACAGAAAAAGCCCAAGTGATTATTCTGGTCACATAACAAGGAAATACCTGTATCTTCTAACGTCAGCAAATACAGCATGGCTGTCTACCAGGAAAAATAGCATACTTCTGAAGGCCACTGGCATTTTATGACTGGAAATCTAGATATCTTTAATAGGCAGCAATGTATTTAAGTTAAAGAAAAAAAAAAAACACTGTCTTTTATCTAATTTTTTAAAGGTCAGCTCCCCCTCCCTTCTTGTGTACTTTTTGAGTAATTCCTGGAAAAACTTCAACAACATCCCAGTAATGAAACTGTCATGGGGCGGGTGTGCGGCTATAACGAATCTCAAACAAAACAGAACACTGCCCAGAGCTCAAGGAAGCCTAATTCTCAGCCTGAAAAATAACCCAAAGTTACATATCTCTCCCCTTTGAGGTCCTAGGAACTAATTATCAATGATCTGAGTGTCTTGTCCACCCTAGTGTGAAGAGCTCAGGGATCACAAATAATAAACTCCCGTTGGGGCACCTGAGTGGCTCAGCCGGTCAAGCGTCGGACTCTTGATTTCAGCTCAGGTCATGATCTCACGGTTTGTCAGATCGAGCCCTACATCAGGCTTTGTGCCGACTGTGTGCATCCTGCTTGGGATTCTCCCTCTCTCTCTCTCTCTGCCCTTACTCTGCTCAAATTCTCATTCCCTCTCTCTCTCTCAAAGTAAATAAACTTAAAAGAAAAACAAACCTCCCATTGGTCCCACATGATTGAAGAAAAAAGCATTCCAGTTAATTGCCTATTCGTTTCAATAGCTACCTACTCAGCTCTATTAATATCAATATCATAATCTGTGCTCACGTCGGGCTTCCCCAGCTTTCCTTTGAGCTCCTGTAGGATACGTTTCTTCCTTCTCTTCCTGGTGGGTACACGGTGCCCGACCTTAGGACACATTTAGTAAAGGTGTATGAAATGAATAAATTAATTTTTCACATGCCACAACAATGCAAGGTTAAAATTTTCAAAATATTATTTCATCTTTGTTTATTCAAGTTATTTCAAGATATTACACTTTGTGCAGTTAATCATGCATTGGAAGTGTCTATTCTATGTCAGTTATTTGTGTTAGATGATGGTAAGTTCTTTTTTAAAACTTTTTTATAATTTTACTTTTTTTATTAATAATTATCTAATTTGGTTTGGTTAAGGAAAATGTGCAAAGGTTAATTTGCCTAGATAGTATCTTATGCACTTTTACCTATCCAATATTTCCATAATATTAAGTTATGTAAATTATGTGAAATCAAGCTTCATTATATGTATCTATTTTTGTGGCTTAATGTTTTTGTTTTTTTACCTATTGTTTGTGATTCTAATGTGATTCTAATTAATGTTGATTTTAATTTAAATCCAAGTTAGTTAACACATAGTGTAATAATGATTTCAGGAATAGAATTTAGTGATTCATCACTTACATATAACACCCCATCACCCATTTAGCCCATCCCCTTACCCCCCTCCCCTCCAGCAACCCTCAGTTTGTTCTCTGCATTCAAGAGTCTCTTATGGTTTGTCTCCCTCTCTGTTTTTGCCTTATTTTTGCTTCCCGTCCCCTATGTTCATCTATTTTGTTTCTTAAATCTCACATAGGAGTGAAATCTTATGATATTTGTCTTTCTCTGCTTGACTTATTTCACTTAGCATAATACCCTCTAGTTCCATCCACGTTGTTGCAAATGGCAAGATTCCGTTCTTTTTGATTGCTGAGTAATATTCCATTCCATAGACATCCCATATCTTCTTTATCCATTCATCAGACAATGGACATTTGGGCTCTTTCCATACTTTGGCTATTTTCGATAGTGCTACTATAAATATTGGGGTGCATGTTCCCCTTCGAATCAGCATTTTGGTATCCTTTGGATAAATACCAAGTAGTGTAATTGCTTGATTGTAGGGTAGTTCTATTTTAATTTTTTGAGGAATCTCTGTACTGCTTTCCAAAGTGGCTGCACCACTTTGTATTCCCACCAGCAGTGATGCTGGTAAGTTCTTCAAAAGCAACTGACTCTTAAGAGCGCCCAGTCTACATGTGATAACTAGCATTTTCCAATGCTTGCACTGTGTGCAATCTAGTCAAGTCCTTACAACAAGTCTAAGGGGAAGACATTCTCTTCCTTTTATATAGGTGCACATCCAGGCTCAAGAGGTGAAATAAATCACCTAAACTCACATTGCTCAGAATGAACCAGGAGTCGGATTAAAGGCAGGACTTTTGATTCTAAATCCCATACCTCATAATTCCTTCTGACTTAACGTCCCTAAGTTCAAAAGACAATGATATTAGAATAAGGGAGTTGACTTAAAATCAACTCTGGTCTCAAAGCACATTGTGGAAGCTGCTTCGTAACAGTCTCACATCCCACATGTCCAACTCACTCCATCTCTCCTCTCCTATTCTCTTCTCTCCTCCCCCCCTCCCTCCCTGTCCACCCCCTGATTCTCTTACACACACCAGTAGCCCACAGAGGGGAACAATTTTTATCACACCACGACAGTTATTTAGATTCCTAAGATGCGGAAGTTTCCTTGTGGAAGCAACATTGAAATACATTCATTTAAAGTGTTATCACAAAATTCACAGTGGTGTTTTAAAAATAGTATTGGTCACCAGAAGGTACACTTGAGAAACTGACTTTATATCATTTTCTAAGGACGAATGGAGCTAGGGGCAATGTTCCTGACATTGGTCCCCATTTGTCAACGGAGCTACAAAGGTTGTGGGGGTGAGGCTTGAGCCTGGGGTCTCTGTGACACTCAGCCTGGAGGACAGAAGCATTCTTGGGTTTCTCCTTTCACCAAGGGACACTCTCCCGAGCTCGAGTCAAACGTCTCTGACTGTATCTGCCTCTCCCTGAAAAGTTTAGTGCCGTTATTTGAAAGGAAATGCTTAGTATTATTATTATTCTCAGATTGGTCCCCAAGGAAGAGAAAGAAATGTTCCCGAGCCAAATGTGTATCCAGTCGAGAAGAGAAAACTCAAGCCGCATAGGGGAGAAATCTGGTTCTTGCCAAGGGGACAGGCAGCGGCTACCAAAAAATAAGACGTTGCAATGCTTACATCACAGATTGAAGTAGAATCCTTTCCTTCAACTTCCCAAACTCCCCTCTTAGTCACCGTTAGTCTAATGTTAGCTAATCTACCTAGTTTAGCAGTCTGCATTTTGTACCTTCGGCAGTAAATTGGTGTTCAGGTGACCCTCGAAAACTCGCTAACCCTCAGCAACTGTGATGCCTATAGAGAAGAGGTGGTGACACAGGGAAAGGGTGATCTCTAGTCTTACGTGACCAAAATATCGTGTGAAAGACCATCCAACACAGGCCCAGGTGGTTTCCTGTGTGAGACCCAGAAATTCATTCTAGGTGGGGAAACAGAATACATCAGAAAATCCAAAGAGCCAGCGCTCTCTGCTCCCAAAGAACTGACAAGCCAGTTGGGAAGGCAAGATCTACACAGAGAAAAAGCAAATAGCAAGAGAAGGGTCGAATGAGCAGAAAACCAACCAGAGAACGAGGAAACCAAGGGAAAAATGACACAGCGCAACTGCCATAGTCACGCGAAAGACCATAACGTCCCACAAAAAGTTTATGGCAAATATTAGCGGTTTTAACAGTAGTCGTATAGGTCACTCGCGTTGAAAGGGAGCGGAGGTTTTTCTAAAGGCTGAGGCTCAATCCACCGGACTAAGCCTGCTGCTTGAGATCCTGGGGACACCGTATTGCTTGATCACCGCTACTAGCCCTGGAAATTGTTCGATTCATGACGTGATCCTCCTGCATCCCAAGCCGGTGTTCTAATAAGACAAAAGGATTTTTTGGGGTTTTTTTTTCATTTTAGCACATTGTTCTTTTTTACGTGACATTTTTAAAAAGCAGCAAAAAATGTGTTCAGTGTGTTGTTTTAGGGACAGAAGGTGAAAATACGCAGTTTCTACCTGTTGGTTCCTTTGCAGCCTGCAGTGTGGTTCCTGGAGGTCGGCAGGGGCGGGTGGGGGGCGGTCTGTAGGCCCTGCTCCAGGCTGTTGAGAAGAGAGGAAGTCATATGGCCTCCTTATAGCCAAGCCGGTCTCAGCTCCCAGCCACTCCCCTGGCTATGGCTCCGGCCTGGAAGACTGCAGCTTCCAGCCCTACTCCCCACTCCCAGACCCTTCCCTGTGTCTCCTGTAGTTTAGAGGAGAAGAAAGTGCTTACTTTTAAGACGAAGACCCTGAGCCCTGATTAAAGCAGAAATTTGGGCCAAACAGGGCCTATCCTGAGAGAAATACATGAGTTTTAGTAACTAAACGGCATGTGCTGTTGGTTGTGAATGATAACATAAGAAGGGTGTTTTCAAAGAACTTTAAGACCTTCTGCTGTTGGAAGACCGTCGACCTTGGCTATTTATTAGATCCGATCGCAAGTAGAAACTACTCTCCGAAAAAAAAAATGCAGCTGTCTCTCATCGTCCAAAACCATGGAAACCAGCTCTCTCTGCAAACAATGAGCCTGCTTCCAGCCAAGGCAGCTAGAGATTCTTTCTCATGATTTTCTTCCAAATCCCAAGCAGCAAATGCCTTTAAAATGCACAAAAGAGCAAGGAGCCTACTGAATTGGCAATTACTCCTGTTCCTTTAGTAAAGGAAGGGAAGGCATAAAAGATCTGTGTTTTGCTACTTCGGGGTTTCCAAAGACAAGATGGAAACTTAGGACAAGTTAACCCTCGTGTGGAGGACTGGTTGGAGCTGCCGAGGGAGAGTGTTTTTGCATTTTCATGACCAAGGTATATTTTCTTTTTTGGCAAAGGCCTTGTCCCAGAGGAAAAACGACACGGACTAGCTTCCAGGATGAACCCCATAGAAACCACACTGCTTTCAACATGGTTACAGTCAGCACATAGTTTCTCAGTTATACACCACCCTCCCCCTCATTCTCCAACCCCAGAGAGTCCACGGTCTGCTTTCCAAACACACTCTTGCAACAAATAGCGATAGCCCGCGTAAGCTGGAATTTTAAATATGCGTCAGATTGCAGGTCACGTTTTCAGAGGCATCCTTTCAAGGCCTGACCTGCTCACCTAGTGGCTAACTCAAGCAAAGCCATGAGACAACTGAGGCCTGATGCTAGTGGAGGCTGTCCACCTTGGCTCAGCCTTTCCACCAGACCACTTCCCCATGTCTGCAGGCCCATGGCAGCGTCCTTGTGACAAAGACCCTCTGTTCAACACCAACCTGCTAACTGATGTGCACATTCACACCAGTGCAGAGGTTAACAGCCCAGGATGGCTTAGTATCTCCTCCTGAGAGCTTTTCCACTGCCCTGGAGTGGGTCAGGTTACCTCCCCCTGCCCCATGTTCCCGAAAGATCTTGCACTTCTGCTGCCCTAGCATCTGTCTTCCACTCCCCATCCACCACGGGACTGGGAGCTCCCTCCCATCTGTTGCTGGGACATTAGCCCTCAGTTCAGTGCCCTGCACACACACAGCAGAAACTCAGTAAACATTCCCTGAATGTTGTTGGAAGGATGATGTCCACAGGGACCCATGCTCACTATTCATTCATTAGAGATGAATCCCTACTGGTAGAATTCCAGCGAGACAAGTACTCAGTAAGAGAGACATTTAGAACAGAGGCAACTAGTGAAAACCCATCAAATAAGGCCGCTCCCACTTACCAGTTCTGTAACATTTACAGGGTGCCGGAGTCCTTTGAGAATGAGATTAAATCTATGGTATATCCTCTACCCAGAAAAAAAACGTGCACACGCACACACACACACACACACAGATTTACATACAATCTTGCCTGCAATTTCAAGAAACTAGAGAATCCATTGAAAAATACACCTGGAACCCCAGGCTAAGAACATCGGCCCCATCTTAGTTGGATACTTTTCTCCATGTCTCCGTTAGATTTCTATCTGCCTGAGGGCAGGAAGGAAATCTCGGTCGGCCTTGTGTCTACCAGTAGTTCGCTGTGCAGAGTAGGGGCTCGATAAACGGTCTGTGAAAAAGCGCACGGTACTGAAAAAGGGTGAAGAGCTGTCTCTCAAGACTCAGTAAGCACTCTCACCCTAAGCAATCCACCATTGGCTCCCGTGCTTCCTCTCCACCTGTCCACGCGCACCCCAAAGAAACAGGAACATCTCTATGACTTGCGGAGCGAGAGACCCAGGCACCTGCCCCAGACTAGTTTGGCCTCAATGCACCATCCTCGGTGGTGAGGGCGAAGCTTGCGGGACCTCCCCAGAGGATACTTTGAAAATTCATGGGGGCACTTTTTGGTTCTCACGATAGTTAGGGATCACCACCACTTTTTTGCAACGCGCAGGCAAATTTCACACAGCACAGAATTGTCCAGATGGAGCTGTCCCACCTCACCTCCGAATGTGCCATCGGATATTCACATAAGTGAAAATATGCCTATAAGCCTGTGATCCTAGATCCTAACTCTCTGTGCCACACCATCACAAAGTAATTTTGTGTGGTGTTAATGTATGCTGAATTTTTCGAGAACGCAGCTATCACTTAAATCCATGTGAGATTGCCCACTGTTTGGTTTGGAACCTTACCAAGAGCTGTTCGCCTTTTGAAAAATCACAATGCCAATGTCTATGCCGCGGATGGGATTTGCATCACCGGTGTGCCTGCAGCAGACTGCTGTGAGAGCTAGAATATTCATGGCGATTCGACTCAGACTTGTAAGCTCTGACCTCCTCCTCACATCTTCTAATGCAGCTCTGCCCAAACATTTACCACTTAAATGCACATTCTTCTTTAAAATTATTTTTAATATTTCTCCTTTATAGTACATTATTAGATATTATATTATAGTCAGGGTATATTATATAATATAATTTATTTTATTTTATTTTATTTTATTTTATTTTATTGTCAGAGTGTCCTACTGATCTTTTTTAAAATTATGGGTAGAAGCAAGTTTTATTCCCCAGATATTTAGTTTCAAGAGAGTAAAAGGAATATGGCAAAATGTTTGGTACAGAGAGAGATAAGTCTGATGTTGAACTGCAGTAATGTCATTTAAATGGTGAGTCATTAAGGATGCCCTTAACTGCAAGGAACAGCGTGCTAAATGTGGCTTAGACTAAAGCATCAAGACCACTTCTTCACATAACAAGAAGCCCAGAGGTGGGTAGTTCCAACACTGTTTCAGCGGCTTCATGAGGTGGAAAACAACCAGGGAGATCTCCATCTTTCTTTCTGTCTGCTGTCTTCAGTGTGTTGACATTTGTCCTCAGGTTTGTCCATCCATGGCTGCATGAAGACTGCAGCCACGCAGTTTGTTAATGTTTTTTATTTATTTTTAAGACAGAGAGAGACAGAGCATGAGTGGGGATGGGGCAGAAAGAGAGGGAGACACAGAATCTGAAGCAGGCTCCAGGCTCTGAGCTGTCAGCACAGAGCCCAATGCGGGGTTTGAACTCATGAACTGTGAGATCACGACCTGAGCCGAAGTCAGACGCTCAACCAACTGAGCCGCCCAGGCGCCCCTGCAGCCACTCAGTTGGCAGCCAAAAGACAGAGGTGCTGATTTTCCTTCGCATGGCTCTTTTATCAGAGAGAAAGAATTTTTCAAGAAGCTCCAAGGAAGACTTCCTTTCTGGTTTAATTCGCCAAGATTTAATTGGATGCCCATGGCTGCAATGGCAGCTGAGAAAGCCAGCCTTTTAATTATTTTTTTAAGTTTATTTATTTTTGAGAGAGAGAGAATGGGGCGGGGGGGGTGGGTGGGAAGGGGCAGAGAGAGGGAGAGACAGAATCCCAAGCAGGCTCCGCGCCATCAGCACAGAGCCCAACGTAAAGCTCATTAAATATGACAAGATTGTACATTTAGACTCTGTTTAACGCTGTTGATTCCCTATGCCCCCTTTTTTCCTACTGGCCATAATTTGATCCCAACGCAATGTGGTATGTTCTGTGTTCAAAAGAAGAATTGAACTCTTACAGCCTACCCCAGGGCTTTGGTGTGGCTATCAAATGAGAACATGTGCAATGATACAAAACCCCTTACACATATAAGATATTCTTAGTTGATAATATTAGTCCCAAAGAATAATCAAGCAGCATAAGTGTAAGTTTATTTTAAACTTGGTTCCACACCCTAATTAGGATTTAAAATGGAAAAACAATCTGTGCGAGATTGAAATTTTACAGTGTAACTTTCAAATTTAAAATAGAGACCCACTAGGCTCTTGAGCCTGTGGCCCTTTGGAAAAATACAGAATTAGGCAATCATTATAGATGAAAGATACAGTAAACAAAAAAGAGAACAATCTGTCCTGCTTTTTTCATTTTTCTGAGAGAGAGAGAGAGAGAGAGAGAGAGAGAGGAGAATCTTCAGCAGGCTCCACACTCTGCGGAACCAGATGTGGGGCTCGATCTCACAATCACGAGGTTATGACCTGAGCCAAAATCAAGAGAGAGACGCTTAACCAACCGAGCTACCCAGGCACCCCCAATCTGTACTGTTTTAATCTTCATCAACCATGTTCTGTTCGAGACCTAGACCACAGTTAGCAAGTAGAGCCAAGAGCAAGAAGGCACCATGTTCTTATCTCTGCTGCTGTGTGGTAAGCTTTTAAACACTGTTTAGGTGCTGTGCAACAGAGCCAGGGCTGAAGTGGGTGACCATGTGTCTGGGCTTGCCCAAGAAGGTCCCGGTTTACTCCTCTTTCTCCTACCCTAGTTGTTAGCAGCTTTCTTATTTTCATCCTCGGAAGTGCCCTAGGTTGGGTGATACATTATAAGTGGTCACCCCACTAACTGATCTAACATATCTAGATTATAAACAGCAACTCATGCCCAATCCCCCAGCTTTAAGGCTGAAGAAAATAAAGCCAAAAGAGGGAGAAAGTTGTAGGGTTGGGGAGTTGGAAGAGAAAAAGTTTAGCAGGATAAAAAAAAGAGTAGACAAACTGAAAAATAAACAATCAAGTGCCACGTTAGGAAGAACAGAAACCCAGTACGCTGTTCCTCCAGGTATTCTCCTCTGCTGGGAGGGCTGGTGGGGAAGGAAAATTTCACAACGGCCCAATGAATGGATGGTTTGTTTCCCTCCAAAAAGGCTTACAGCTGGACACCAGTAGTCCGAATACCAGCTCTGTTTCACAGGCAGGTTCCTCCGGCCGCCAAGTGTTACAAGCCCTTCACAGAGGAGTGGATTTTAAAGGTGAATTGAAACTATTTTAAGATCCCTCTAGGGCAGCAGATGGACAGAATGACGGATTGTTACTACGGTGGAGTTATTTTCATTCCTGGCCCAACTGTGCACACAGTACTGTAGGCTCGTGACTGGCCAGGCTTGCTCTCTGGGCAAGCAAGAATGCATTCTGTGAAACAGGCAAAGAAGGGAGGCTGGGAACCAGATTACAGGTTCTTCTAAATGAAATTTAAAAATACTGACTAGGCCGTAATAAGACTAGGCAAGCCCATGTGGAAATTTACTTTGACATTATCTTTGAGGTCCAACTGGGAGAAAAAGGAGTGATATGTACGTGAAATTATCCTTTCGGGAGTTCCTGTCAATAAGTCAAAAACTGAGATTTCGTTGGGTCGGACCAACGCCACCAAATTCTTTTGCCAAAATAACAATGAATTTTAGTATAGCTCAGTGGTTAAGAGTTCCAGTTCTGGATCAGAGAGCTTTGACTCAAATCCCAGCCTCACTGGTTACCAGTAGCTTTAGGCAAGTTTCGTGACCTTTTTGTATCTCAGTTTCCTCATCTGTAAAATAGGGATAATTATCTTACCTACCTCCTAAGTTTGTTGAGAAGAGTTAATGAGTGAAATGTAGTGCTCATGGATGTCAGTCGTGGCTGTCACCATCATTAAATGGGTGGCCACAGGATTCCAGTGTAACCTCTTACGGGTACAGCTTGCTAGGCTCTAAGTGGTGAGCAAGGGTCAGTGTTTTGTTTTGTTTTGTTTTTTTGTTTTGTCTTGTTTTGTTTTTTTCCAGAGACTAGCCAGCCCTATTTTGATAAGGGTCCCAGTTTCCCTCCCTTGAGTAGGCTAGTGGGGAGAAGATTTGGGGAAGAACAGAGATACTATAAAATACAGTAAACAGGGTTGTATAACTCTGGGGGCTTCCATGCTGTCCTAGTTACAAAACACCGAGAAAGGAAAGTGGTAAGAAGTTGACAGCAATTAGGGAGAACCCCCCCCAAAGCTGGGAAGTAAGCACTGGAATGTTCTCAGACTACAAATGGCATCTAAGTATGAATATGCACAAAGCACTTTACTAGGACCCTTCTGGACTACAAAGATGTATATAATGCCCAAGGAGTTCATTCATTCACTCATTCATTCTTCAAATCTGTGAGCATGTGTTATGGGCCAAGAACTGTTCTAGGGGCTAGGGAGAAAACAATGAATACAACAGGGCCCTAAGTTTAGGAGACTCTGAAAATGGGAGGGGCGCTGACCAATAATAATCATCAGATGTGACCTAGATATACAATAGTCCAGGGAACTTGGGGAGCACAGACAAAGGTGCCAAACTCTGTCATTTGATGTGTGACAAGTCAATCTCAGGTTCTGGCACTGCCAGAGACTACATACGGAAGAGTTTCAAAGTGGGTAATTCCTGATTTGGTTCAGGTTGAAAAGAGCAGGCAAAGCTCCAAGTCAATTCAACATCGGCAGCAAGAGGAGAGAAGGGCATTGGGTGAGGCAGGGAATAAATAAACCCCCTTTGCTGACAATCTGGTGAAGTCAGGAGACTGATGCCTTTTGACAGAGGGGAACCTAAAACTGAGTGTTTAAGTAGCTTAGTCAAGGTCGCTAGCCGTGTAGCGGTGGAGTTGGGTTAAGCAGGTGGGTGTGGCTCCAAGCCTTGGGTTTTCCACTGCCCAACTGGGGCTCGATTCCAGAGAGACTAATGGAGCCCAGACAGGACATTGTAGAAGAAAAACCAAGAGCATATTGTTACATTCAGAGTGATAGTAATATGTTTGAAACTAGACTGTAGTAGGAAACTGGCAAAGCCAGGTCCCTAGGTGTGCTCAAGCCCGGATGACAATTTCAAGCCAATTACATTCGTCAGCGATGTCCCTATCAGCCCAAAGACAAAGTGCTCATTCACTCAGAGGGCTGGAACTGCCCGGTCAGTCAGATTGCTTGTGACCTCACTCTCCCTGAGACTCCCAGACACCTCATCTACCCAGGGACTTATGCAAATGAGCTCTGGACATTCATAAAATCTGTCTCCTTTAATCAGGAGTTTTAATGTTCGTTATTGGCACCATTGCTAGTGCTGGTGGGGAGGCTCAGGGCTGAGATCTCCGACAATTTTTGCTGCCGTGCTGTTGTCAGAACCACATTCTTGGCAGAAAGACCAGGAAGTGCCAAGGAGGCACGAACAATACCTGTGTTTGAAAAAGCAAAGCTTATCCAGAGATCTCCAACAGACTTCTCCTTATGTTTCACTGCTTAGAGCTGAGCTGCGAGGGTACTTTAGCAGGAAGGGAAGCCGGAAAATGGAGTTTTCTAACCTTGTGCATTGCTGCCTCACGCGAATTCAGTAAGGGCGAGCTTCACGGAAAAGAGCATCAAGCCAGGAGAGCTATAAAAAACCTGCCAACAAGGTCACAAACTTGTGCCATGCCACGAGAGAACAAGCTTTCTCATGGAATGCTGGAGCTTCTCTTCCGCTCCCCAGGAACGTCCCAGCGGCGGCACGTGCCAGGCGCTATGTGGGGCTCTGGGCGGCAGCAGGGCACAGCTCACTGAGTGGCCTCGAGGAGCTCGCGGGTCAGCGAGGAGACACGCGCTGCACAAGCAATCACAGGATGCCCGGGTTCTGATGCACAGGGTGACGGTTAGGGATCCATGGCAGTGTCCAATCGCTCATGAAGATTTAACCTGAAATTTTAAGAAATCAACAAAGGGCCGGAGATAATGTTTTAGTAGATTGCAAAATGTTGGTTTTCCCCTTGTTCATCACCTTATCATGAACAGCACGCAGACCATTTATGGAAAACTTGAGTATTGAAAGTGCGTATTTCTAAAAATATTTGTAAAGGCTCAGAATTCACTAATGATGTCTGATCACATGGCAGGTTACATCCTGTAACCCCTGACTGTGCTGTGCTCCAAGGTCTCCATCCATGGGACGTTCGCATAGACGATTCGGTACGCTTCCAAACACAGCACTATCATCCCGGTGACACCTTTCAAGGAGGTGAGCTGTGTGGTCGATGTCATAATCCCTTTGCAACTCAAAACTTTTACTGACTCCAGGCAGCATTGTTTCTCACTTCTGCTTAAACTGAAAGCCCTCGTACAATGGGCAGTGGCATTTTCCGGTTTTACGTCCACACAAAACTGCAAAGGCTCTCAAAAAACCATATGTTCCTAGAGTGTAGGCTCAGACTCCTGACCAGGCCAGCGACATTGTCAAGAGAGTCCCTGGAAGTGGATCTAGGCTGGGAGGTTGCCCTGCTGTGCTGACAAGTGTCTCTCTCTCTCCAAGGCGGTTTAGCCAACCTGCAGCAGGCAGCCAGTAAGAGACCACTAACCCCTTCCTAGGCACTTTAAATCATACGGCGTTTAAATGTGTGTGCGCGTGTGTGCGCGCGGGTGGGTGTGCATGCGTGCACCCATGCACCTGTGCACACACATGCATGCCACGTGTGTCCGTTTGAAATTTTTATTTTAAAATATTTTATTCTGGGGGTGCCTGTGTGGCTCAGTCGGTTAAGCATCCAACTTCAGCTCAGGTCAAGATCTCACGGTTTGTGGGTTTGAGCCCTGCCTTGGGCTCTGTGCTGACAGCCCGGAGCCTGGAGCCTGCCTTGGATTCTGTGTCTCCCTCTTTCTCTGCCCCTCCTCCACTCGGCGTGCTCTCTTTCTCTCTCTCTCTCTCTCAAAAATAAACATTAAATAAATAAATAAATAAATAATGTTTCATTCTGAAAAGGAAGCGTATGTGTCATATGTTCATAGTGCTAAGCAGTGTTATAGGAACCCCAAAGAGGTGCATTGAGTTTGAGGGGTCAAACAAGACCGCTTCAGGGCATGCGGCCTCTAAGCTGACACTTGACGGACCGTGAACTCCCTTACTTGGAGCCCCGCCCCTTCCCATTTCTGCAACCCCATCCTGGACCCTGCACAGCAGAGCCTCCTTGATGGAGATGAGGTGTGGGGGACAGAGGCAGGCATGGCCTCTCTACAGCAAAACTCTCGGATGAGATTCATCCTACTTTGCATTGATTGCTTCAGCCTAAAGACCAGAGAGTGACCTTTCCGAGCCATCCCCAGGGCTGAGGTTTCCTGTGTGGACCAAGGGTTGTGACACTCCCCAGCTCTCCACCTAAAAGGGGAGAATTTTTTCCCCTTCCGCACAAGAATGGCCTCAACTCATTATCAAGATTTCCATGACAGCTTTTAAATGTCAGTTTTGTGAGTTTTAATACAAAACATTTGAAAACAGTTTTCTTTTTGGCTTATCTACCATAGTTTGAAAATAGAGTTTGGTATTTTTATTGTTTTTGACAGCCCTCGCTGAGCATTTCTGTTCCTATTAGCCGAAGTATTTCCAAGGGCTTTAATACAGGCTCGAGCTATGTTCTTGGTTCCAGCCCTGTAACCACACCTACACCAGACCAAGGCCCTTGACATGGCCTTGCACCAGCCCAGGGACAGGAGAGGAAGGCTAAGAAGTGAAGCCAGAGTGGAGGGCAGGTAAGCATCAGCAGTACAGAAGGCAAGGCTGAGATCACCCCCAGGGGCTCAGTGGCGTCCCCCAGATGTTCAGAGCTGCAAACAGTTGAAGAGTTCTTCAAGATCTCCTAATTCTTCACTGCACATCTTTGCTAACGGACTCCCTTGCTACCCATCTTACCCCAGCCTCTCCCCCTCTGCAACAGGCAGCCGCAGTCCTGGGACCTGTATCCAACTGGGAGGTAACGAGGCGATAGGATTTTGTCCATCATCAGAGAACCTTGGGTCCTCGGTCTTCTTTCTTACTGGTTTGTCACTGGTTGGTTGTTTACTACTTTAGAAGTTGTCACTTTAATGTTTAGCCTAAAGCGTTGGAATGTAGTATACAAGTGTTATGCTACCCCAGTGATCATTTTCAAGGGGCCAGAAGGCTTTTCAAGTGAAAACGTTGATCCTATCAGGAAGTAAATGGCTCACGTAGACGAGAGGGTATTTAAGGCTGCGCTGGGCCTCTAGATTATTGCTAGATTACTACTCTAAATTATTACTAGATTATTACCCACTATGCCGGGTGGGGCCATTCAGTTTTGGTGACAGGCTCCTGACTGTGGCCGGCCACTGTGTTCCATCCAGCTGGCCCAGTGAATGCTAACTCCAGTGGCTTTAGGCTATTAGCGGGCCAATCTGGAGGTTCCCCTGAAAGTTGTTCCCCTCACCGATGCTGCCAGATGTGGGCCCCGGGTCAGTTCGGAAGGGACTTCAAGTTTGGGGGCCTTAAGGAGAGCCTTATTACCCTCCATTTGTTCTCTCTCTTTCCTCTTCAGTCCCCAGGTTCTGCCGAGGACACAGAGGAACTGTGACATGGGAATGTGACCCTACTGACAGCTTCCTGTGTGCCAGGCTCTGTGATGGGTCCTTCAGGCCCTGTTTTTCTTCCAAGCCTCATAACAAACCTAGGAAATGGATCTTCCTATAATTTTCATTTGGTAGATGAGGCAACAGGTTCAGAGAAGGTAACAACTTATATGACTAGTAAGAGCCAGTCTGTTTCCAAAACCACTTTCCAGTCACACTGCACTGAGCCTTGAAAGTTCCAGATTTTCCTAAGTTCCTTAACGACACATCAAGTGTGAGCAGGGGTAAAGAGAAGAAAACAGAAATGGCACCATTTCTAGGGCACCTGAGGTAAGGCCAGGACACCAGGGATCTGGGCTCCTGGAAGGAATTTTCCCAGAGCTTATTAGTGGACAGGACAAGGGTCGCTGATGGTTATGCAACAGCTACGGTTCCCCCAGAGGGCTAACATCCATAATGGCAGTGACAGGGGATCCCTCAGCTCATTTAGATATTTGATAAGAGCTAAGAGAAATCATACCTTGGTCTGCGCTAAGGTTAGGCAGATAAGGTTAAAATGCTGAAGGCTAAAATTGCTTCGCTCCTGGGGGAATCATATCAGCTTCAGGTATTTGCCATGGTTATCTTGTGCTCATCAAAACTGTTGTTGGGAGTTATCTCCCTCTCTCTTTTTTTCCCCAAATGACCCAGATTTAATCATCAGAAGCAAACAAAATGGAGTGTTTATAAAAGAACACATCAGTGCCGTTTGCAAATGAGGCAGAGAGGGTCTATGGGCTTGTCTCCCCCAAAGATGCCCACAGTGGTTCTAGCTGTCTGTCCCCAAAAAAGAGAAGGTGGGAATCTGCTGGCTTTGTGAGCTCAAGTCTTCTTGCCTGTCACTCACTGCTGACCAGCATTAGGAGCCCGCATGCCCTTTCTGGTCACTGCCCTTTGTGCTATGGTTTGAGGCAACATTATCAACCTGTAGAACAGGACTGCTGTTGTCTACGGAGGTCTTTGCAATTTCTCAGTCAACGGCCACCAGATGCCCAGTTCTTCCGTGCCCTTCAGGGTAGCTGTCCCACCAAGTCTAACCCATGTCTCACAGTTCTCTTGTGGGTGGCTGGCCTTAAGGGAGGTAAGCATGAAGATTCTCTCTACCACATCTATTTACAAAAATCAAGTGATGCAAGAACTGTAGAGAAGAAGATGTAATCGTAGGGGAGATTCCATGTATTGAGTCTCTGAAAAGGGGAGTCAGTGAAAAGCTCTTCCAGAAGAGTTTTGGGGTAGGTTGTGCAACTGAACTTGAGGGAATATGGTCCAACAGAGTGCTTCCCATCCCCTTTGGTGTCACAGTACACAGAGAATACGATCATGTTTGAACCACACACCGGGGGACAAGGTAAAGACGTGTGGTGACTCCAAGCCAGAAGCCAAAGGCCAGGAAGCTCTGGAAGCTTCAGTCCCACTGCCAGCCCAAGAATCGAGGGACCAAGCCTGGGCACACTAAGGGGGACCTCTGTACTACTCAACGGGAGGGTCTGATGAAAATTCAGTGGAACCCAATCCTATTACCACTGATGTGGGTATTTCTCAGGCGGCTCAGAAACCAACACAACTATTTACGGTCTGGAGCAACGTCTTAGATCCTCTCTCTCTGGGCCCAGCCCCCATCCCAGTCTAATCTCCCAGCAATACAGAACTCCTGATGGTGAAGAAGGGTCATTTTGATGATACGTTATCAATCCTATTTCTCTCAAAGAGCCAGAATGCTAACACTGGGCTAGAAGAGCATATGAAGGATGAGAATTCGTCTCTGATTTACATCATTACCAGGCATTTCGTGTATAATCTCTTCTTTCCATGAAATTTTTGGAAGAAAGATGCTCTATTTTGAAATGTGATATACCAACAAAATGTCTCAGGATATAGCCTCTATTTTATTTCAGATATTCCCCCACTTTGCCACATCTTAGGTCTAATGTAAAATGTTGTTCTAAACATTTTTAAGTGGTCAATTTTTTATAATTTATCCTACCTTCAATTAAAGTTAGGATATAGCTAAATATCACAAAGATACATGATATTCTTGACTGCAGTCCAGAGAACCACTGCAAAAAAATAACCCACCATAAGGAAAAAGTGACTGAAACTTGCTTATATCTGCTTATCAAATTTAATTTAATAAGTGGTTTTGATATGACCCAGAAGTCCTACTCCTAGATTTATGTACCCAATAGCAATCTGTGCATAGACCTGCCAAAAGAATCATACAAGAATGTTTATAGCAGCTTTATTCGTAATAACTCCAAATTGGAAACCACCCATACGTCCATCAATAAGGGAATGGATAAATAAATTGTGCTACATTCGTATAATGGGATGCAACTCAGAAATAAAGACTACAGACCACTCATGACAATATAGATGAATCTCACAGACATTATGTTGAACAATAGAAGCCAGACACAAAAGGGTATGTATTGTATGACTTCACTTCTATGGTATTCAAGAACAGGGATCTGGAGTGGTTACCTCCAGGTGGAAAACCACGGACTGACTCGAAAGTGAACAAGGAACTTTCTGGACACATATTCTTAGCATGTGCTATGTCTTGATCTGAGTGGTGGTTACAAGAACGTCCACATATTTAAACATTGAGCAGCACACTCCAGATTGGTACATTTTATGCATTTATGTATATCTCCATAGAAGAAAAAAATGGGGGCGCCTGGGTGGCTCAGTCAGTTAAGCGTCTGACTTCAGCTCAGGTCATGGTCTCACGGTTCATGGGTTCAAGCCCCACGTCGGGCTCTGTGCTGACAGCCCGGAGCCTGGAGCCTGCTTCAGATTCTGTGTCTCCTCTCTGCCCCTCCTCTACTCACACTCTGTCTCTCTCTCTCTCGAATAAATAAACATTTAAAAGAAAAAAGAACAAAATGGATTTGACATGTGTTCAGTGCCTAGGAAAATTCCCCTAGTAGTGACCTAACTTTCCCTTATGTTAATAAGAATAATTAATAAATAAATAAAGCTAGAAGTTGAGCCCAGCAAGGCCAGGATGTTCTGGGAATGAACATTACATCAGAATCTGTTGAAAATACCACTGAGTGAAATCAGTAGATATTCCTCTGCTGATCTGCTCCATCCTGAAGTCTCACTGAGGGCTTATTCTACCCCTTCTGCCTTCTGCTTTCCCATTTTCTCTCTGGGGTTTGTTATGGGCTGAATGGTGTCTTCCAAAATTGATATGTTGAAGCCTTAACCCTCAATGTGACTGTATTTGGAGATAGGATCTTTAAAGAGGTAATTAAGTTTAAATGCAGTCATTAGGGTGGGTCCTAGTCTAATCTGACTGGTGTCCTGATAAGAAGAGATTTAGACCTAGACACACGCAGGGGAGAGACCTTGTGAAGACACGGGGAGAAGAAGAAGGCCATCTGCAAGCCGAGAAGAGAGGCCTCAGAGAAAAACCCTGCCAACATCTTGTAGGACTTCTAGCCTCCAAAACTGTGGGGAAATTAAAATCCATGTTTAAGCCACCCAATCTGTAGTACTCTGTTATGGCCACCCAAGCTAAGACAGCTTCTTGCCCTGGTTGAGACGACTCACATTCCTGTTCTTGCTTCCTGCCAGCCAAGTCTGCTTTCCCCAAGAATAAGCCTTGGCCTTATTCTTAATCTGTGCCCAGACCTCAATTCCAGAAGACACTTGGCATTCTGGACCCAGGGCATACTCCAGGAACAAACCACTGTAGACAAACACAGGAAGTCCAAGCCCATTTTCTGAAGGAAAGAAGAGGTACAGAAACAGAGTTTAACACACTCACAGTAATCCAAACAAACATGTCTCTATCTCCTTTGCTTCAAGTCTCTCCCAAAGAGAAGTCATTGTGATTTGAGGACGTGTTTTAAAAAAGAGAGAAGTCAAGGTGGCTCAGCTGGTTAAGCATCTGACTCTTGATTTTGGCTCAGGTCTTGATCCCAAGGTTCATACGGGATCGACCCCTGAGTCGGGCTCTGCGCTGATAGCACGGAGCCTGCTTGAGATCCTCTCTCTTGCTCTCACTCTGCCCCTCCCCTGCTCACAGGCTCTCTCTCTCTCTCTCTCTCTCTCTTTCAAAATAAATAAATAAAAATAAATAAAGAAAGAAAGAAAGAAGTGAGTGATCAAGCAGACAAAGACTAGAGCATCAAAGGGTTATGTTTTTTATGTTAATATTGTTAAAGCCACAAGAGATTGACTTCTTCCAGGAAGATGACTTCTTCCAGAGGTAGTTTTTTCCATTCCATTTGCTGAGTCCAACTAGAAATCTCAAACATTTGGTATAAAACCATGAAGGGTGTAAAGAAGAGGGAAGATGGGCTAGAGACCTTGGGACCCAAAGAATGACATGGTGGTGAGTTCCCTGGGCTTTCATTTTGCCTCATGTGTCCAGACATGTGGCCAAAGAAGCAGGCAACTGGGAAAACCCATGGGCACAGAAAAAAGAAAGCTTGCTCTCTCTAGCCAGAGGACCAGGAAAGGGTCAGCCTCGTCAGATTATCTTAAACAATAGCTGTTTTATTCCAGTCAAACACCCCAGAAACGCCTGTAGCCCTACTCCTGCCAGAAAAGGCCAAGTGGGGAGGCTAGAATTTTACCTCCACAGGCTGCAACAGGCTAACCGCCCCCCACTACATCGTGGCAGGGGGGAGGGTCAGAGAAGAGTAGGGAGCTGGAAATTCACCCCTCTGGGTAGTAACAACACCATCCAGCAACAGCAGAATGTACTTTTATTACAAGTGCCTACAGACCAGATATCAAGATAGACCATATCCCAGGCCACTAAAAATTCTTTTTTCAAGAAATTTTAAAGACTTGAAAATCACACCATAATGGAATCAAACTGGGATGCCTGGGTGGCTCAGTTAGGCATCCGACTTTGGCTCAGGTCATGATCTCATGGTTCATGGGTTTGAGCCTCACATAGGACTCTGTGCTGACAGCTCAGTGCCTGGAGCCTGCTTTGGATTCTGTGTCTCCTTCTCTCTCTGCCCCTCCCCTGCTTGCTCTCTGTCTCCATCTCTCAGAAATAAATAAATGTTGAATTTTTTAAATAATGGAATCAGGGGCACCTGGGTGGCTCAGTCGGTCAAGGGTCCACTCATGCTCTGTCTCTGTCTCTCCAAAATAAATAAACATGAAATTTTTTTTAAAATAATGGATTCAAATTATAAATCAATAACAGAAAGATAACAGGAAAATCTCCAAACATTTGGAAACAAAACAGCAGTGGATTGATATGTCTCCTTAGTGGATTGACCCTTTAATCATTATATAATCTCCTTACCTGTCTTTGTTAATTTTTTTTTGCTTTGAAGCCTATTTTATCTGATATTAATATAGTCCCTCCTCCTTTGATTGATGTTTGCATGATATATCTTTTTCCATTTTTCTCCTTTCCAACCTGCCTACATCATTATATTTGAAGTGGGTTTCTTACAGACAGCATACTGTTGAGTCATGTTTTGAAATTCTCTCCACCAGTCTTTCTTTTTTAACTGGCGCACTTAGACCATGTACCAACACTGAATGCTTTCCACTTAAGATTGGGAACAAGGCAAGGTTGTCCGCACCCACTATTCTGATTCAACACAGTGCTGCAAGTTCAAGCCAGTGTAGTAAAGCAGGGAAAGAAAGTAAAAGACATACAGATCAGAAAGGAAGAAATAAAACTGTCCCTATTTGCAGATGACATGATTGTCCACGTAAAAAATCTTAAGAATTTACCAAGAACTCCTAGAGCCAATAAAGGAATCCAATGAAGGTCACAGCATACAAAATAAACATGCAAAACTCAGTTGTATGTCTACATACTGGCAATGAACACGTGCACACTGAAATTAAAAATACTATACCACTTATAATTCTAAACAAACAAACAAAAAATGAAATACCTAGGTGTAAATCTAGCAAACCAGGCCTAAGATCTATATACTGGAAACTACACTGTGCTGATGAATGAAATCAAACAGGATCTCAGTAAATAAACATACATTGCTCATGGATTGGATGACTCAACAGAGTAAAGATATCAATTCTGCCCAAATTTAGATACAGGTTTCATGACATTTCTATCAAAATCCTAGAGAGATTTTTTGCACATGTAAAGAGTATCCCCAAATGCATATGAAAAGGTAAAGAGGTAGAATAGTTTTTTTTATAAAAAAGTGAAATAAGAACAATGTGGATTTCAAGACTTATTATGTCATAAGTAATATTATACAATCAGTAACCAAAACTGTGAGGCACTGAGAGAGGAATAGGCACAGTAAGCAATGACTAGAACAGGGAACCCAGAAGAAGACACACAAATATGCCCAAGTGACTTTGGATAGTGCTGCGAGTACTATTACTTAGAGTGGAGTCAGGGTAGCCTTTCCAACAAGTGGCAGTAGAGTAATTGGACGTCCAGACACAAGAAATGAACCCAAGCCTCTGTCTCACACCTTCTACAAAAACAAACTCAAAATGGACCAGAGACTTAAATGTAAAAATATAAAATGTTGGGGGGAAAAATAGAGGGAGATCTTTGAGATTAAGCGCTAAGCAAAGACTTTTTAGACTTAACACCAGAAACACAATTCACAAAAGAAAAATAGATAAATTGGATTTCATTAAAATGTAGAACTTTTGCACCACCAGCGACCACGTTAAGAGAATGAAAAGGCAAGCTAAAGATGGTGAGAAAATATTTGAAAACCACACATCCAACAAGGGACTACTCTCTCAAACATATAGTCTCAACATTCAGTGGTAAAAAAAACAAAAAAACAAACAAAAAAACTCATTAGAAAATGGGCGAAGAGGGGCACCCGGGGGGCTCAGTCGGTTAAGCATCCGACTTCAGCTCAGGTCATGATCTCTCAGTTCGTGAGTTCGAGCCCCGCGTCGGGCTCTGTGCTGACAGCTTGGAGCCTGGAGCCTGCTTTGGATTCTGTGTCTTCCTCTCTCTCTGACCCTCCCCCATTCGTGCTATGTCTCTCTCTGTCTCAAAAATAAATAAACATTAAAAAAAATGTTTTTTTAAAAAGAGAAAGAAAATGGGCAAAGAGACCAGGAAGCGATATTTCACAGAAGAGATATACAGATGACAAATAAGCGTATGAAAAGATGTTCAGCATCTTCTGCCATTGGGGAAATGGAAATTCAAACCACGACGAGGTATCACAACGCACTGATCAGGATAGCAAGGACGCAGCGAAACTGTACTACTCACGCATTGCTGGTGGGAGAGGGAAATGGTACAGCCACTTTGGAAAATGCTTTGGCAGCTTCTTAAAAAGAATAAACCTGCAACCACCACATGACTCAGCAATTGTGCTCCTGGGCATTTATCCCAGAGAAATGAAACACGTTCACACAAAAACCTGGCACAAATGTTTATAGCAGCTTTATTCATAATAGCCCCAAGCTGGAAAAAAAAAAAGATGCTTTTCAGTGGGTGACTAGTTGAACAAACTGTGCTGCACTCTTACCGTGGGATACTCGAGCAATAAAAGGAAATGAACTACTGATGCACATAACAACCTGGTTGAATCTCTAGAGAATCATGCTGCGTGACAGAATTCAATCCTATGCGTAACTCCATAGGTAACATGATTGAAAGGAGAAAATTATGGAGAACAGATTAACGGTTGGCATGGGTCAACAGGGAGGGAAGTGGATTTGGCCATAAAATTTCACCACGAGTGGGATCTTGTGCTGTCGGAAAGGTTCTGTAACTTGACTGTGTCACTGTCAGTATCTTGGTTGGGATGCTGTCCTAGTTTTGTAGCATGGTACCGTGGGGGGAAACTGGTGAGGGGTACATGGGATCTCTCTGTGTTGCTTCTTACAACAGCCTGCGAATCTGCCGTTATTTCAAAAAGTGTAATTTCAAACACGACCAAACAAAAATAAAGAACGAAAGAAAGAACAAAGAGAGAAAAAGGTCATGCCAACAGTACCAGGAGAAAATTCCCCGGATAGACTCTGGTTTGGCATGCTACTTGTCATCCTGGTGCATTTTATGAACCCAGTGTTTCTTAGAGTTTAGTTTGTAATCATCCAATATGGAGAGAAAGGGACTAAAACAAAGATATCAGTAGAGTGACCTTGTAACCTTGCTGCTCGGCGGATCCTTCCGTGGGGGTTGGAGGAGAGCTCTCGGTGGCACTCAAAGTCCATCCAGAAGAGATCCTTCCAGCTGTGTGTCGTCTTGTCCTTATAAACGTGCCACGAAGGAGAAGCTGATAGGATCCTGCTTTCTCTGTGCTCCTGATTCCCAGAAAGGAGGGAAGTATGGCATGGACACATTTCGAGATCTGAAAAGACACAGTCTCTATCTGGGATATTGGTCCCAGTGTCTAAGGAAAGGCTCCTTTCTTGCCCCACACGTGAGGACGTGAGCAGGACCTATCCTTGGCTTTGCAAAGAGGGAAGGTGACAGAGCAACACTCCAAGAAAAATGGCTAGAAATTCTACTATCAGCCTCTGACCTCTGACCTATGGCTTCAGTGCAGGACAACCGAATCCAGGAACAGATAAGGCACACCATAGTACCTCTTAAATTTTTCACTGAACGTGTGCCCCAGACACGGAGGAGAGGAAATACATACCCTCACACCCAGGGTGCAGCCTGAGACAATTCGCTACACACTAAAAATTTCTTTGAGGTTGTGTGTCTGCATAAGACTTCATATCTCTTTTGACGGAAGCTGGCCATTGCCTGCGTCCCCGCCTTTCCAGGAAACTACGAAAGTTCCTGCAGAAGTAAAGTAGGATTTCATAAGAACATGATGGATGGAGAAGAGAAAACCTATGGTGGCTGTGAAGATCCTGCCATGGATGTCATATCAATATCTTCGGATGGTCATGAGTTTGTTGTCAAAAGAGAACATGCACTAACATCCGGAACAATAAAAACCATGTCGAGTGGCCCTGGTCACTTTGCTGTGAATGAAACTAATGAAGTCCATTTTATTTTTTTTTTCATTATTTTTTTAATGCTTGTTTATTTTTGAGAGAGAGACAGAGCGCGAGTGGTGGAGGGGGCAGAGAGAGAGGGAGACACAGAGTCCAAAGCAGGCTCCAGGCTCCGAGCTGTCGGCACAGGGCCCGACGCGGGGCTTCAACCCACAAACCGTGAGACCATGACCTGAGCCAAAGTCAGACGCTTAACCAACTGAGCCACCTAGGCTCCCCCTAATGAAGTCAATTTTAGAGAGATCCCTTCACATGTGCTATCAAAAGTATGCATGTACTTTACCTACAAGGTTCGCTACACTAACAGCTTCACGGAGATTCCTGAATTCCCAATTGCACCTGAAATTGCACTGGAACTGCTGGTGGCTGAGAACTTTCTAGATTGTTAAATAAAATAAATTATTTTAAAAAAGACTTCATATCTATTTTATCATTGTAAAAAATAATGTGCTTAATTACTCACCATCATGCAACCTGAACCTTCAGGAAAACGGCCATGTTCAACTCACGGCTTTAGGCTTAACGGTCATGTCGTGCTGTGGCTGAGGGTCTGGGCTTGGGAAGCACTCCATCTGGATTCAAATCCTACCTCTAGGGCAAGTTCCTAATTCTTTTGTGGCTCAGTTTCCTTATCTACATAATGAGGATTTACAGCAGTGCCTACTTCGGAGCAGTGAGTTGAGAAGGTTAAAAAAGTTAATATGCATCAAATACTTGGTACACGCATCCGATAAATGTTAGTTTTGGGGCGCCCAGGTGGCTCAGTCGGTTAAATGTCCAACTCCAGCTCAGGTCATGATCTTGCGGTTTGTGAGCTCGAGCCCCGCGTCGGGCTCTGCATCGACAGCTCGGAGCCTGGAGCCTCCTTCGGATTCTGTGTCTCCCTCTCTCTCTGCCCCTCCCCAACTCGTGCTCTGTCTCTCTCTCCCCCTCTCAGAAAACAATAAACATTACAAAAAAAAAAAAAGGTAGCTTTTATCATTATGAGTTACCCTCGGTATTTTACCCCCGTTCCTAAATCCCACTCCAAAAGCAGTAGATAACACGGCAAAGATAAACTTGTAAGGTAAAAAACCTGGGGAATTATTGTTGTTTCAAAGTAGTGGAGTTAGAGATACAGCAATATGTTTTTGTTGTATGGGCAAGAAAGTTTGGGCACAGACTTGTACTACAGTCACTTTAGAGTGAGATTTCTAAATCTGTTCTGTACTTAAACCCATCTCCCTTTCTTCACCAAGCCGGCGAAACTTTGTGTTCCACGAAGCATGGAATAACATAAACGGGAATACACAGAGTTTGGGCCCCATAGTTTTGGGGGTCAACACCATCCGTACACGCTCCGCTTTTTATAAACAGATGAATACTACGTTTGGACAATGGTGACACTCTCCACGTCCTCCACAGCGGCTACTTTGTTGGTTACGTTTGGGAAATCTGCAAGGCTGTGGAGAACGTGAACAGGGCTCAAATGCGGCCCTTCTGTGGCAGGCTCTGAGTTGGAATGCGGTACAACGAGAAGCTTCTGAAGCTCGCCCAAGTTAAACACGGGGTTTGTCACACACACGGCAGTGACATAAAACGGGTGCGTGATGGTGCCCCTGCTTTTTCCGCAGCATGAGACCCGAGCCCAACCCTCCGAGCGAGGGTCTGCGAGATCTGTGCTGGGGGTGGCTGCTCTACTGAGTTGCCTTTTAACCAAATACCCTCCGAAGCCAGAATCCTTCTTTGTGTGCGGGGAACTGTCACCGGCTGTGCTCTGTTTCCACTGAGGGCAGGACAGGAGGAAGTAGAATGGATCAAACAGCACAGACAGGAGTTAGCGTAGATACAAGAGAAAACATTCCGACTGTGAGAATTATCAAACAGTCAGGGAGAGCTATGTAGGGCACTATAGAACCCTCTTCTCTGAATATCTTTTTGAGAATCCTCAGCATGGGCTGAGGGGAGAAAGCTGGCTCTGAATCAGTGATTGGAGGCCAACATTTCACAAAATGGGGTACCCGTTGACAAACTCCTGATTTTCTGAAATCTTGGTGGAAAATGAAAGGCCCTTCAGACTAAAAAGTGTACCTCCTGCTCCCCTAATCTTGATTAATAGCTTTCCTTTTTAAAATGTAAACACTGCCCACGTGCTCACATACATCAGCCGTTCCTAACAGTAGAAATCTCCAGAATCGGATAATCTCCTAAAACCCAACCAGGATGCTTCACCCCAGGGAACGAAGGTGTAGCGAACCCAGAAAAAGGTCTGGGTCCACCCAGGACTATCCACTGAGGTGGGTGCCGGGAAAGAACAGGGGGTGATGAAGTCAGGATCAAAGGGAACAGGAAGACCGTAAAATCACCCACCTTCTTCATGGTTTTATCCAAGTTTCTATCAATCTATACAACGACTGAGGAGCACTGAAAATCCTCCTCTTGCCCATCGCTGGCTCCACGCTATGAATTCCAAGCTGGGAAGATTGCCAAGGCGCCTTCTGGACTCACCATTCTCTGATTCCGGGATGCCTCTGTTTCCCAAAATGCCACATAGTCTGTCTTCCAAAGAAGCTCAGAGTCCCAAGGGGGAGGATCCCTGGGCAAAGACAAAAATGGAGCCATTACCAATACATGGGGTTAAGCCACCAGAGAGGGAGTGGAACTTTTAGGAGGAAAATAAAGAGACCACATATAATTTATTAACAATAGCTGACACTTATGGAGAACTTAATATGCGCCAGGAAAATATTCCAAGTGCTTTGTATGTGTTATCTCACTTAATCCTCACGACACTGTATTGTCCCCATTCTAGAAAACTGGGTGAGGAAACCATGCCACCAAGAGGTTCGGAGTCATTCCAAGTCTCCCAGCTGATAGGCAGAGGGGCTGGGCATGGTGGTCATTAAACTCCGTGGAATGTGCTGGATGGGTGTCCCTTTTCTCTTTCTTGAGTCACATCTTTGGTTCTCTCTTCACTCATCTTTTCCACTGAGCTTGTGGGGGGAGACTGGATGTGTCATGATTGTCGCCAAAGGAGCCCCAGGAAAGAAAACAAGGAGTGAGAAGTTTAGACCAGATCTGAGAGTCAGGAAAGAAGTCCTTGTTCCTCTCAGTCACTTCCTCCCCCCGTAGTAGAAGGAGTAAGATCAAAAGGGCCAAAATTCTTGCTGCCACTTCCCTCTCCATGCCCATCACAGACCATCCTCCCTCATGCTGAGCCAGAACAAAGCTGTAAAATCTTGGTCAACACAGTACAGGAATTGGTGATCGAAATGATTTTTTTTTTTTTTCTATTCTTGACCTGACACACAGTCTGCTTTCTTTTACCGCATCTCAAACCCACTTATAACTCGGGCATAACACCAGCACAGCAGAACTAACTGGTAAATCACAACATCCACAAAGGTATGACCAGCGGGTCACATGCAGTCACTTCTTCAGTCCTTAATGCATCCATTGATAATGATCAAAGATAATCCATTGATAATGTTCAAAGAGCAGCCCCTTGTGCTCCCTGGGTCAATTAATGATAGAGCCAAGAGAAAACACCTGTGCAAAGACAAGGGGGTGCTGGAGAAGGAGTGGCGGGGGTGGGGGCAGGGGAGGATCTTGGCCTCCGGCTGGTATTGGGTACCACTCCTGAACCCAGGCTGGGATGGGGAGCAGAGCCTTTGCGAGAGCTTTCCCAGCCTCATTCCAGTCCACAAAGCAGCCACAGGATCCTGTCACCAGCCAGAGGCACAATGTCTGGGACCCTACCCCAGGGAACTCTTCCCCCTTTCCAAATACAGTGTTCCCTTTTTTAATTAAAATTCATTCAGCCCCAGTGAAACCAAGCTCAGTTTCCACCCGCCTCTTTTTTACTCTTCTTACCTCCCCAACTCGAGAAGAAAAATAATTCTAATGAGCCAAAGAGCGTCTGCCCACAGGAAATGTTTGCATGGCCGACGGAGTCGAATTGGTGTGCAAAATGAGTTCACAGAAGTGTCTGAGAAGTAATTCTAGACATTGGGGAGGAAAAGTTTCAGAAGAATGAAGACTCTACAGGGACAGATGGAGAAGACAGCAAAGGGATTTGGCAACCACCCTTGGCCACAGCGGACAGAGCAGGATTCTCCCTTTCTCTGTCTTCCTTGAAGGAAACTGGTGCCCTAGATGCTGATTGCACTTCTTGGGTGGACAAAGCAGAACAGTTGTGTTCATTTCTTTGCCTTTCAACTATTTCCCCTCAAGGAAACATGTTAATAGAGCAATGGTAGGTGGGTTTGAAGTTTATTTTGTGTTTTTTAAAGTGGCCAGCTAGCTATATATGCTACATGTGGGGATTTCATTCTAAGTTCACCTTCTCACATCAAGTCCAGAATAGTAGCAGTAGAGCTTTTCGGGGGGTGGGGAGGGGGGAGACATTTTTTCACACTTAGGATACAATTTAAATAAAACTGCAGAAAAGGCAAATGGCGGGGGAAGAGTTACCATGACTCTGGCAAGATGTTTACTATGAGGAAAAGAGACATGAGCAGGAACCCACAAAAGGGCCAAGGAAGATCGTGAAAGAAAAAAGAATAGGATCTGAACATTGGGATCCACCATTTATTCATTCCTCCTCTTAAAAAAAAAAATTTTTTTTAATGTTCATTTACTTTTGAGAGAGAAAGAGTAGAAGCAGGGGAGGGGCAGAGACAGAGAGAAGGAGACACAGAATCCAAAGCAGGCTCCTGACTCCGCGCTGTTAGGTCAGAGCCCAATGTGGGGCTTGAACCCACGAACCATGTGATAATGACCTGAGCCTAAGTCAGATGCTTAACTGACTAAACCACCTAAGTGCTCTTCATTCCTTCTTCTATCTCTTCCATTCGCAAGGTTGAATCAAGATAATCTGGTAAGTAGGGGCGCCTGGGTGGCTCAGTCAGTTGAGCGTCCAACTTTGGCTCAGGTCACGATCTCGCGGTATGTGAGTTCAAGCCCCACATCGGGCTTGTGCTGACCACTCAGAGCCTGGAGCCTGCTTCGGATTCTGTGTCTCACTCTCTCTCTGCCCCTCCCCTGCTTGCACTCTGTCTTTCTCTGTCTCAAAAATAAATAAAATATGAGGGGCGCCTGGGTGGCTCAGTCGGTTGAGCGGCCGACTTCGGCTCAGGTCATGATCTTGCGGTCCATGAGTTCGAGCCCCGCGTCGGGCTCTGTGCTGACAGCTCAGAGCCAGGAGCCTGTTTCAGATTCTGTGTCTCCCTCTCTCTGACCCTCCCTGTTCATGCTCTGTCTCTCCCTGTCTCAAAAACAAATAAAATGTTTAAAAAATTTTTTTTCAAATAATAATAAATAAAACATGAAAAAAAAATTAAAAAAAAGATAATCTGGTAAGTAAAATAGCCCAATATTAATGTTTTAACTACGTGGGACCTGGTACTCCATCATCACCATCATCACCATCATCATCATCACCATCATCACCTTCTACATTCAAGTGCTTATTTGCTAATACGGCCCATAGTTTCTGCCATGATAACTTGGAGCTATTTAAAAAAAAAAAAAGGAAACATTTCTGGGGGAATCACAGGAGATGCTTCTGGGCTAGCCCTTGCCTGACTCTGATGAAAGTCACTGATGGGATGGAGAATATTTAGAATTTATGAGAAGACTTGAAGAGAGCTACTCCAGAAGAAAATACCATTTGGTACCAACTCTGGTGCTTGTGGGTAGGGTTCTATTTTGATGTCCTGGATTTCAGATAAAATGTTTCTTACAAAGTAGCCGTCAAGCAACTTCCATGGGTTTACAGTTTGGGGGAGCAGAAAGCCACAAAAGAGGGTCTTGACATGATCTGGGGGCTTCAAGAATGTAAAAAGATGTACATATTCAGTAATGCTTGGCTCTTGAATGGAAGAAGGGACAGACTTGGGATTCCGGGGAAAAGAGAGAACCCTGGCAGGCAATAAAAGTTGAATTTCTGAAGTTCACACAGGGGTCTTATACATCTTACATGTATACAAAGACATTGAGTTTCTCACTGTTAATTTCTTAACCTATCTAAAACAAACACTTAATGAGAAAGAAAACCTATA
This sequence comes from Acinonyx jubatus, assembly GCF_027475565.1. Classification (NCBI taxonomy): domain Eukaryota; kingdom Metazoa; phylum Chordata; class Mammalia; order Carnivora; family Felidae; genus Acinonyx; species Acinonyx jubatus. The sequence continues at coordinate 17,542,550 of NC_069385.1, read as the reverse complement.
TAAACAAAATTTCTTTTGGAGTAGCCCAATAAAGAAAGAACTGTACATTTAATAGCTGCACATGAATGAACTGGTAATCATTAAAAGGAAAGATAAGAAAAAGACCCCCCCAAAGAGGGGGGAATTCTAGATAAAGAGCCATATTTCCTACAAACAAGTATGCAAACAAAACAGACCAGGCAAAAAGCACTAGAGAAAAAGGGGAGGAAGCTGAACAATGGCTTTATTGATTTAAGACATGTGGATTTCATTAGGAAAGCTGAATGCATAAAAATGGGTTGTGATATCTGAAACGAGGCAAGGAGCAAAATTAGGTCACAGAGCTCCTCGGACAAAACGAATGATGAATCTTTATTAGGTAATTGGACTCGAAGGTAGGAAGTAAAAAAAAGAACTCTTTTCTTCCCCAACCCCCTTCGGATAGTTTTTGAGCCTTCAAAGGTAAGTCTACATGTCGAACTGAAATGGCAAATCCCAGAGCCCCGCTCTCTGACCCAGCATCTGCACTGCCAAAGAACCCCTGAGCCAGAAACTAGAGATTCCCCAGGAAAAACACACACACCGATATGGAAATAAATAATAAAGAGATCAAAGCAATGCATGTAAGATGTCCCAATGGCCCCAACACAAAGCTTCAGCTGAATTTGAAAGTAATAAAGTAGCAATAATATTTTTTCACTTGAATAGACATTTTCCTCTTAAGAGCTTATAACCCACAGTAGCCTATACGAAGTTGATACGCTATTCATATGGGAGTCTCATTTTAATAACAATGACACAGAAGCGACAATCACTGAACCGTTCAGATGAGACACAAATACATAGAAAGTGTGATGGGAATCCTTTTGCAGAAAACCTCTGAAATCCAATTTTGACGCTTTGGTTTGGCATGCTGAATCAAAAAAAAAATTTTTAATTAAGGGAAACGGTCTTTGAAACTCTTATATCTTTCTGTCCCCTTCCCTCTGTGCATTCATTTTTCCAGCACATTCTCACTTTTATTTTTGTGAACTAGTTGCCTCTTCCTGCTTCCCATCAAGAACCATGATCCCATAAACTGGCCCTTCCCCGCCAACTTTGCACACCCCCTTTGGACCCAGGATCCTGTTCCTCTGGGACCAGCCCATGGAAGGTCTCCTCATGTCAACCAATACAGGAAGGAGTTATTGGTTCAGTGTTTTACCCCCACTGGACAACACTAATACCTAAATGGCTGCCTTAGATTATAGTTGAGCCCACAATGTTATAAATTGAGCTAAATAACCGTGGGTGACTTTACTGACCAAAAAAATACTGACTTTTTTACCTTAGAAGAGTATATGAGTTTTTAGAGCACCTGATTTGTGCAAGGGATGTGGCTAAACTCTTTGAAACTACACAGGAAACACAACGCTTCGCCAACCTAGTCTCCAGAGTTTAAGACAAGACGAGGAAAGTAAGCCAAGTAGCTTTAATGTGAGGCTGATATGCGGCACGAGGGAGGGATATAGAGACCTGGGGTTGAGAGGGGTTCTCCCCTGGGTGAAGGGACTGGGGACGGATACACAAAATGTTCCGAAGAAGGTCAGATTTCAACAGGTAGTTTGGGGAGGATCCGGGCAGACAAAAAAAGCTTGAGTAAAGGTGGGAAAGGCCCTAACGGGGGCTTGTTCCTTAGACAGCTCTCAGGAATGTACAGTGATGGAAGGCCTCAATGGTGTAGATAAAAAAAGAGGGATCCCAGAATCAGGCTTCCACGTCACAGCCTCCCTGCCAACCAGCATAGTCCCTCCCGGCTGTCACCCACTGGACCCCTAATGGAAGTTCGAGAGAGAGAGAGTGCCCCCTTCCACGGGGCAGGTGTCAAATGCCAAGCCAAGAAATTTGAACCTAATTGCAAGGGTCTTGGGGAGCCTCAGAAAGCACAATAAATTACCTTTCCAGACTCACGCACGTGCAAGTGTGTGAGCGTGTGTGTGGCATTAGGTACATTCGCATTGTTGAACGCAGCCATCACCACCATCCGTCTCCAGAACATCCTGCAACCTGAAACTCCATACCCATTAAACAACAACTCCCCGTTCTCCCCACCCCCCCTTCCCCTCCACGCAAGAACCAGCCTTCTAATTTCTGCCTGCCTGGCTTTGACTACGCCAGGGACCTCACCTAAGTGGAATGATACCATATCTGTGTGCAGCTTACTGGACTTGGCATAGCGTGCTAATGGCTTTTAGAAGTTAATGCAGCTTCCACATGTGTATGAGCCTGGGAAACAGGTTAAATATGGAGCACATCCGGCCAGAGAGGTATCACAGCAGAATGCAAGGAGTGGGAGCAGCTGGGGCAGAACCCCTACTTTTGAAGCATGGGCCCAGCATTATCGGCTGTGTGGCTGGAGGAGTCACCGCAACTCTCTGTGCCTGGACCTGCCCACATGTGAAATGGAAATAACGACAGTGCCCATCCAGGGGGTCATTGTGGAGATCAAATAAGTTAATATATGCAAAACACTTACAACAGTGCCTGGCACATAGTTGACATCGGACAAAGATTAATGTGGTTAACAATAAAGGACCTACGTGAACATCTGCAAAATTATAAAGTTTATATTCTTAGGAAACGCTTAAATATTTCTGAACCGGTTATTCATGCAAAAAAGCAAAGAAGTATACTCTCAAAAAGCAGATCTTGGAAAATTAAACATGCATTTTCTGTTTGATACATAGAAAGAAAAAAAACCTGTTGAATGCAATAACCCTTGATCTTGGGAAAAGATAAGATCTAAAAGGAAACTGGAGGAATCCGGACAGGTTTACGAAAGATATGCCCCAAACCTCTAACAGACATTACATCCAGAAAGGTGGATAAATCAGGTCCCATTCAAGAAGTGCAAAGTAAAACTTTGGGCACCTGGGTGGCTCGGTTGTTTAAGCATTCGACTTCGGCTCAGGTCATGACCTCATAGTTTGTGAGTTCAAGCCCCATGTGGGGCTCTGTGCCAACGGTGCAGAGCCTGCTTGGGATTCTCCCTCCCTCTCTTTCTGCCCCTCCCCTGCTCTCTCTCTCTCTCTCTCTCTCTCTTAAAATAAATAAATAAAGTTTAAAAAATCTATTAAAAAAGAAGTGAAAAGTAAAACTTAAAACACTAGGTGATGAAGCAAAATAGTTTAATATTGCTAATGTTCCCAGCTTGCAATTGGAGATATTACAAGCAGTGAATCCTCAGAGAGGGAGAAAAAAAATCCTTTTGCGTACTTATGGAAGTGTGGACTTTCCCCATTATTGAACAAAAATATGTCATTTATCTTAGAAAAGTTCATTTTAAGGATTTTAGAAAACCAAAAAGGTCATTGGATACAGATTTCACAAATGAAATTCCTTGCCCACCTACTAACTTTCTATGTCTTTCTTTGTCCTCAGTTAGAAGTAACCACTGTCACTCTGTGGCTTAACTTAGCCAACCATCTTCCAGAGTTCTGCCACCTGCTCTCCCAGGACTTTTGCAGGAGAGCCACACAGCCTCCGCAGTGGGTCATGGTGGTGACCTTCCAGTATCATAGGTGAGTGTGCATCCCATCACAGACTGGCTTTTTTTCTCACCCATTTGATGGTTTGGGCATATAATCATCTTTGGGATAGACCAAAACCAAAAGAGCCTAATGTAGTACACTGGGAAGCCACTGAGAGGGTCATTTGAGTCAAGCCATGGGTTTCAGAGTGGGGCAGCCAGAGGTCAAGTCTCTGCTCCCATCTTGAGTCTGAAATCACCTGGGTCTTCATTTACAGTAGGACCAGAAGGACAAAGAATTAAATTGCTTCGACCCAGCAGAGACCAGTTCAGAAATACAGTTTTCTCTTTTGAGGGCATATTCATCATTCTGTCTTATCTTAAGCTTTCGCTTGGCCATTTTTGTGCTGTGCTGGCCTCAGAGTCAGAGTCTGTTGTCTGAAAGGGTTTTTCTGAAATGTTTACCCAGGAAGCACATGGAATGCACCCCGACAAGTAAAGCCCATGTTTCCACTGTTCACTGAGGCGCTTTGTTTTCACATATCAAATACCAAATACTTTATTTGCTAATAAAGATTCAAGACTTCAGCCACGGGGAAAAGAAAGGGAACCAGTGGAAATTAGTGGCATCCCAGTAAAAGGGAAAATATTTCATTAATTTCATTTTGAAAAGCAGGCCTTCATGGGTGCTAGAAAATTCCCCTAGAGTTGTTTCATTAAAAAGCACGGTATGTGTCAGAGTATGAAAACAGGAAAGGGGTGAGAGAGTCACCGTTGTTTGATCATCTCACTCAAGGGGAAATTTGTCTGAGATAAACAGTTCTCAGAAACAGCAATCGTTTCATGATCTGATGTTTTCAATGGTTGTGGTATACTCCAAGTGAGGCTTGGACTGAAAGTCCACACTCTTCAGGGCTATGAAAGGCAGGGCAAGTCAGTGGACTGCCTTAGGACTTGAAAGAACTTGGGACCCAAAGGGGTAATGATTTCACTATCAGAGAGTAACTTTAATTTGTGGGGACTGGCAAAGAAAAAAAAGACATAATTATTTGGCAATTATAGGGAAGTTGATTGAGAAGTGATCATAGGAAAAACATATGAACATCCTTGGATTATTCAAAAGGATAAAATATTAACATTAGACTTGGTAAGTAGATAGTCCTAATAAAATTTCTAAGGGAGCTACTAAAAGACTAGCTATAGAGTTTATCACTTCCAGACTAGTGGGACGGCGAGGTGGGAAATAGTACAGAAAAGAAAACATATTTCCTAAATTTATATAACCATTATATGGCTTATATATAAAAAAAAAAAGTGGAAAATTACTGAAATAAGCATGCAATTTAAGAAGTTAACCTGAAAAACACAATATAATCCACCCAAAGAGGCTGGAAAAAAAGAGAAAAGAAAGGAAATACAGGAGAAGAAATCAATGAAATAGGAAAAATAAAAACAAGAAAGAGGATCTATATGCCAGAAGTTGGATTTTTAGGAAGATTAATAAATGAATACTTGTCTCACATAACTGATCAAGAAAAAAGAGAGAAGGTATAAATAAACAATAAAATGGGCCAAACCACAAATATAGTGGAGATTATGAAGATTAAAAAAAAAGAATAATATGAATAAGTTTATAAAAATAAATTGAAAACTTAGATGAAATGGACAAGATCCTAGAATGACTCAAGCAACAGTAGAAAATCTGAATGTTTGCTAATAACAAACAAAATTAGATCAGTGGTTGAAAATCTTCCCACAAGAAAACCAAGCCTAGCTTTTGGTTCTACAGGTAAGTTCTCCCAAAATTCAGGAACAGATATTTTCAATGTTACCAACCTCTTTCGGAAAGCAGAAAAAGAGGAAATATTACCTCAACTTATTTACAAAATTTGTATAATTTTGTTTTGAAAATGGGGGGGGGGGGACAGCTCATGCATAAGAATTGAGTGAAATTCCTAAACAAAATATTGGTAGCCTGAATTCTGTGTGTTGTATACTACATCATAATCAAGTTAGATTTATTTTAGTAATGCAAGATTACTTCAAACTCAGAAAATCTGTTGATATAATTGACATTACAGATTAAAACGATGAGGGGATATAATCATCCTAATAGATTCAGAACAAGCAGTTGATGAGATTCAATATGCAGCAAACAATAGAAGAGAATTTCCTTAATGTGATCAAAGGTCCACATTTAAAAAAAGACAATAAATACTGTATTTAATGTTGAGATGTTAAAAGTATATTTTTTGAAATCAGGAACAATTCAAGGACACACTTTCTTACTGCTATTCCATCTTGTTCTAGAAGTCTTAGTCTTCCTAGATAAGCAAGAAAAGCATATTAAAAAATATAAGAATTGAAAAGGAGGAAGAGCCCTTGGTTGGCTCACAGTTAAGCACCCAACTCTTGATTTCAACTCAGGTCGTGATCTCATGGTCATGATCTCATAGTCACGAGATCAAGCCCCATGTCAGACTCTGCACTAAGCATAGAAACTGCTTAGGATTCTCTCTCTCTGCCCCTCCCCATCCAACTCTCTCTCAGAATAAATAAATAAACTTTTTAAAATCTTTAAAAAAAAAAGGAAGAAACAAAATTATTACTGTATATATAGATCATATGCCTGCATAGAAAACCTAAAAAATATCTACAAAGTGTTAACATTAGAACTTCTAGCATGGTTACAAGATATAATACCAATTTGTAAGAGTTCATTGTTCTCCATTCCAATAACAAATACTTGAGTTTAATGTTTTAAAAAGATACCATTTACAAGATCAAAAAATACATACAATAACTTAGGAATAATTCCAAAACAACACAGGCAATACTTTCCTGCAAAAATAATTCTATAAATGTAGAATTCTTTTAAATATTTAAAAGCATAAAAATATCTACATAAATTGGGGCACCTGGCCAGCTCAGTCGGTAAAGCATGAGACTCTTGATCTTAGGGTTATGAGTTCAAGCCCACATTGGGTGTAGAGATTATTTAGAAATAAACCTAAAAAAATTTTTTTTAATCTACATAAAAAGAAGGACATACTAATTTAATAGACCAGAAAGCACAATTTCACAAAGATGTTAGGTCTTAGGGGCACCTAGGTGGCTCAGTCGGTTAAGCACCTGACTCCTGATTTCAGCTCAGGTCATGATCTCATGGTCATAAGTTTGAGCCCCGCATTGGGCTCTGCGCTGACAATATGAAGCCTGTTTGGGATTCTCTCTCCCTGTTCCTCCCCCACTCTCTCTCTCTCAATCTCAAACTATATAAATTAAAAAAAAAAAAAAAAAAAGATGTCAGGTCTTATACAAGTGTATTATAGACTAAATGAAATTCCAACTGAAATCCCTAAACGATTTTTCTTGGAAGTCGACAACTTCTAAAATTTATATTAGAGGACAAAGAGCTTATTATAGTCAAGACCTCTTGAAGAAGATAAAGCAGGTAGAGGGATTTCCTCAACCAGACAGCAAGACTCACTACAATGCTATAGTAATTGAGATAATGTGATCTGTCTTAATGGAACAGACAAACAGACCAATGGGACAGATTAAGACATGCCTAGAATGCCTAGACACAGACCCACACACGTGTAAACACTGACATTTGTTGGAAGTGATATCACAGAGGTAGCTTGGAGTACTCCCAGGTGGTGTGGAACTCTTAACTATCTCTATAAAAAAACTATATTCGATCTCTACCTTGTAACTTACTCAAAAACTAATTCCTGAAGGCTCAAGGATTTAAATGGGAAAAGCAAAATTTTTAAACCTTTAGAAGAATATCCAGGCTCTTAAGAAACATACACTGAAGTATTTAGGGGCAAAGGGTCATGATTGATTTACCTTACTTTTAAATGTTTAAAGAGAGAAAGAGAGAAAAAAAAATTAGTGAGAGAGAGAAAACGCAAAAGGAAATGAAGATAAAATGTAAACAATATGGGAATCTGGTTATAGGACTTACTAGAGCCCTTGGTACAATTTTTATACCGTCAACTTATCTGTGAGCTTGGAGCTATTTCAAAATAAAAAGCCTTTTTTTCTTTTACAAAAATCTTTTAGAAGACGACACAGGAGACAACCTTTATCACCTCAGGGTACAGAAGCCAAACACAATTCAAAAGGTGAAAATCATAAGGGAAAATATTGACGAAATAGGTTGAAAAATGTCTGTTCCTTAGAAGACGCCGTAAAGAGAGTAAAAATTTCTTAGTAATCAAAGAAATGCAAATTAAAACCCCAATGGGGCATAATTTCAGACACACATGATTGGCAAATATGAAAAATCTCAATGATAGCAAGTATTCATATGTACAGCACGGTGACTGTAGTTAATAATACTGTGTGGCATATTTGAAAGTTGCTAAGAAAGTAGGTCTTAAAAGTTCTCATCACGAGAAAAAATAACTATGTAGGGTCATCTGTGCTAACTAGACCTACTGTTGCTATCATTTTGCAATATACATACATATTGAATTACTATGTTGTACACCTGAAGCTAATATAATGTACATGTCAACTATATCTCAATTTTGAAAAAGTGTTCAGAAAGACCTGGAACCACCAGAGGTCTCATATGCAGTAGCATAAAAATCAGTGCAACCTTCAGCAACATCTATTAACGTTGACCCAGCAATTTCACTCCTAGATACTTACAGACACTAGCAAACTTCGTGCACACGTAAACCAGGAGACACACATAAGATTGTTTATAATAGCATTGTTTGTAATATATAAAAAGACTGAAAAGAGTCTAAAATTTCCATCAAGAGTGAAGTGCATAAATACAATGTGATATGTTAATAGAATAGAATACCAAATAGCTATGTACAGCAACATGAATGAGTCCCAAAAGCGTTGAGGGGGTCAAAAGTAAGTCCCGAAAATACATTCAAGCAGTCAAGATGAGATTTTGAAAAATGAGGAGTGAGCTAGGAGAAGAGAGGAAAGGACACGCCAGTCACAGAGACAAGGGACAGCATAACCCTTTTAGGATCTGCAAATGCACCCCTCCTCCATCAACATTTCCCTAAGGTGGACCTCAAGTATCCATGAACTCAGTGCCGATACCTTTTATTAAACCATGAGAAATACTGTGTAAGTGAATTGCTTCTTAGAAATAGCTGCATAAGGAGGGGCACCTGGGTGGCTCAGCGGGTGAAGTGTCCAACTTTGGCTCAGGTCATGATCTCACGGTTCATGGGTTTGAGCCCCGCGTCGGGCTCCCGGAGCCTGCTTTGGATTCTGTATCTCCCACTCTCTCTGCCTCTCCCCTGCTCATACTCTGTCTCTGTCTCTCAAAAACAAATAAACGTTGAAAAAGAAAAAAGAAAAAAGAAATAGCTGCAGAAGGGGAAGAATGAGCTTAGGAAGCCAAGAAAAGAGGTAAAGCCCTTAGAAAAGGAGTAAATATGTCTGCAATTAATTCCTCATAGGACTCAGGTGGGGAAATTAAATCCTGTGCATAGGCCTTCCCTCCAGCGACGTCCCCAAGGATGAAAGGGGCAAAGACAAATGTAAGGCTTGTTTCAATGTGAAGATCACAGAGGTACAATCAAGCTGCATTAACCTGAATTTTGGAGAGGGATTTTAAAAGTCAAGGACAACCAAATTAAGGTTTTCCCTCAGCTTTTTCCATCTCAGGTGCTTAAGTTACTCCCTGAGATCACAATGGGAATGAGCAGTTTTTAAAAGTTAGAGGGATTTTCCACAAACGTATGGCCAACTAATCTTTGACAAAGCAGGAAAGAATATCCAGTGAAATAAAGACAGTCTCTTCAGCAAGTGGTGCTGGGAAAACTGGACAGCGACATGCAGAAGAATGAACCTGGACCACTTTCTCACACCATACACAAAAATAAACTCAAAATGGATGAAAGACCTCAATGTAAGACAGCAAGCCATCAAAATCCTCAAGGAGAAAGCAGGCAAAAGTTGCTTTGATCTTGGCCGCAGCAACTTCTTACCCAACATGTCTCCGGAGGCAAGGGAAACAAAGCAAAAATGAACTATTGGGACCTCATCAAAATAAAAAGCTTCTGCACAGCGAAGGAAACAATCAGCAAAACTAAAAGGCAATAGTCACAATGGGAAAAGGTATTTGCAAATGACATATCAGATAAAGGGTTAGTATACAAAATGTATAAAGAACTTTTCAACTCAACACCCAAAAAACAAATAATCCAGTGAAGAAATGGGCAAAAGACATGAATAGACACTTCTCCAAAGAAGAGATCCAGATGGCCAACCAACACATGAAAAAATGACCCCATGACCCAGCAATTGCACTACTAGGCATTTATCCACGGGATACAGGTGTGCTGTTTTGAAGGGACACATGTACCCCAATGTTCATAGCAACACTATCAACAGTAGTCAAAGTATGGAAAGAGCCCAAATGCCCATCGATGGATGAATGGATAAAGAAGATGTGATACACACACACACACACACACACACACACACACACAATGAAGTATTACTCAGCAATCAAAAAGAATGAAATCTTGCCATTTGCAATTACGTGGATGGAACTGGAGGCTATTATGCTAAGTGAAATTAGTCAGAGAAAGACAAAAATCGTATGACTTCACTCATATGAGGATTTTAAGAGACACAACAGATGAACATAAGGGAAGGGAAATAGAAATAATATAAAAACAGGGAGGCGGGCAAAACAGAAGAGACTCATAAATATGGAGAACCAACTGAGGGTTACAGGAGAGGTTGTGGGAGGGAGGATGAGCTAAATGGGTAAGGGGCACTAAGGAATCTACTCCTGAAATCATTGTTGCACTCTATGCTAATTTGGATGTAAACTTTAAAACATTAAAATTAAAATTAAAAAAAAAAGTTAGAGGGATTTTGTGCCTAGAAAGAAAGATTTTCTGTAGCAGGGCTTAAAATTAGTATTCAATCCATTAAAACTATAAATTGAGAATCTCGGTCCTTACAAATGTTTAAATTCAACCTACAAATCTTGTTTCTTTTTTATTTAGAAATATAGTAATTGTCCAAAAATAAGAAAAGTCATTTCACACCCCTTGATTGATTTTTAAATTAGCTCATAAGTAAAAGCACTGAACTTTCTTCTCTTAAATAACAAAATTCGCTTAGACATTCCATACTACAATTACATATTTAGTACACATAATTAAATATATTTAATTATATTAAATATAATAATTTATATTTAGTAAATTAAATATATTTAATACATCGTGGCAAATGCCTGTCAAGTAAATTTAACAAATCTAAAAGTACATTCCTTTCTAACATTTAATCACCTATTGTGGCTCCAATAAATTTTAGAATACAGTAAAGTCAATAATTCTAATCTCACACGTCTTAAAATCAGATAACACATACTAAATGTAGCACAGTCATGACAAAACTTACTACATTCATGTGATCCTTACGAATGCATACCTTACATAACACCATCAACATTACCTTAACTTTTTAATCCTGGATTTACAAGTTTATGCAGTGGAGACCAGCAATAACACTCTGGCTGGCTGCGGCAACCAGAGTGGAGGCCAATAATAGATCTTGCCATTGACCTGGGCCGGGTGACCCTTCCTGAGTCACAGGCCAACAAGGGGAACCCTGGTTCAATCTTAGGCTCTGTCTGCTTACTCAATTATTCACTGAAATAGTTTCATAATATTTTGCTTCATGCCCACACTCCCTTCCAATTCCCTGCCCCACCCAGATTGCAACATCTTTTTTTTTGAACCAAATAATATATCTTGGAGGGTTTTTAAAAAAAATTTTTAATGTTTATTTTTGAGAGAGAGAGTGCGAGCAGGGGTGGTGCAGAGAGAGAGGGAGACACGGAATCCGAAGCAGGCTTCAGGTTCTGAGCTGGCAGCACAGAGCCCGATTCAGGGCTCGAACCCATGAACCATGAGATCGTGACCTGAGCCAAAGTTGGATGCTTAACCAATTGAGCCACCCAGGTGCCCCTGAACAATTTTTTCAAGATCAGTTTATAAAGAACTTCTTCGATATTCTTAATGACTGCAGTGACTTTTGTTGTATGGATAATACGTACCATAATTTACTTAAGTACTCCTTTATTAATATTTATATTGTTTCTATTCTTTTATTAATACAATTGAGGCAACGTAAAGCCTTGTGTATATGTAATTTCTTTTTGTGTTTTTTCCAGCTTTATTGAGATATGATTGATGAATTAAAATTGTATATATTGAAGGTATAGAGTGTGATGTTTTGATATACATATATATTGTGAAATAATTGTCATAATCAACCTAATTAACGTATCCATCACCTCATACGGTTAAGCTTTGTGTGTATATGTGCGCATGCATGGAGAACACTTGAGATCTACTTTCTTAGCAAATTTTAAGTATACATTATATCGTTACTAACTATAGTCATCAGCCTAAGCATTATTAGCTCTCCAGAATTCATTTATCTTGTAAGTGAAAATTTGTACTCTTTGACCAGCATCAGGTTGCAATGTCTTTACGTCTTTTCATTTCTGAAACTCTGTACCCTCTTTGGTATTTTACCTTGTCATCTGTTTTCTCATTTCTATAGCCATTAATTTGCCCAAGGCCAACCCAGAGGGGGGAAATGAATGCTCTGGATCGTAAATTCCGATAGGCATTGGACACTTGGTTAGAAGATGAGCCAGAGACAAAACGTATTCTTAGACTATGAAGTATCTGCAATAAAGACAAAAAAGACTTACAAACATCTTGAAACCCTGGGTGGGAGACGTACCCTGTTGTTTCTGACAAGCAGGGGTTGGCGAATAAAAATTACTTCAGCGCCCATGTCTTAGTCAGTTTGGGCTTCCACAACAGAGTTCCATAGACTGGGTGGCTTGAACAACAGAAATCTAGTTCTCATAGTTCTGGAAACAGGGAAGTCAGATCAAAGTGCCAGCAGATCCAGCATCTGGTGACGGCCAGCTTCCTGGCTGGTAGACAGCCACCTTTTTCCCTGGGTCCTCACTGGCCAAGAGAGCGATCATGTTTCTCTTGTCTCCTTATAAGGACATTCATTCCAGCATGAGGGGTCCATCCTCATGGCCCAGTCTCCAAATACCATCACGCTGGGGATCAGGCTTCAACATACAAATTTTAGGGGGACACAAACATTCAGCCAACAGCAGCCCATTGTAACTTAAGATGCGTAAAATGTCACTGCCTTTGTGTCAACCTCCCCAGCGGGGACACAGACGCTGTTACAGTTACAGTAGTCATCCAGTTGTGATCAGTTATGGCCCCTGCCTGCTGGTGTAAGAACTTGGGCACCTCCAAATACCAGCCAAAGATTTGTGGTGGTTCCCCCACAAATGTCTCACATGTTTTCATCAATGAATTCGCTCACGCAGCTGAGGCACCGGTAGTTTTAGTTTAAGCACTTTTAAATGACCCACCACTGGCTCGCTCGAGACCCCAGGGCTGTCCCATTCGGCGGTGCGTCGTGTACCCACAGGTGAACAAGGGTGACACTGCCAAGAAGGCCTCAGTGCGACACACATGGAACGCCTCCAGGTATAGGGTTTGGGGAAATCGCAACATGGTTCTTCTAGCTTTTCTTTTAGCTCCTGAGGAATCCAGCCAAGATGGGGGTTTCCCAAGAAATCAGACCTAACACACAACAGAATTTGAATTCCAGCAGAAAACAGAGAAGAAGCTATAGCTTCTTAGTCCTCACCCTGTCCCGTAGGCTTTTGTTCCTCAAACACATTTTCCTCTCCACATAATGCGTGGCCCTTCCAAAATAGAAGCAAAACCCAAACCAAAACACTCCACTCTCCACAGAGCCTCATCTGAGGACCAGTATATAGATTGTCCAACAGCAACTGGGGTTGTGGGAGGGGAGAGCTGACACCCCTCCAAAGTATGTTTCAGTGTTTTCTACCCACAGAGACCCTCTCAGGAAAACATGAATAAAAAGAAACTTCCTCTTACTATTTCAACCTTAGACTATATACCAAGCACTTTTCAGCCCCCTGCCGGGTTAAAAATCACACCAATCCAGACAGTATGCAGTTTATTAAAACTCTGTTCCCACTGGGGTAGCAGAAACAGCTAATATTATTGTTTTAAAGATATTGAAGCCAGGTTTTGGGGGGTGTTGTTTGTTAGTACAAGCTGATAGGACCAAGTAGCTCCCTTTTTATTCTTCAGAACAATTGGGAGGCACTTGGTTTTTGCTTTTTGTTTCTTTGGCTTTTTATTCTATTGTATGTCAACTGACTCATTTGGAGGGCGTAAATTCACATGTCAGCCTGTGGTCTGACCAATGTGAGTTATCCATAGGAAAAAAAAAAGAGAACATTTTCAAATTAAGGTATATTCAGCAGTTATACATTCTTACTTGATTTTTCCTTACTCTTTAAAATTTATTGACCAGCAACCAGACCACATAAGCCAAGGGCCTGTGCCTGAGATAGTCAGGTGGGAAGGTTGGTCAACATCAGTCCCATCATTTCAGTGGAGATAATCTGGGTATAAGAAACAGAAACCCACTTCCAGCAGCTTCAGTAAAGGGGGGTCTCGTGCAAGCACAGTGAAGTACTTCATGAAGTGGAAAATGTACACCTAGGAAATCCATAGCGGTTGGGAACTAAATGCTTGCTTGCTGTCTCTTTTTTCTACCTCCTCTAACCCCAGCTTGATGGTCTCTCACGTCTATTTCCCTGTGTGCCGTTGCTCAACCTCTGGCTTCCCTTGGCAGACTGGCTTTCTCTGTTCACACACAAGTCCTCATGGCCCAAAAAGGCTGCTCTAATCCAGTCTTCCAGTTGAAGAAATGTCCAATGGAACAAGCGTCTCCTTGTCTCTTAAGTCAAATTTTTGTAATTTATAGCTGAGTTCTTCAGGTTGAGTCAGATGTCCCTGACTGTGTTATAAAAATAGTTGCCGAACTCTACTCTTCAACAAAGCCTGTAAAAAAGGTGCTTGTAAAATGAGGGGCGGTCTTTGCAGGCCCCCTAAACATGTTTACCACGCTTCCTATTTTCATATTTGAACCTCTTAGCAAATCCAGCCCTATTTACCCTGGCAGGTAGTGAGGCAAGAGACAAACCATCCATCTTGGTAAACCTGTACATCATGTTTGGTTTTGCGTAGAGATGCCCCGTAGAGATGGGACTAATATACCCAAGGTCCAAGAGTATAATGTTTATTTTTGAAAGAAAAGTAAGTAAGGGAGAGTATTATAGCAGATTTCAACATATCAGTAGAGGCACTTATTTTTAACCAAAAACATATTAATTAAAAGTATGCAAATAATCCCTTTGACTTAGGAATTTCACTTCAAAGATGTGTATTAAGGAAATATTCATAATAGAACACAAAACGCAATAAAGGAAAGTGCTCATTATGGATGCATATAACATAACTATCAATAGAATTTTGATGACAAATTTATGTTCTGTGCGTGTGGTTGCAATCAGGCAGCCTCTAAAAAAAAATCACCTTTTTGAAGACTTTTTACTAACATGGAAAACGGTTCATAACACACTAGAGGAAAAAGATCAAAATACACAATTACATGTCCAATTCTAAGATAAATGTCTATTGTTTTATAATATAGATCATATTTACAATGCATATTCTAATGGCCTTGTTGACTGAATTTTTTCTAATGTTTTTTAATGTTTATTTCTTTTTGAGAGACAGGGACAAAGTGTGGGCGGGGGAGGAGCAGAGAGAAACAGAGACACAGAATCCGAAGCAGGCTCCAGGCTCCAAGCTGTCGGCGCAGAGCCTGACGTGGGGCTGGAACTCTCAAACCGGGAGATCGTGACCTGAGCCGAAGTTGGATGCCTAACTGACTGAGCCACCCAGGCGCCCTGGACTGAATTACTTGATCAGTTTGCTTCAGTTTTCCGCCTCATAACAGTGGGTTCAATAAAATGAACACAAAAGGGAAAAACAGAGAGAGAAGAAAATATTAGTAAAATACCATGAAACATGACCAGTGTTTGCCTTTATTTTTCAGCCCGTCTTTTGTTCTTGTGGGAAGGGCACTGTGGAAACCAGCAATTTTCCTGAAACTGACATCTGACAGGGGCTGTTTTTTTCTTCTTCCCCATCACAATCTACAAATGCCCCAACATAATGCTTGTGATCACCAGGGGTTAATTGTGCATTTCAGCTTCCACTAGCACACGGGGAGGCTGATAGGGTTTCTGAAAACGGTTGCTTCTATATATATATATATATTTTTATGAATGGTTATGTTTATTATGACAATTGAGTGTTGACAATCATGGCAGAGACTAAAAATATAGTTCCTTTTTGAAATAAAATATTCAGCATTTTCACTGGCTGAAGATTTATTTGGCAGTAAGTTCTTGGTGAAAATTCCCTGAGGTTTGTTTATATGGCTATTTTGGTTCTTTATTTTAAGCATATCAGCATTTTTCCACAGCTTCAAGCTATTCTCATCTCAGCATGTAGGAAGTTAATAGGTAGCACAGAAGCTTATTATTTTAATTCCAGTGAAAATATAATCAACTAAAGAAGCAAGAGCGGTAACGCCATCCCTTCTGGCATGCTGAAGTATGCAAATTCAAACTCATCATGGCTCTCAGGACCTCTGGTCCAGGTGACCAAAGGGATGGGCTCGCGACACTCGGCTCCGAGTAATCTACAGGCACTGCCAGTGAATGCGAAATAAGGACGGCTTGGCATTTTGTTTCTCTAATGCGACAAAACTTTATGAGATTTTTTTTTTTTAAAGAAGCATAAAAGCAATGTAGTTCCATTTAAGGTAGTTGCCCACGTAGATAATATATGTATTTGTCACCATTCTGCAAAACATCCGTGAACTGGTTCTCAGATACAGTTTATTAAATGCATCAGAAAATTAATCTTGTCAGTTTCTAATCACATATGAATGAGATTATAAAGTTAGATTACTCAACGTATTTACCAGACTGGGCTCCAGATGCCTTTTGCGTTTTCTAAATAGCAGATCCCCTCACAAAAGCAAAGTTTGCCGCCAATAAATCCTTCAAAACCACATGCCTTGCTCTAAGACAAGAATTCCAATATGAGAATTGCAAAAGGGATTAGAATAATGGCAGAATCACTGGAATGAGTGTATAGATTTACAACCTAACAACTCTGAATTAGGCATTTGGATCTGTGAGACCAAACTTTAATTAAAAAAAAAAAAAAAAGAAAGAAAGAAAGAGAAAGGAAGGAAGGAAAGAAGAAAGGAAGAAAGAAAGAAAGAAAGAAATCCTGACTTTTTTTTCATTCACTTAGTAGTGAACGAGTGCCAGCCACCGTTACAAAGGATGCAGCAGACATGGCCGACATAGGTTTGGCCTTAACTCTATGGCAATACCAATCTAGTGACAACTAATTTTTAAAAGTGTTTTAATATGCTATTTTAGAATTATGTGAATTTGAACTCTCTCAGCAAGATATATATAGAATAGGATATCTCAAAAGTGAGAAAGTTAGGGGAAATTTTTTGAAGTCTTTTCCTTTGTTTTTTGTTATTGTTGTTGTTGTTTTCTGTATGGGACTTTGAAACAAAGCAAGGAAGTATATTTGGATTCATCTCAATGTAATTTGAGTACCTAGATAGCCTCTGAGAATTTGGAAGTCTCCCTAAGCTGGAATATGCAACCAAAGCTTCCCACCTACCTCACGGTAGTTGCTATGAAATAAAGGACTAAAAACTTTAAATGCTGCTTAATTAAAGCATCTTTGCCATCATCAGTAGCAGTGGCAACATTCTCTAGTAGTTGAGACGTCCCAGGTTTCACCCCTTTAACAAAAGGGTAAAAACAGTTTGGGAAAGTCAGTTAAAGTCAATTCAGCTTCAGTCAACAAATACAATCTAGCCACCAGGAATGGAGCTCAGATATGAGGATACAAAAATCAATGTTCTGGTGAGATTTCTTCAGCTGCAAGGAACTCATCCAAGTTACCTCAAGTATTGGTATCTTCCTGAGAATGTAATAGGGACACATAGTCTCTCAGTTCTCAGCTAGGACCAGCTCTGGAAGCTTTATCCCCCAACTTCTACCAGTCTAGATGTCTAGAGATCTCCTAAGCTTAGTGGTGTCTTGATGTAAGGAAAAGAATCTTGCTCAGGAGATGACAGTGGTTTGGCAAATAATATCTAGAAAGACTGGCAGCTTGATGTTCCCATTCAGAAGATGAACAGAATCTTAACCAAACAGAATTGCACTGCAGTGGGAGCATCAAAGTTCCTGTCATACTGCAGAGCATCACCTAGATTGGGTGGGGCCCTTGGTCTCTCCAGAAAATTCAAGGGCCACCATTTATAGTGCTCTTCCTACTTTTTAAGTCACCCCCCAAATTGGGGGTGAAGGACATTCAGCTGATTCCCTTAAGTCAAGGCCCCTTCCCTTTCCCATTTCCCAAGTACCACCGTTCTCTTCTTTACGTCCTCAAGGACTGGTCCATGTAGGAGAATAACCTCACATTTTTTCCTAAATGATGCTGTCATTACATCAGAGAAATAAAAGTACCTGCTCTCATCAATCACGATCTTGACCTCAACTACTTCTCTTGGGTCCTAATACCTTGACCTTCAAAGATTCTAAGATGCTGTGTGGCAGGTGTCTCTTACTGTGCCTTTGGCCTCCCCATGCTGCACTCCCCCACTCCCCATCAGCCATCTCCTTGATGAGCAAGCAGCACAAAATTGTTGGTACTGAATCTCAGACTAAAGGAAAAGTCACCAACCCAAGGATTCTTTCTTTGTTAAAAATTATTAACCACTTATTCCCAACGCTCTAAAAATATTAACCAATTATATCCAATTGTCCAAAGGCCCATTCCTAAAATCATCCCATCAATTCAAATTGGTTCCTTTCTACCAGCTTGACAAGCAAAAATGTTCTTCCTCTCATTGGAAGTGCAAGTCCCTTTCAACACATAGGCCTGTGAATATGCCATTAGTATATAAATTCTCCTTTTAAGTTACCATTGTATTAATGAGTAGTAGTAGCCTTAACTGAAATTCAGGGATATAATTGGCACTGTTTATTTTGTTCATTAAATTAATTTAAAACGGGGCAACAGGGTGGCTCAGTTGGTTAAGCACCTGATTCTTGATTTTGGCTCAGGTCATGATCTCATGGTTCGTGAGTTCGAGCCCAGCACTGGGCTCTGCACTGATAACACAGAGCCTGCTTGGGATTCCCTCTCTCCCTCTCTCTCTGCCCCTCACCCACTCACACACACTCTCTCTCTCTTTCTCTCTCTCAAAAAGAAATAAAATTTAAAAAATTAATTTGAAATAAATGTGTATCAGTAAACTTATGGGGTTAGTGGTTTAAGGTGGGTAAGAATTCAAATGACTTCTTTTCACATAGAAAAGTTTTGTAGACAAAAGAGAACAATTAAGTTGACCTGTGTCACTAGCTTTTTCTGTGACCTTATTAATATCCTTAAGACCTTTAGGAATATATTTTAAATAATGTACATTTGTGCTGCCTTTGACATTCCAAGGACCTTGGTGACCAGGAATTTAGATAATAAATGATTGGGATGGAAATTGTCCTCGATTTTGTCCAAATCTAAAGGTGAGGATGCATATGTATATATTTTTTTCCCTCTGCCATCCAGGAAAGAGTGCTGTCTGCTACGTCTTGTCTTCTAGCAATGCTATCACACACCCCTTTAAATCTGTGTGTGGTGAATGATGTATTTACTCTTTCAAAGTATCTGGTCACAGTCCAATCAGACTATAGTTAGGCTTTAACATTGGCTCACATCTTTATTCTTTGGACATTATAGAGTGCCTAATATATGCCAGGTATTGTATTTGGCTTTGAAAATATAAAGACGAACAAAAAGAAAGAAAATATAAAGATGGGGAGAAAGATGGAGAAAGATCTGGGAAGAAAGATGGATAAATTACTAACTACATCACAATAGGACGAACACATTAATGAAAACATGGACAGAGTGGTTTGGAGGCAGAGAGGAGATCGTGAGTAATACCTGAAAACTGAGAATTAACCAAAGTTTTATTTGCTTCATTCGGGCGAGACTGGCATGGCATGCGGATGAATCGTGTACATACACACACATACGTACACATACCCATTAGAGCACAATTTTCAATTTTTGCGTGAAGCTGCATGATGTACTTATTTCACAGCTGAGGGAATCAAGACACGTACTTCACTGGAGTCTTAGTTGGTTTCAGGGCCACTGAGACTGACCCTGGCATTGTCTGGCACTTTGATTCATGTTCTCTGCCTTGTTTGCTAGAGAATATTTTTCAACAGTGGACGTTCATGATTTCCAAGCACTCAGAAAAATGCTGTTTGACCACTGTAGAAATTCTTCTTGATTGTTTTGGATTAAGAATTGCTACTCTGCTGAAATTAAGCCAAAGCAGCATTCAGGAAGCAAGGTGTTTTGTTTGAACAGAACACAGATCAAAGCTGGAAATGGGGGCTGCTTCAGTTCCCTGTCCTGAAGCCTTGTCAAGCCTGTGAATTCCGCTGTAAAATCCTTGCTTCCAGACCTTGGGAACATGGCTTCACAGGTCTGCCTCTTCTAAACTCACACTTGCCATTTGCTTTGATTCTGTGGCTTCTAGGCCTGTTTCAAGAATTCAATTCAAAATTGTAATTTCATGGACTATTATGCAATTCTTTCTAATGGAAGGCCACTAAGATTGTCAAATTTCATTGGTTACCAAGTCATGTAGCTGACTGACCGATGATTACAATTTGAATGGTCCATAAAAGTAAAAATAAATGGAATAATTCCAAAGTAAATGTAAGCCCCTACACAGCCCTTGATAGGGATTTTCCTCTTGAGACATGTGTACAAAGAACTGAATGATGACTGCGGAGGGAGAATCACAATTACCTCTGTGATGTGTTTCTCAGACAAACGTACACCCCCAGAGATGACTGTGGTCAGTCAGGCCTCGAGGCTGGGTTAGCTCACTGTGGGACAGCAGTTGACAGCTAATTTTAACTTCTTCTTAGCTTAAGTAAACTCCCTATAAAAATAAAACAGGAAAACGATGTTGAATTTCTGAAGCACTCATGTAAAAAAGTGTTATAAGAGCAAAGAAAATCCCATTTTTATTTCATTGAAATACAATAATATTCTTACGATGGACTGGATGTTTGTGTCCTCCCCCCCTCACCCAAATTCATATGCTGAAGCCCTAATGTGATGGTATTTGGAGCTGGGGCCTTGGGAGGTAAGTAGGTCATGAAGGTGGAGCCTCCATGATGGGATGAGTGCCTTCATAAGAAAAGGAAACGAGCTGGCCCAGGCTCTCTTTCCACCATGCAAGGATACAAGAACATGGTCATCTACAAACCAGGAAGGAGGCCCTCACCAGGCATCAGATTTACTGGTGCCTCGGTCTTAGACTTCCCAGTCTCCAGAACTATTAGAAATAAGTGTTTGGTGTTTAAGCCACCCAGTCTATGGTGATTTGTTATAGCAGACCAAACTGACCGAGGCACCACTGACCATCTAATATTTCTAAACAGAAACAATTAAAGTGATACATGAAGTCAGAGATTCCCAAAGTGTTGATTCCAAGCTTTGCTTTGGCTTTATAACATCTTTACATTTCTCTCCTCTTTTCTATTATATATTTATATATTATTTTTATATAGTACATTTTTAATGAAAAAAGTGATATATACTCATAGTAAGAAACTGAAACAGTACAGACTATCGGTTTTTGCAATAATGCTACAATTAAAGCCTTATCCATTGGGTAGATACCTAGAAATGGAAAGGATGAATCAAAATGTATGAACATTCAAAACTTTGGTAGATGTTGCCAAGGTGTCTCCAAAGTTTATGCCTACACCGATACTATTTGTCTCCATGCACCTTCTCCACGCTGGGTATTACCAAACACTTACGTTTTACATATTTTAGAGGTTAACAAACAGTATTCTATTGTGCTTTCAACTTTCCCATATTTAATTAGGAAACTGAATAATGTTTTACTTTTATTAAAGTCAATAAGCCCTTATTTTAGAGAGAATTGTACAATACCTCGAAATAATAGATCCTGCTCTAAGATAATCTATGAAATTAAGGCAGTTTAACTTATATTCGAATATAGATGGGAGGTAAAACTTTTAAACAAATAGAAAGAAATCTGATATGGCTGTGAAAAGTGGAAAAGGAGAAAAAGAATAAGAAGCCGTGGTAAATTGAAAACATGAAATCAGATGGCAGCAATATATCATATACTCTCATATAATAGTATTATCTATCATGTTAGATAATATATAATTATTTTTAAATATAAATGAATTAAAACAGAGATCTAAAGACAGAAATTATTATAATTAATTATTAATATTATTTCCAAGAGACATATTTTTTTAAAGAAACCAGAAAGGTTGAAAAGCCTAGATAAGGATGCCCCAGTCTGATATGAACGAAAAAATATGCACTAACAGTTTTACCATTTGCATGTAACACATTATATTTAATCTAAAACCAATTTTAGAGAAGGTACTTAAGGAAAAAATCATAAAGTGGATTATTCAGACATGGGGTGGGCACATTACAGGGTGAATATTAAAGTTGAAGGGTTGCCTCAGGCCATTAAAGACCTAAGTGTGAAAATAAAGACATACAATTAATAGAAAAAAGAAGTTGGAGAATTTCTTCAAAAAGCCCCAAGAAGCATAAACCATAAAAGTGAAAACGAATGCATTTGATGACATCAAATGCAGAGACTTCAGGTTAACTAATAAAGGCTAATAATCACTAAGCAAAAATTTTAAAGGGTATTCATTCACCTGATCTTACTACCTCTCCTATGAGGCAGGGGCTACTGTTCATCTGACAGATGAAGAATCAGGCACAGATCAGTTAAGTGACTTGTCCTAGGTCACATCCAGAGTGTAGGAGAGATGAACCCGACCTTGAGAGCCCTGGTGCTCACCCACTCCACTGTATGGCCTCTGGAAGACAACACAGACCAATGAAGCATGGGGGATAGGCCGGGAGACAGTATTTTAAATAACTGTAATTTATACAATCGAACATACAAGAAATCCCTGCAAAGGGGCGGAGGAACAAGGAAAACCTATAGAAAGGTGGGCAGAGGATACAAATACACAATTCACAGCGGAGAAAACAGAAAGAGCTAATTAGCGTGTGAACAAATGCTCAGTCTACCTGGTAATTTAAAAATGCTAATTTTTGAAGAGCTAGGTTTCACTGGCCTTACACCAGGACCTCCCACACTCGTCTGCTGAAGAAGACTTTGCACAAGAGGGGCACACGGTGGCCATTATGTCTACCTCTTCTAGCCCCAAGCACCAGGCACTGCTGAATCTCCAGCCCCACTTTGGACTTGGTTATCTCCTACCATAATAGCTGGATATGATTTGTTTTGCTCTGATCTCCCAAAGTTATATACTTACATCCTTCCTAGGTCACTAACTGGATGTTGCCTTCGCCTATAGTTCTCTGTAAATTTGTCCTACAGCTTCCTCTCCAAGGGCAGGAACTCTTAGTCATCTAGCATTTTCTGTAAGACCAGCATAATATTTTGCACATAACAGGAGTCCAATAACTATTTATTGAATCAAATTGAGTGGAAGTGTGGTACGTTAAGCTCCCAGCTAGTAGTCAGGAAACCATACGAGCTTTGAAAATGAAGAAAAACAAAAGGGGAAAAATGACAAAGTTGAACGACATCAGCAGTTTCCAAGATGTGCACCCCAGAACACAAATCCTATAAAATCCTACTTGAAGAAAGGGTCCTGGGTCAAGTAATTCTGGAGACTGCCATATAATATCCCCCCCCCCCAACACACCAAACCCCTTTGGGAACCATAAACACTGGTGTGCTGGATCCGGTTTGTTCTAGCTTTCAAACGTCAATTGCTACATTTTTAGGAATTTTGTGAGTGAATTGTTAAACACGATCATTATTAAAAATTAAATTGTTTAACTTACAGTTAACTAAATTATATTAAAAACAAGGTAATAATTACTCAAAACAATACTTCCCAAGTCTTTCACTACATTTTGCTTTGATGTTTGCTCTTGAGGTTATTTACATCTGCTGTCTAGATTGTGGCCAGTACGGATGACCAAGTTTACCATCACTGATGTTGTGTTGGAAGGTTGAAATTGACCGTGAGGGGAATATTTACAGCACAGAAATCAGCAGATGCCACAAAGCAGGGCTTTTCCTCTGGAGAACTGGTTGTTGAACGTTTAATATGTCATCACCTGGTTACAACCATCTGGTCTATTAAAATCCCTGAGAGCCCTACAGTAAATACACCTGCTTCACTGTTTAAATCACTGTTCTGAACTTTAATTGATCAAAAGCTTATTTTAATGCATAACCTGTATTAACATCCTGAGACACATCCTTTGGGACAAAATGGACTAGATGATCACTAAGGCCTTTTTCTAGTTCTTACAGCATGTGTAAATGCACATACACACTTACCACCCGCTTCTCGGCTTTTCAGCGTATCGGGGAATGTGGATAAGGTTAACAGATCGTACCTGTAAAAAAAAAAGTCGAAATAATTTAAAAGGATTCCTACTTCCTAGAAAATATTAACTGATTTGTTTATGATTTCTCAGTTTCAGGCAATTTGGTTAAGTGCAGAATACCATATAGAAAGATTCTATTTTCACTCCGTCTGCAAGTGGGGCACTCAATACCTCTAAATCTTATTTCATTCATTTGTAAGGGCACTTTATAGGATTTTTGAGAAGGCAGACCTAGATTACATATGAGGAGTTACACGGAAAGCTGGGCAGTTAGTATATACGAAGGGAAATACGATTCCGGGGTTTCGCTCTGAAAATGGTGTGATAAATACGGTTCACGAACTGTCTTTAGCAGAGTTTGCCAAATCTCAGAAGCCTTCTCCCAGATGCCCACGGCAAAGTGGATAAAGCCTTGGCTCAAACTCCAAAGCAACCTAACCTTGCTCCAAGCAAGAGCTCAAATGTTATTATTCAGATGCCTCCTGGCTTCATGGCCAAGCTCACAGGAAACTGTTTTCAAAAGATCTAATTGAAGCCAATTGTATCTGGACTGATCGTCAGTGTGAGTGAGGCTGGGTGGTCCCAGTGCAGATGGAATTCTTGGTAGGGGGTTTTCAAGAAGTGCCCCCTTACAATTGGGAGCAGTTACAGTTCAGAGAAGCCGCCCGCAATTTGGCCTAAGCCCAGAGAAAGGTGATTTTATCTCTCCGGTCAGCCTAATGTGGCACAGATCCGCTTTGGAATAATATTTTCATAAACATGGACATTTTCATTGTGGTTGAGGGTCTAAAAATGTTAACCTGCCTCTTTAGGAGGTCACTCTCAAAGGTGAGAATGAGGAGAGGGGAGGGCAGAAGGAAGAAAACTGTCGCTTGTTCTCTCTGTCTCTTTGATCCCCAAGCACGTAAAAGGAGGGCAGTGTGCCCAGCACACGCTTCCTGCTCTGGCTGGCCCCCGCCCAAGATTCGGGGTCTTGGTCAGTGCAGCCCTTCTTCTGCTTTTGCCTCCAGTGGGGACACTCGGGATGTTTAACCACCAGAGCAACAAGGCTCCAACTGACCAGAACGGATGCCAGTCGCGACGCCCTGGAGGCCCGAGCCCGGTAACCTGGAGAGACGGGGCATGGGGGGGGGAAGAAGTCTCAGGGAAACGGCTAATTACCAACCCAAGCGGACACGCTGCATATTTTAACAACTGCTGTGGGCATGCTGGAGCCTACTGGCTGAACGTCGGCCCGGCTTGCCTGGATTCCTCCTCGGAGGGAAGATTTAGCGAATGACATATTTTCCAGAACTTTCCACATTCCGCCTTTTCTTAAATACTTCTCGTATGAGGAACCAGGGGGTCACTCATGAAGAGTAATGATGCAGTGACCAGCTATGTCTTGCTGAGGACAAAAAAAAAAGGGTGTTTGCCTACCCCTTACTGATGTACCATTGTATTTAGGGTTTTTCATTTCAGGATTCTTATTTTATCCTCAGAAGAGCCTTGCAGGATAAGGATTATCACCCTTATGTTATACATGAACCCTTATATCATAGCTGGTCAAGTTACTAACCCAAAATGACCCAACTAAAAATTGGTAGGGTCAAATTTGTATGTGGGTCTGTCCGGCCCCCCAAAGGGGCTCGCTTTGCTACACAAGGTGGCAAAGAGGTTGAGAGCACAGACTCTGGAGCCACATTGGCTGGATTGGAACCCCATCTCTGGTGCCCAGCTAGTCACATGACCTTGGGTAAGTCACTCGGCATCTATGTGCCTCCATCTCTTTATCTTTAAAATAGAAATAAGGCATTTTTGGGATACCTGGGTGGCTCAGTTGATGAGTCGGTTAAGCATCTGACTCTTGACTTCTGCTCAGTTCATGATCTCCAGCTTTGTGAGTTCAACGCCCGCATTGGGCTCCGTGCTGACAGTGTGGGGCCTGCTTGGGAATCTTTCTTCCTCTTTCTCTGCCTTTCTCTCTCTCTCTCTCTCTCTAAATACAAAGAAATAAACTTTTTAAAAAATTATTTAAAAAAATAAAATAAAGAAATAAAGCATTTTCCTCAGTTTTGTTGGAGGATTAAATGATTGATTCGCAGCCTCCGCAGCTGTCCTGGCACAGAGTAACCACCCCATAAATGTTAGGCTTTTTCTTTCTTCCTTTTTTTTTTTTTTTTTAATGTTTATTTGTTTTTGAGAGAGAAAGAGTGAGTACGTGGGCAAGAGGGGGGCAGAGAAAGAGGGAGAGAGAGAATCCCCAGCAGGCCCCACGTTGTCAGCACAGAGCCTGAGGCAGGGCTTGAACTCACAAACTGTGAGTTCATGCCTTGAACTCAAGATCACGACTTGAGTTGAAACCAAGAGTCAGACGCTTAACCGACTGAGCCACCCAGACGCCCCTAGGCTTTTCTTGTCCTCGCATCTCTCAAGATTGCCACCCACGTCCAGCCCATTCTTGGCCAGGATCTATCTAGGTCAGTGGACCTGAAATTTACTTTTAATTTCACCTCATTTCTTCTCACTGACCAAACACTGGGTAACTAACAAAATAAGCACTTCAGGCTTTACTTCAGCCTTAAATATTCAGAGATTCCATTAGATGATTTTGGAGATAATATTAGGCACTCTTGCTACCTGTTCTTTGTTACACTTTCATTTTTGCTTTAATTTCACATAACTGACCTACTGATCCCCAGGGGACGTCTCTAACGCTGAGAGCAAAGACAACCGGTCGCAGGGGTGAGGTAAGCGTGTGGGGACGTAGGGAGCAGACTGGCTCAGCTAAGGCACTGGCCTCTGAGATATTTTCAGAACTGAATGCTGTCATGGGTTTTACCATCTAGGTATGGTGAGACCAACAGATCAGGAGACGATCGCCACTGAAAAGATAGTGTGTTCCTCAGAGTCCCACAGAGAAGGCATGCCACACCACGAGGGGCCACACGTGAGGGCAGGAGGGTTGGCCAAGAGGAAGAGGGAGAAGGAGGCCAGCTGTGGGCCAGAGCCTTTAGAGTAGTTTGTGCAGGAGAGACCGAGCAAGGCAGGGGGAGCTATTTAGGACTGGCTAGTTTGAGTAACTTTGGGGGGTTCTGAAGAGTAGGGGCTGCCCACGGCTGTCTGGTAGCTGGCCGTGGGGTGCAGAGTGGCCCAGAGCTTGAAAGCTCAGGAAAGGAGGTGTCAGGGTGCGGACCCTGGATTGGTTGTGTCGTATTTGACAAGCGCCCTTGGAAGCGAGTTGTTTACTATCTCTAGGAACTGGCCTGCTCTGGAGTCCCTCCCTCCAGGGTCACAAGGCCCCAAAGGTCAACGGGTCAGTAGACAATCAAAGACATGGTTAATATGCTGAAGCGCGGGACACTAGGCACCTGTGGTAGAGGGTGGGAAGAATCCAGAAAGGGGAGATGAGCCTTTCTGTAGAAGCCCCTCGGCAGGTGCTGTCAGCCTGACTCGCGTTTTCCTCCCCTCCCTCATCACCCTCATCTCCAATGGTGGCCTCTGTGAACACAGGCTTTCTGCTTACCCAGCCTCTTCTTCTCCGTGGTCTGTGCGTCGCAAACACCTGGTGGTGGGGGCTCCGGTCTTTCGCTGGGCCCTGGAAAACCTCACTTCTCAATCTCTGCTTGGCAGAAAGCAGCAACTCTGTCACACTTAAATGCTCTCAATTAGCATATACAAACAGGCCTTTCACAGAATACCCGCCGGCAACTGAGACACGCCTAGATTCACAATGGGACATATTCATCAGTCAAACATGAACTTCTGGGTAGGGGCTTACATTTCAATGGGCTTTGTCAGGCCGTGATCTGCACCTCCTAAAAGGCAAGGGGGGGGGGGGGGGGTGCAGGGCTCTGAGGTTGACCAGGCTCAGCTTTCCGGCAAACAGCCCAAATGCTATCCGGGTGTACCCGGCGCCCACTGAGTCCTCTCTGTGCTGTACCAGCGTGGGTAGAAGCACCAAGAGACAACAGGGCAGCATCCGAGGTGCCATTTTGTATTTCCCACTTGGCATCTGTGATGTGAATTGCTCGCAAAGTTAATTGGGAGAAGGGCAGTAACTTAGGGTCTGGATGCAAGCAGTTTCCATGGATTCTGGGGCCTTTATGAGGTCTGTTTGCTAGAAGCCAGCTTCACACGGATGAGTAAAAGGCAGCTGACTCTTGCTAAACTGACACAAAGTGCTAGATCTAAAACCATCAGGTTTCCTACCTGATGGCAACATTCATGTAATAGGTCAACTTATAAGATATCAGAAAGCCTATTGTACATAAGCTCGGCTTAAACTCACCTTTCATGAATAGTTGAGATAAAAGGCTTATGTAGTTCCCTATTAGGGTTCTCAGTAATTGCTAACCGCCCTATCTCACTTCTGTGACCTCGCCTGCTTACTAAATAGATAACTTAGGATGCAAAACGCTCCCCCACCCCCTCTACCAAGGTCTGGCCTAGGCAAGACCAACAGGTAAAAAGTCACATACTCACTGCCCTACCGCATCTCAGGTATCTAACTATGGTCATTTTAAACCCTCTTAGGACAAAGACCTTCAAAATTTATATGTTCCCGCCAAAACTAACGTCTTTGTGTCACAATATAATTGGCTACCATGAAATGCCGCTGATTGTAATTGGTTAACCAAATAGTGATGTATTCTGACTTGCTAAAATCCATATAAGCCCACCGCTGCCTTTGTTCGGGGCCCACTCTCTGCACTTTTCTCCTTAACGTCAGGAGGTCAGGTTTGGCCCGGCTGTGAATAAAATCTTGCCTCGCTTCTATTCGGCGTCTGGTGGTTTTTTTTCTATATCACCCTGTTTCCATTCACAAGTTCTATCTTGGGGTTGAAGAGATTTCTGGGAGGTACCTCAGCTTCTAGTAAATTAAAGCGCACCGAAGTGAGGTAAACATGAGTAGAATTACATAATTGTTTTCTCATTGAGAAACCTTCCCATGTGAGATATTTCAAAGCACTGTGGTTAAGGCAACATTTCTTTCTATGATTAAAAAAAAAAAAAAAAAAAAAGCCTAAAAGACCTGACACAAAAGGACTTATCAGAGAAATTGTACAAGAATTGGCCTTTACCATTCTGAGGTTTCATACAGTTTATATCTCAGTATCATTGTATACAATATTTTATTTGAAGTTTTACAATAAAACACGCCTTTAAATACCCTGCAGTCCGTAAGCCTGGATTATCAGCAGTTATTACAAAACCCGGACTTTGTAGAATGGATGTTTTTCCTTCTGCTTCCCTCGGAGTATTTGTAAAACATGAAGACCAAATGCCCAAGCTTTCCCCAACACCTCTATTACAAATTCTGCTTCTCCTGAGCACACCTTTCCATCTCCCCTCCATGCCCTCTTCCCACTTCATTCTGCCCACCCAGAAAGACCCCTGTTCTTTCATCTGTAAAACTCCTGCCCATTCCCCTGGTCTAGCCCTGCTTCATCTCTGGCCGTCACAACCTAAAGTCATGGCCCCTTCCTTTGGCAGCTCAGAACAATAACAGTGGATAGAATGGCTTTGACGATTATTATAAAATGGAGTTGACACTTGAACAACAGTTGAAAATCCCTGTATAACTTTGTTTTTAAAGTTTATTTATTTATTTTGAGAGAGGGAGAGCGAGCGAGCTAGTACATGTGTCGCGGTGGGGGGGAGGAGCAGAGAGAGAGAGGGAGAGAGAGAATCCCAAGCAGGCTCCCTGTTGTTAGCGCAGAGCCTGACGCGGGGCTCCACCTCACGAACGGTGAGATCCTGACCCGAGCCAAAATCAAGAGTCGGAGGCTTAACCAACTGAGCCACCCAGGCGCCCCATCCTGCATAACGTTTGACTTCCCCAAAACGAAACTACTGACAGCTGACTGTTAACTGGAAGTCTTACTGATAACGTGAACAGGCTAGCAACACATATTTTGTATGTTGCATGTGTTATGTACTGTATTCTTGCAATAAATAAGCTATAGGAAAAAAATGTTATTAACAAAATCTTAAGAAAGAGAAAATACGGTTTCAGTACTATCCTGTATTCAACAAAATAAATGTGCATAAGTTTTCTTCATCAAAAAAATCTGCATGTATGTGGCCCCATACAGTTCAAAACCATGTTGTTCAAGAACTGTAGTTCTTCCATTGCTCTCTTTTAAATTTTTTTAATGTTTATTTATTTTTGAGAGAGAGAGACACACACAGAGTGTGAGCAGAGGAGGGGCAGAGAGAGAAGGAGACAGAAAATCAGAAGTAGGCTCCAGGCTCCAGGCTCTGCACTGTCAGCACAGAGCCCGACGCGGGCTCAAACTCATGAACCGTGAGATCATGACCTGAGCCAAAGTCAGCACTTAATTGACTGAACTACCCAGGCACCCCCATTACTCTCTTCACTTAACCACTTGAATGCTGTCTAATCTTTCCCTGAGTGATAGCTTCTCTCCCCAACTGGACTGGAAGTTCTGAGCAGGCCAACGCTATCGCTTCTGGTTTTTCTATCCCAGGGACAGCCAGACAGAGCAGCCTGAGGAGGGAATTAAACTGTTGCCAGGTCTTGTTAACCCTTTACTGCCTGTGTTCTGTGAGTCTGTATTGAGTGTTGTTAAATGCCGCATGCTTTCCTTCTGTCTGGAAATCTGAGACTCTCAGTTCTGCTTGTTTTGGAACCTGGAACTCATGTAAACTGTACTGTGACCAACGTTCTTCCAAATAGGAAGACTAGAGGATGGGAGAAAACAAGTTCTTTCCCATCAATGCCTTTCAAGGATTTATAGACCTCTGTACATTTCACCTTTGTCAATGTTACTCCTCAATACGTCTAGCTTACATTTCCATCTCCTGTTATAATCAGGTTTTCTTGTGCAGCGAGAGGAGCCAGAACATTCCACAGCTGTGATTACACGAAGGCCAGCAAGATGCTACTGAGTTTGCCCCTATTCATTTTGTCTCCAGAAATATCAGAGGCTTCTGCTAACTGTGCTTGTTTAAAACATACGAGGGAGACCCAATCTATGAAATGGTGAGAAAGATTTTTGTTTTATTGCCAGACTTGAAACCAGACCTGAGAGGTACTTAAAATTTCAGTCACGGGGGCAAATGGGGTTTCTTTACGCTTGAAGAGGGGCTCTTACATCTCTAAGTTGGAACAGGTTCAACAACAGAGGTCAGTGAGCCGCGTGTTGGCTGTCTCTCCTCATCATGAAACAGAGCGTGTGCTTCAGCAGCTTAAAAAACAAAGCAAAACAAACAAGCATTAATCCACAGATCTGGCCTTCACACTTGGGCACCAAGCCACCGTGAGTGTCTGGGTCTCTTAGCGCTCTCGTCCTCCACAGACACACCAGCCCCACCATGGCGGGGGCACAAGCCTCTCACCAGCACAGAGGTGCCATCTAAGATTGTCAGAGTCGCCTGTAAGGATGCCGAGAGCCCCTCTGAATTCTGCCCGGTCCCTAACCCGGTGGGAACCCCAGCCCAAAAGAATCAAGGCAGCCTCTCTGCTGTGTTTTGAGAGGACTTGGGGTGTGTCAGCCGCCTGTGGTAAGCTTCAAATGCTTACAGAGGGGGGGCTTTGGGTTAGACCACGACGTCCTATTAAAAAGCAATACACACACACACACACACACACACACCCCTGAGACCAGGGGAGATTAACATACCTACCTCACATCCCAGGCCTGGCCCTCCCAAGGCCTCCCCTAGAGCCTGTCACAGAGGGCCTGAGTCACTCAGAATCTCTCCATAAGGCATGTGACTGAGTCACCTCAAGCTACTATAACAAAATGCCATTGACTGGATGGCTTAAACGACAGACATTCATTTCTCACAGCTCTGGAGGCTAAACGTCTAAAAGCAAGGTGTTGACAGGTTCAGTCCCTGGTGAGGGCCTCTGCCTGCCTGTAACCTTCTCACTGTGTCCTCATACGGTAGCAAGAGAGAGAGATGGGGGACAGAGACGGAGAGAGAAATAGAGAGAGACAGTGCACTGGTATCTCTTTCTCCCCTTATAAGGGCACTAATCCCCTGATGAGGGCTCCACGCTCATGACCTCATCTTAAACTAATTACTTCCCAAAGGCCCCGTGTCCTAATACCATCACCTTTAGGGGTAGGGTTTCAATATATGAATTTGGGAGGGACACAAACATACGGTCCGTAGCAGCATGAGAACTAAGAAACCTGACAAGAACGTGTCAGTTACAGCTGAAGAGATCATGGGGCAGAATCAGGACTGGAAAAGCCAACGCAAAAACATACTGCAGTTGTGGTAGGGGAGCAAAATTGGTAAAAAGAAATGGGAAGTCACTTGTGCTGGGAGGCTGGAGAAAGCAACAGTCAGATTTGAGCCGAGATGTGTTAATGGCAGCACAGAAACGGGTTTCCACACCTCTGGCTGCGGAGGTCCCCAGAGCTTATCAGTGTTAGGAAACCTCCTTCCAGCACCAGCACCAACCCTATTAAGCTCTTGCTCCAGGATGTTAGTGACCTAGTTTTTTTTTTAACTTTTTTTAACATTTATTCATTTTTTTGAGAGACGGAGACGTGCAAGCAGGGGAGGGGCAGAGAGACTGGGAGACACAGAATCTGAAGCAGGCTCCGGGCTGTCAGCACAGAGCCCGATGAGAGGCTCAAACTCACAAACTGTGAGATCATGACCTGAGCCCAAGTTGGACACTTAACTGACAGCCACCCAGGTGCACACACCATTGACCTATTTTTAATGTATATTCCTACCATAAGCTGCCCCTTTACCCGAGTTCCTCTAAGTCAAGGGGAACAGGAATTCAGCTCTTCTGGGCTGAATTGTGTTCCCCCAAAAAGATATGTTAAGTCCTAAACCTGGAAACCTATGAAAGTGACCTCATTTGGAAATAGGTCTTTGCAGATGTAATTAAGACGTAAGTTTGGATAAGGTCATACTGGAGCAGAGTGGGCCTTTAATTCAATGTGCCCGGTGTCGTTACCAGAAGAAGAGAAGGGACGCAGACACTGGGGTCTCACAGAATTGCTGGCAAACCCCAGAGGCTACGGGAAAGCAATGGGACAGACTCTCCTCTCCCCTGGATCTTCAGAGAGTGCATGGCCCTGCAGACACCTTGATGTCAGACTTCTGGCCCCAAAGAATACATTTCCATTGTTTTAAGCCACCGAATTTTGGTACTTTGTTACAGCGACCCTGGGAAACAAACCGGTATTCTTAGAGAGGGAGCTCAGAAAAGCCCCAGAATCCCGGGTTCGGTCCGAAAACAGCAGGTGTGAACAGGCAGATGTAGGGGTCTTGTAAAGACGCTATCTCTCTGCCTACCTGAAGTGAAGGATACAGAGCAGACTCCTTTTGACACTGCCACTGCTCATCCCGCCAGCCCTCAGAAAATGCCAGAATGTCCAATGGATGAATGCTGGCTACAAGCAAAGAAGGAGGAGGAGAGCAAGGAGGAAGAGGGGAAGGGGTGGAGGGAGGGGGGAGGGAAAGGAGGAGGAGGGAGACAAGGGAAGAGGAGGAATGGGGACATCAGGGGAAGAGGACCTTTGCCATGTAAGGCAGCACGGTCACAGGTGCCTGGGATTCGAACTTGGATCTCTTTGGGGGACCATTGTTCAGCCTGCCCCTGGGACTTTCAGTAAGTGTCTATTTACACAGATACACAAACCAGTCTTTACTACAACTTGAAAGGAATTGCCTTTAAATTGAAGAGATCAAAATATAGAACTTACTTTCCACTTTTATGCTTCTTGTTTCTCCCTTCCACCACCTGCATAATGCCCTCCATGAGGAAACAATCTGATAGCCTCAGTGATAAAACAACCTCAGTCACTGACTTGCACAAACATTTCC
The DNA here is from genome assembly GCF_027475565.1 of Acinonyx jubatus. Classification (NCBI taxonomy): domain Eukaryota; kingdom Metazoa; phylum Chordata; class Mammalia; order Carnivora; family Felidae; genus Acinonyx; species Acinonyx jubatus. The sequence goes on along the minus strand of NC_069385.1, from coordinate 17,508,740 downwards.
TGAGCCAGCGTCATGGCTGAGCAAGCCTACTTTGCTTCATTTTTCGCACAGGAGCCTGCCGAGCGCTGTAATCAGCACTCAGCATTGCCTTAAATTGGCAGTTTGCGCTCTAATGTTGGGTCCCGAAACAATGGGGTCGATTCAGAGGAGAAAAAAACTCGGTCAGATTGGTTGTTTGACTTTCACGTAGGCAAAACAACCATTTGATTGATGGACTCTTTCATTTTTCATAGTTATTTTAGCACTTTATAACCACAAGCTAAGTGTGCCATTTATATAACCGAATAGCAGTCTATTTACAGGGTTATCAAATGTCTGAATTCATCTATGAAACCAACATGAACCACTCCCAGAACTTACATTTGCCTACGGCGCACCCCGCCCTCACCAACCCTGCCCTCCACCTCTTGTTATTCCCATTTAGCTCAGGCCAGAGCTCTCCGTCTAATCGGGTCATGAATTTTTTAAATTTTTTTAACTCAACAAATATTTCCTGCCTGCTCATGATGTGCCAGGCACTGAGCTGGATCCAAAGGCAAAAAAAAAAAAAAATGGAGCAGGGCGCATAATGAGGCAGATTGAACGTTGTTTAGCAGGGGACTCTAACAACGGTGTCTTACCAGTCTGGGAGAACTTGATAGTTTGGAAAGGATTCCGAGAGGTTTTGCAGAAGTCAGGGGAGAGTCATTTGAGTGGCCCATTCCTCATGTTCTTAGGCCAGTGTCAGGTGGGTGAGCACCATTCCTCTGGAGGAAAGCAGTATTAAGAGCTTACTGTGATTAGATCAAGCTGTACCTCACAGTCCGCAAATGGGTAAGTTTACAGAAGTGTCCCAGCTGCCTGATCTGCAAGGGAGGAAGTGAGCCATGCAACCCCTGGAAGTCCGCACCCATGAATTAGCTTTTGCCGTAGCATTTTCAAGCCTGGAAAAGGTACCGCTCTAAAATAAGGGAAGGGAACTGGAGCCACGCAGCCTGAGGAGAAAGACCAAAGAACCAACCAGAACTAGGATTCTACGTGAAAAGATATGAAGAGATATCAAGAGACAAAAATTCATACAGGACTTTCAGTACGCCGTCTTAACAAGGCCCCAGTGGTTTGGGCCCAACTCAGAATCAGAGGAATCCACTCAACGAGGTGATATTCAAAAGAGACAGCCAACTTACTATGTTAGCACCATACACATAAACAAATATATATGACAATTTGATTTTCCATTATCCTTTCTCCTTTTGCTTTTTTAAAAAAATATTGGTTGACCTTTGAAACAATTTTAAAAATTTGGTAGAAAAAGTGTGTATTAGGAAAAGGGCTTCAATATTCAGCTCCTGTCTAACATTCTCATCGTATTTAACAAAGCAGGACATATAAAAGGATGGTCCTACGATTCCAAGAAGCCCATGGCTTGTTTTGATTCTCCTTCAAGCAAACAAAATGTAAGATAAAACTTTCTAGGGAGAGTTTGATTGATTATGCCATGATATCATTAAACTCGCGTATGTAGAACACTGTGCTAAGATTGAAGAGGTCTAGTCTAGCTGTTATGTTTGGGGCCCTCATCTTTATTTCTTTCTTCACCTTTCTAAAATAAAGGGTTTTTTTGTTTTTTGTTTTTTAATGTTCACTTATTTTTGAGAGGGAGAGAGACAGAACATGAACAGGGAAGGGGCAGAGAAAAAGAAGGAGTCACAGAATCTGAAGCAGGCTCCAGGCTCCGAGCTGTCAGCACAGAGCGCGACATGGGGTTTGAACTCATGAATCAGGAGATCGTGACCTGAGCCAAAGTCAGACAGTCTACCAACTGAGCCACCCGGGCGCCCCTAAAATAAAGGGTTTTAACGAGATGATGTGCTTTGTAAGTTCACAGACTTCGGGGCTCCCTTCACTGCCACAAAAACAAAACTTTCGAGGTTCTGTTTTATTGGGAAGTTATTCAAGAGGTTGGAAGGCTCTTAACTAAGGTTTTTTTGGTACAAAAGGGGCCCTAGGGACCCAAAGGGACACCACCTGGAAGGCCTGGGGAGTTTGGACTGACTCCACTCCGGCACCACGTGGATGGGAAAGGAGCATGCAGGGGACAAGGATGGCTGAGGCTACAAACCTGTCCAGACACAGCACTGCTTACACCAAATTGGACTCTGGGATCATGTGGTTGAGCATGTGAGTATAAACTTAAAAAAAAAATCTACCAATGGTGCCATAAACACCTGGAAGATCTAGATGCAAAAGGCACCCTGAAAGCATCGGACAAAGACACATTGACTGTGCAAGTCCATTTTCTACCATGAAACCACTGTAGGGCTGAAAATGAATCGTAGCAACTATAATCGGAAGCCCCCTAGCAAACTAATCAGACTTTCCAGTTCTTTTTCTACTGGCATTTGGGCACAAGACTGACCCTTTGGACTGAACAAGCCTCCAAGATGCTTAAGTAATCGTGGGAGCAGGGATAGATGAGATCAAGAGCAAGAAATATGAACTTCCTGCTAAAGAGAGAAATGGCGGCCCTAGTGCATCACTGGAGAGATGAAACAAAAGACACGTGACTATGTTTGTACCTAAAGATGGTGACATGAATAATTCACATCCGGTTGTGAATATCCAAGGCTGAACAACATACTCGGAGAATTATCAGGATGATTTCTGTCACTACCAGAATGTCCTAGGGCCAGAAAAGAGAGTGTCTTGTATAAGAAAAGGAAATAAGAGTGGAAAAGGTGAGGGGTGCCTGGGTGGCTCAGTCCTCATGGTCTTCAATTTACTAAAGGACGACAACACCAAATTGCTTTTGTAAAAAAGGTATAGTAACCCAACTGGCTAAAGGTCAGTTAAATCTCTTTAAAACGGGGACCAAAATTTCACACTAAAAATAAAAATTGTTTGATAAGAACTTAATCTTGAATAATAAAACAAAACTTATAAAAGATAAATTTACGTTATACTTAACACAATTTACGCTAAATTCCAATTATGCTTCAATGTTTTTTTAAAAAAAGATCAATTGCACTGGGTGTTGTATGGAAACCAATTTGACAATAAATTTCATATATTAAAAATAAATAAATAAAAATAAAAAATTAAAAAAGATCAATTGTAGGGGTGCCTGGGTGGCTCAGTTGTTTAAGTGTCCAACTTTGGCTCAAGTCATGATCTCACGGTTAGTGAGTTTGAGGCCCGCGTCAGGCTCTGTGCTGACAGCTCAGAGCCTAGAGCCTGCTTTGGATTCTGTGTCTCTTTCTCTCCTTCTGCTCCTCCCCTGCTCTCTTTTTCTCTCTAAAAAATAAATAAACACGCTTAAAAAAAGTAAGTTAAAAAACTTTAAAGATCAGCTGCATGAGGATTGTCTTGAAAAGGATATTATTATCTTTCAAGCCAATTGCATGATAGCTTAATAAGACATAGTTCACTTGATATTCATGTTTGGCTTTTTCAGTGTGGTCATAAAGAAAGTAATTAGAAAAAAAAAAAAATCTAGGACAGTGTTAACTTCCCCGATGCTTCCCTTAATCCTTTGGCAATCAGATCATTTTCTGCCCAGGGATATATCCTGACCCCACCCATACTAGATTTCTCTTCTTTGGTTGTTCATCAGGTTAACTCTGCCAGACTTTCATTGTTCAAAGCTTTGAGTGTGATTCCAACAATTCTCCAATTTATTTTCATCCATTTTACAAATTCCTGAATCCTTTGTATTTGTATTTTATTGTCATATATTAACAAGATCTGACCACCAGCAAGAGACAGGCCGCAAAATGCCTTGACATGATGAGGTGAGAAACACTCTAGTGTCAAGGTCAGATGACTGGTTGTCAGATCATTAGTGAGTATTTTCAGGCGAGTTTTTGCTCGCCTTTGACTTTGGCTTCCCTATGAATCCTGCAACCCTGTAACTGTAGAGACTCCTGTAATGAATATAAGTAAAGGACTCTCTATAATTTGAAACTCATACTGTCTCAGAAACTTAAGTTCCTTATCCAACTCAAAAGCCAATTTAGCCCTTACCATATGCTGACTGGAGTATGATAATTTGTTTGCAACTATACTCTTACTTGTGAATGATTTTTATGAAAAATGCATCCTGGGCATGTGAGTATACCAGGAATCCACCTTCCCTTCTATCTAGAAGACAACAGCTACAGTGGCAACCTCCTGGGCACTAAAAAATCATTAACTCTACTACAGAATGAAGGAGGGCACCAATTATAACATCCCTTCTAGCTCTAAAGATTCATGACAAGGTGACTCTTTACTCTCTGGGTGGGTCGTTCTAAGGGTGCTGCAGAGGGGAGCCAGGAGCAGTTGGTAGGAACAATGACAGGTCCTTCTCCTGGCCAGAAGTGACTTACAAACTCGGTGTTACCTGGATATTTATCTCTGTTTAGTTTCACTGCTGATTTCTTTGGATACACTATGGTTTATTTTTAAATACTGAGTACATGGGCAATTATTCATGGTTGGGACATGGTTTACCTTGATTCTTTGGTGGAGATTATTCATGTGCATAAATCATTCAAAGCAAGCAAATCAGGAGTGCAGAAAGAGAAAAGAGTAAAAGGGAACAGAAATACCAACTTCCTTTTCTAATGTGTGTAGTTTTATTTCCAATGATGACTAAAGTCTACCTCGTTTTTTGTTTTGTGAGTTTCAGATTTATTATTCTAACAACGAGGCAAAATGTTTTTCCATGTTAATGCTGAAATTATTGCTAGTCCTAACAAGGTACAGAATGTGTCATATTTGAGGGTACTAGTTGTCACTGAACTACAATCTAAATGTTTTTATGTTTTAAACCACAAAAAGGTCAATGACCTCATTTCCGTTACATGAAATTGAGACCCTATTTATGGAAATCAAATTCATAGCATAAGAAAAGACTGGATCACAAAATGAATTTAAAATATCAGTGATGTTTACATATGTTTTAAAAGCAATAATACAAAAGGTGCATTGAGGGGCTCCCGAACAATCACCCAGCCATAAACAACTAAAAAAACTGGAGAAAATACTAGAACTAGCTATGTTTAGACATTGTGCAACAAGCAGTGTTTGATTTTTCTTCCTGACAAAAGGAAAACAAAGGAAAAGGACCCTACCATTGGCAAAGCTTTCTGCTTGGATGAACTTTGTGGAGAAGTAATACAAAAAGAGCCTGGCTATTTTTCTAAGTGAAGGGGACACAGATATGAATTTGGGGAGTCCAAGGTAACTCCATGGGGCAGAATATATGAAAAAAGGGAGCTGTGCAGAGAAAGAACTGTAGAAATCTGCATGGAGTCCCCTGAAGCCTTTAACCCACTATAACAAGCTTAAAAGAAAGTCTCGATAAAACTGATGCCAAGTAATAAGTACTTGCCAGGAGGGAAAAAAAGAAACCAACATTCATTAAAGGAATATAGCAAAATGAACACTCAGAAAAATAAAATTTACAATGCCCGACACCCAATGAAAATTCACAAAGCATGTAAAGAAACAAGAAAATTTAACCTACAACCAGAAGAAAAATCAATCAAATGACAAAGATATGGAATTAGTAGACAAGGATTTTAAATGATTGAAAATGAAAAGATTGAGATTTTTAAATCTTATAAACATTCCTAAAGACATAAAAGAAAGCATGAATGCAATGATGAAAGGGCTAGGAGGTTGGAAAAGAGCCAAATGGACCAAATAATGTCTGGTGGGAAAAATATAACATGATGGGATTAGCAGCAGATTAGACTCTGCGGATCAGGAATGGACTGCAAAGAGGAATGAGAGAATTTTGCAGGGCCATGGAAATGTTCTAGAGCTTATCTTGATTGTGGCAGTGATTACATGACTGTATACATTTATCAGGTCATCAGACTGCACATTTAAAATGAGTCAATTATATCGTGGGCAAATTATACCTCAATAAAGCTATCTGTAAAATGCCAAATGTAATGGTGTATATCTGTGTAACCAGATAGAAAAGAACGCATGCTCTACGTGTCCGTATACATGAAACTTTTATAACTTAACTACGGAAACAGAAAGCAGATCAGGGGTTGCCTGGGGGTGAAGGGGGGGAGGGTGGGGGGATGGAATATCTTAATGCCTTATCCATTCATTGTGGTGGTGATTGCATGGGTATATACTTTTGTCAAAACTCATCAAAATCTACACTTAAAATAGACACATCTTATTTTATGTAAATTATACCTCAATACGTAGAACAGAAAAAGCAAAGAAATGGCTATATATTTAATTCTTACTTTGAATGTGTTTTGAGGGGAGTCAGGATTTTTTCAGCAGGTCTGGACTAGTCAAGGCATTTTAAAATTCATCCAATAATGTTTGGACTGGAGACACGCTATCTTATTCTTGGTATGTCACCTTATACTGAGGAAAAAATATTATTTAATGCCCCAAAGAGCATCAACGTGAGTTCAAAATGAGGGTTATCTGGTTTCAAAAAACTTTGTGATCTGTACCGTGCTTATGGTGAAATGCCTTTACAAATCTTTAAAAGGTAAATTTAAATAACAAGTCTTTAAATGTAAACAAAAGGATAGCTACCTGGGTGTTTTTGACCTCCTGGGCTTATCAGTATTATTGGCGTCCTTGACTGCCTAATCATTTAGGAATCAAAAATCGGAAAATATTAGTGTAATGCCTGCTGTGGAGCGCTGCCCAGCTCTCCCTTTAAGGATTGAGGCACCAGATCCCCTAGTAGCTTGGAGTGTTGACTTCCAATGGCCTCTGAGATTGCCCTCTGCTGAAGGGAACTGCCTGACCCAAGTTCACACTTCCTTCTCAGGGCTTCTCAAGCGAAGTCCACTCCAGTGTGCAGTAGATGGGGTCAAAGGCCTGGCCCCTATGCCTCAGTTCAGGACAAGTTGGAAGGGCCGTCCCAGCTCTACAGGTCCCTAAGGGGACCAGCTGAAGTCTCTGCTGCGACTCTACTGTGGCTCTATTTCTCTCTCTCCCGATCCTGCTTCTTACTTTCTTGAGGGAACCTTCCAGGAAGTCTCCTGTACACAGACCTGTCTGCAGGTCTGTTTCCCAGGGAACTTAACCTAGGGCAATCAGTAAATGGGAGTGGGAATCACCTATGACTGGTGTGATCTCTCTACGACCAGGTAAAACATAAATATCCAAAATGCACTAGCTTTCTTATTTACCATAACTGACTGGTTATAAAACATAATTTAAAAATCCGAATCACAACAACAACAAAATAGGTGGGGAGAATATCTAGCAAGAACCACAACAAGACAAATGGAGGACATAAGTTGATAAAACGCTGCCAAAAATCTTTATAAAAAATGTGAACAAATGGAGGAAAGCATATGGGTCTTACGTAAGAAAACTCAATCCTGAGAAAGACAGTGCTTCTACCTAAATTAATCAATATTTGTAGTCTAAATTTGCTTAAAAAATTGTACATAGTTCCCGTAGAAGAATAAACATGGAAAAACGGGGGTGGGGGATTTTATGCAACAGGGGAGATTTGAGAAAGCGTGAGCCCTGTACACCAAATATTGTAAAATCAAGCTGCGGTCACTTCCTCCAGGACCCTCTCTTCTTTGCAGGCCTCTGCCCAGAGGCTGAATCCTCCTGTTGTCTTTCTCCGCCTCCCCTCTTTCCTACAGTACAGCAACTACCTGTTTATTTTGTCTTTCCCATTCTGCTGTAATCTCTTAAAGGGACAATCTATGTTTTTCAAGATATATCTTCAGCACCCAACACAGTGCTTGCACAAAGTGCTAAATGAATGAATGAATACATGAATAACCACCTAAAAGTACAATTAGGTCAAGCACAAAATGGGCTACAGTGGAGCTTAGTTCTGGAGCTTAGTCCATTCCTTCCTTTGAGGAGCCAGTGTCATTATAATCTAAACTGATACCAATGCTGTCAAGTAGTCAATGCTTATTTCCTACAGATATACCCCCATTTCCTCTCAGTGTGAATTTACGTTTGAAACAGTGCTTGCAACTATGGAATATTATTCAGCCACTAAAAAAGAATGCAATCTTGCCATTTGCAACAACATGGATGGAACTGGAGAGTATAATGCTAAGCAAAATAAGCCAGAGAAAGACAAATACCATATGATTTCATGCATCTGCGGAATTTAAGGGACAGAAACAACAAGCAGAGGGGAAAAAATAAGAGAGACAAAGCAAGAAACAGATTCGTAATTATAGAGAATAATCCGATGGTTACTAGAGGGAAGGCAAGTGGGGCGAAGTATTAATTGGCTGATGGGGACTAAGGAGTGCACTAGCCATGATGAGCACTGGGTGATGCATGGAACTGTTGAATATTATACACCTGAAACTAACATAAAACTGTATGTTAACTAACTGGAATGAAAATAAAAACTTAAAAAAACACAACAACAATGCATGCATTTGTAAACATGTCCATGTGTGAACAATTAAACCGCCTGTCAGGTTACATTCCTGAGTCTGTCCGGCAATGGAGACTTGTAAAGCCCGATGTCTCAGCCCTCTTTATGAGAAAAGACGCTTTCGATGCTGTAGCTGAGAAATGAAAGTCAATGTCATGAGATCTATTTTTCCCTTGGGAGAGTCAAAGAGGGGCACTGCATTTACACTAGGACATGTTGACAGTGTCTAAGTACGTTGAATCTTATCTACAGGAGCAGTAAATCCCCTGACCCCTCGGGCTGGTAAGAGGCTAGGCTGGGCTGCACACTGTTGCCAGCCAAGGTTTCAGCCCTTCTGCTCCCGAAGAGGTTTCATTTCAGAATGCAGATGATAAAGTACCCAAGGGGCGCCTGGGTGGCTCAGTCGGTTAAGCGGCCGACTTCGGCTCAGGTCATGATCTCACGGTCCGTGAGTTCGAGCCCCGCATCGGGCTCTGTGCTGGCAGCTCAAGAGCCTGGAGCCTGTTTCAGATTCTGTGTCTCCCTCTCTCTGACGCCCCCCCCCCCCCCGCGCCGTTCATGGTCTGTCTCTCTCTGTCTCAAAAATAAATAAACGTTAAAATAAATAAATAAATAAATAAATAAATAAATAAAGTACCCAAATAGAACCATCTAAGTCCCCAAGAATTGTAACAATAAAACCCTTTGCAAAGCGAGGGAGAAACTACACTGTCCTACTCTTACCTTCCTGGAGAGCCACAGGGTGATTTGACCACCTGTGCCCAAACCCATGACCCGAGGGCAGGATTTACCTGGTTCATGAGAAGTCACAGCTGGACTTCATGTTACACGTGCCCCAAAAGACGTTTCATTTTAAGTTGGTTAATACAGCCCTCGTCTGCCAACTAACTGCTGGGTAGGTTTCAAACTTCAGCTTTTATCCGCATGTAGCTCAGAGTTGCAGAATGCCAACCGGGCAAATGACCTCATGAGAGCAGAATCAATGCACGGACTCTGACACTACCAAAAGTTGCAGTGGAAATGTGTTTTGTAAGGAAAATGTGTAAATCTGATGACAGAAAATGTAAAGAAAATTGTAGAGTGCCCCCTGAAAACATAATAAAAGCTTCTCCCAAGTTAAAGGTGTACGCGTGGGGGTCTTTCACCAACTAGCCTTCACGTTCTTGCGACTACAGGGTCTGTGGACCCATACTACAGATGTGCCAACCTACAGATGTGATCTGAATGTTACCATGAGGATTCAGACCGGGGTCCTAAAACTTGGAACCAGAGTCTCTGAAGTCTGGGTCTTCTAAGAAAAACAACCTTCTCGGTGTTAATGCAGTTCAATTGTTGCTTTTGGCCCCAATTACCTCATAAAAGGTCTTGAAGAACATGCATGAAACATGCATGGAAAACATGTATTACATGCATTAAAAACCTTGGAAACATTCGTATTGAAGAAGACACATAGGGGGCACCTGGGTGGCTCAGTCAGTTGAGCGACCGACTTCGACTCAGGTCATGATCTCATGGTTTGTGAGTTCAAGCGCCGCATCAGGCTCTGTGCGGACAGCTCAGAGCCTGGAGCCTGCTTCGGATTCTGTGTCTCCCTCTCTCTCTGCCCTGCCCCCACTAATGCTCCATCTCTCTCTGTCTCAGAAATAAACATAAAAAAAAATTTTTTTAAAGAAGACACATAGAATTCAAGCAAGACTGATGCCTTTTTTTAATCACCACAACAACTCCCAAGATTCAGAAAGAAAATACTTGAGAAAAGAGGGGTAGCTGACTTACCCTAGAGAAAGAAAAGTTAAAAGTTCTCTGATTTCTCTGGGGAAGGAGGAAGACATTTCATCTCCCAGAGATTTCTTTGAGTCAGAGATGCCCGGAAATAGCCATTTCTGAGGGAAGCAATCAGGCAGAGTCAAAAGTAACATACTAACTCTAAATCCTCACAATTACATGTTGAGAACTTTGCCTAGATATTCTAGGTGCCACCTTGCAATAGGCCAGTTGTGTTGCTGACAGCTCAGCGCGTATCAGGGAAAAGACACACTCTCAGTTGGCGCCTCTTAGAGCCACATTAATCCAATTGAAGTGTGGTTCTGGAATACAGCCAGTCTACCCCACTGAGGCAAGACTTGATGGAACATCAGGCTAGCATGAGTGGACCTGGCCAGCTCAGAGCGTGAAAGATGGGAGACACGGGGTAGTTAAAATAACCGTACGGTAAGTCTTCAAGCATCACTAATGCTAAGAAGACACACAGAGTCCCAACATCCCAGGGCATAGCTGTGGAAACAAAGGCAGTCACCTGACTCTGAAGGCCTGACGATGATCTGAGTTAAGGCTCATTTTAAGCAGAAACTGTGTGGGCTTCAATGCAAAGATGTAAACCATGAACATAGAACACTCCTGGCTGACACAGAGTCATTAACCAAAAGATAGTTTTCACGTTTCCAGAATGGTCATAACAGCAAACATTCAGTCTGCCTCTCTCTCCCAGCCCCAAACAAGACGTAAGATGAATTCCACCCAGTCTCTATCTGGGGGAAGAAGGTCCAGCTACAGAGGCAGAGTAACATTTGTTTGAACTAGAAGAAGACATATCACAGTCAGTGTCTAAATTGTAGAGCCCGAATGGTAAGTGCCATTACGGTCCTGGGGATGTAGAACTCCTTAAGGGAGAGCTGGACCCTGAAACGTAAGTGACTGAAATTAGGAGAGAGGCAAGTATCCTATAAGTAGAGGCATGTAAAAACTAAAGAGAGTGTTGGACATTGAAATACTGAGTAAACTAAACTATAAAGACGTGACCCATAAACCAAACATTCCCACTTGATGAACAGACCAGTGATTGTCAAACAACGTGAAAACTTCTCCAAGTATTCACTGCAGAAAGTAATAAGGGGACCTGGGGGAACCTCTGTGCCACCCACCACCACCATCCTCCCCACCAAGTAGGTTTTGCTTGGAACATTGAACTTTGATCTGTTTTATGTACTCAGGTTCCATGTAAGGTTTTGTTTTGTTTTAGAGTAGGTTGCTTTTATTTTTTTAATGCTTATTTTTATTTCTGATAGAGAGAGAGCATAAGCAGGGGAAGGACAGAGAGAGAGGGACACAGAGGGTCTGAAGCAGGCTCTGTGCCGACAGAGGCAAGCCCAACATGTGGCTGGAACTCACAAACTGAGAGATCATGACCTAAGCTACAGCCAGACACTCAGCCAACTGAGCCACCCAGCCACCCCCAAAATAAGTACCTTTGAAAAGTTTAGACATTATAGGGACCTTAACAGTGAGAAGAAGCAAGAAAAGCTACAAAACTCATAGTTTTTGAAAAGCCAGACTTAAATGAACTTAATTTCAGAAAGTGACAAGTTCTTCCTAGGAGGGAAGAGATCTATAGTGGCTTCATACTTGGCAGGGTGTTTGGAGGAGGAATAATTTTTTATAGAAGGGAATCGGGAAAAGCCAGCTGAAGTTTAACAAACATGTAACAATCACAGAGGCTCCCCTGATGGACTCAGAGTCCTGAGTAGCACCAGCCAGAGCCAACTCTTTCCTGGAGGCTCTTATCAAGTTCATGGGGAAGTCCACACGAGACTGGGAGTGGGGAAGGAACTCAAACAGAGACCCTTCTGAGGTACACAGACCTTCTCCAAATACTAGTCAGTGGTATACTGAAGGCTAGAGGAAAGGCAGAGAAGGGGAGAGAAATCCCCAGAGGGCACATGAGGCTTTCACTGAGAACACAGAAACAGTCTAGTGAAGTCTAGGATTGAGACAGGAGAGGTGAGAAAAATCCCTTGAGACACTCTAGACCTTCACTGAATGCTGAATGCCCTGTAGTGGCCCTCAAGTTTTGTACGGGACAGAGAGCTAGAGAAATCTCCCACGGAGTAAAAGTCTGGAAGTGGGACAGGAGCAAAGAGACTGCAGAGGCCCCAGAGTTGGCAACAGCTTGTAAAGCAGAAAGCAACCTTGTATGGTTTGGAAAGTTGGTGGCTGAACTCTTAAGCATAAAGAAAACTATGGAATCTCACCACTGCTCAGATTTCATGCCCTGATAAAGGGAAAACCCTATTGCTGCCTTCAAAACATTAAAGCTGGTGACTGGTAAATGACTCTTACGTAAGCTGTGATAAAGCCAGTACCAGCTCAACTCAATTAGATGGACTTATCCTCCCTCACTAGCAGCCTGTCCAAAGAAGAAGCAAGCTCTTTCCTGAGAGTAAACCGTATTTACTTTATTCTCTATTATTGTGTTGCACACAATATTTGGCATTGAATCATGAAGTCCAAGACCTGCGAAGAGGTAAGAAAAACGTGTTCTGTGATCAAGAGAAGAAGCAGTCAATAGAAGTAGATCCAAAGATAGCCCAAAGATGGTGAAATTATCAGACAATGACCCTAAAATAACTGTGACTCAATATATTAGAGGATCTAGATGGAAAAATTAGACAATAGGCATGAACATATGTGGAATTTCAGCAGAACTGGAAACTATAAAAAAAGAATCAAATAAAGATGCCAGAAATGAAAAATAATGTATCAAAAATAAAGAAACCATTCAATGGTTTTATCACCAGACTGAACAGAAGAGGAAAGAATTAGTGAACTTTATGGCAAGTTAATATATATTATCTAAACTAAACCACAAAGAAAAAGAGGTGGACAAAAATGGAAAAGCACCCAATATGTTTCAACAATATGAAACAGTAGAAGATAAATATAACTAGAGGCTCAGAAGGAGAAGAATACAGAATGGGACAGAAGAAAACACTTGAAGAGAAAGAGCTCCCCAAATTGATGAAATGCACAATGCCATCAAAGAAGCTCAGAACATGTCAAACAGTTTAAATACAAAAAAAAAAAAAAAAAAACCACATCTATCACATCATAATCAAACTGTTAAAACTCAAAGATAAAGAGAAAAAATTAAAACAGCCAAAGAAACAAGATGTATCAGTGAAAGTTGACAACAATACAAACAATGACTCACTTATCATCAGAAACAGCGTTGACCAGAGACTTTAAAATGCTGAAAGAAAAAAAAAAAAAAAAAAGAACTCTCTATCCAGCAAAAATACAATTTTATAAAAAGGCAAAACAAAGACAATTGCAGACCAAGAAAGTTGAGAGACTTCGTGGCCTGTAGGCCAGCACAACAAATTCTTTGAGTCAAATGGGATTGATACCAGATTAAAGCACAGATCTGCTAGAAAGGATAAAGAACACCAGAAAGATACTTTAAAAAATCAAATACCAGGAATAACTCCAAAACAATACTGGAAGTCCTCTGCACTGAAAACTAAAAGAATATTTTCTAGGAAATAGTAAACAAGGCCTAAATAAATGAAGAGATGCATCATGTTCATGGATTACTAGACTAAATATAGATAAAAGATCCATTTGAAGACTTCTATTTCTGGCCCAGGTAGAGACACATGATTTAACCTCCCATCCGAAACAACAAAAACTAAGCAAGATATATGAAATGACAATTTTCAAGACATCAAGTATCAGGTAACAAAGAAAAATGATTCTCAAGAGATGGGAAGTAAGTGAGGCGAGTCTTCTGATTGGCCCAGCTTATCACCTTGTATTTCCTGGCCATGACACAGGGAGGGGTGACCTCAGTGGATACCAGCAGATTCCCTAATCGCCCTAGATCAATGCTACTCTGGGTCCATCTGGCAACTGTAAAAACAGGATCTAAAAGCATCAAACTGTTTCCAAGTACAAGCATCCCAGAACAAGGCTCAAAAATATTTACAGAAAACAAAAATATCCAGCACCCAGCAAAGTAAAAGTCACCATGTCTTGTCTGGTCACACAATTCACTATCTTATCTCAAGTCTGTCTGACTCCAAAGTCCACCTCCTTTCTGCCACATATGCAGGGAAGGGTTATGTTTTCCTGGATTGGAGTTAAAATACCCTTTCTCTTCACTGGTGGGTTGAAACTCACCAAAAGAGAGACCGATATTATGCGCCCCCTAATGTGATCAATAGAAAGTACCAGCTCCAGCTACGAAGTGTTCCTGCCTTAAAAAAAAACCCAATCTTCCATACGATGAAATCTCTAGACTTAACTACTAGTCACAGGAAATATAGGGGGCGGTGGAGTCTATGTGAAATGATACCACACCGATGCAATCAGCCAAATCCACATCATGGGAAATTCTATAAGACAAATGACTCATTTCTTCAACAAAGAAATGACATGAATGGTAGGAGGGAAAGGAGGAATAATACCGATTACAAGACAATTAAGAAAAAATACCAACCAAACACAAAGCGCGTCTTACTCGAGTCCCAGTTTAAGCAAGTCAACTGTAAAAAGATGTTTGGGGAACAATCTGAGTATTTGCACATGGAGTAGAGACTGAGAATATAAAAGAACTATATAAGGAATAAAGAGCCATCTAAAAAATTTATTAAATGTGATCATAATAATGTGATTTTATAAAATAAGAAGAGACTTTCTCTGTTAGAAATACACACTGAATTATGATATTTTTAAAAAAAAATTTTTTTTAACGTTTATTTATCTTTGAGACAGAGAGAGACAGAGCATGAACGGGGGAGGGGCAGAGAGAGAGAGGGAGACACAGAATCCGAAGCAGGCTCCAGGCTCCGAGCCATCAGCCCAGAGCCCAACGCGGGGCTCGAACTCACGGACCGTGAGATCGTGACCTGAGCTGAAGTCGGACGCTCAACCGACTGAGCGACCCAGGTGCCCCTGAATTATGATATTTTAATTATATTTATTTTAATTTAATTTAATTTGCTTCAACATATTCCATTGAAGGGGATGGCAAGAATTGGAGGGTGGTATATAGGCAAAACAAGATTGACAGAATCTGGTAATTGCCAAAGCTGAGTGATAAGTGCGTGGGGATTCATGGTACTATTCTCTCTACTTGTACGTATGTTCACACTTTTCTACAAAATTCTTAGAGCATCAGTGTTTGTAAAGATCACCTTCCATTCTACTAAACTGGTTTTTCTCACTTTGCTTTGACATATTATAGAATCACATGCCTAAAAATCTGTGTCAGCTTAGATGAAATAAAATTGCTTTTGAAATGCCCTCATATTTTACACTGAAAAAATATTGTCTTATATAATATTAACCAACATACAAAATACTGGGAATTGTCGAAATATAATGTTAAACCATCAGATACATCATAAAATAAAACTTGAAGGTAACCATCAAAAACTTTTGAACTAGATAGTTTTTAGTCTCCAAAATGGGCCCCCTAGAGACTGTCATCCCCTAAACAGAACGAGGATTAGCGGTGGAAATGAACCTTTAAGAAATTTTTTAATGTTGATTTACTTTGGAAGGAGAGAGGAGGAGGGGCAGAAAGAGAGGAAGACACAGAATCTGAATCTGAAGGAGGCTCCAGGCTCTGAGCTGTCAGCACAGAGCCCAACGTGGGGCTGGAACTCACGGACCGCGAGATCATGACCTGAGCCGAAGTCCAGAACACTTAACTGATGGAGCCACCCAGGTGCCCCTGGGAACGAACCTTTAAATAATAACTGTCAGGCACTGTCCCAGTTGCTGATTTGTTTCTGTCACCGATATTGTGAGATAGAGCTTTTTACAGGGAAGGCAACTAGAGAAGTTCACCTGCTTGCTTCAGGCCCCAGCAAGGTAAATGAGGAAGCTACGTTTTAAATTTAGGTCTACCTGCCCTCACACCCATGTTTCCTCCACAGCATCAATCATTCAGCAGGTTGTTTGGGTTGTTTGCTTTGTAACAGCTTCAAATCACTTTATTATTTCTAATTCCATATAGAGAGAGATCTTTCTGTGGTAGAATGGGTTTTTCAGCATTCCAGGATGCATCCTTACAACGACACATATGGAAACTATTGGAGACTTTTTTCCTTTTTTTTTTTTTCCTCCTTTTTCTCCTGGGGTCTCAGACTGGGGTGACTACAGGAGACAGGAACCCTTTTAACAGAAGGAAGGAAGGGCAATGCCATAGAGCTGCCAACACGAGCACTGAGAAAACTCTGCTTATCCTTCCCACCAGGTCCTAAGAACAGTCCGCTGAGAAAGCCTGTTTTCCTCTCCTCTATTCCACCCTGCAGGATTCAGTGACGCCCGCATGCACCCAACAGTGGGAACCAGATTAATCCGAAGAAGAGGACAGAGAGCTGAAGGACAAAGAGAACTCCATGTATAGGACAGGCAGGACCCTGGGGTTGGGAGTGCTCAAGAGAAATTGTTCTGTCGCCTGGTAGAAACCGCAAGGAAGCCTTTCTTCAAGACTACTGCAGTGGGGGAGGGAGACTAGACTTAACTCTGAATAACGGGAACAAGTGGGAATTTAGAGCCAACAGGTAGGGTCAGCGGGTGGATGAAAAATTACAAAGGGGAACTTAGTCAAGTACCAAGGGTGGGTAAAGGAAGAGCTTGGTTGGATATCAGGGGTGGGGACAATTCTGCATGAACTTTGCAGGATTCTTTGCTAAAACTGCACTCAATGGGCCAAGAATGGAGCCAAGGACAAGGACTGCTTGCAAAGAGGGCTCAGAGGAGCCTGTCTGAAGTTTAGTCAAGGGAAAAGCACTTGTCAGGAGTAAAGGAGATTCCGAGGTCTGAGGGGCCACGGGAAAGGGGGGAGGGGTAGAAGCAAAAGTCAGAAAGGGTGACTGGCTACACAAGGGTGGCCACATGGATGCCCAGAGAATCCATTACCAGGCCTGCCCAGCGAGAAATGAAAGAGGGCGCCTGGAATAGGACTGGGAAACCCCGGAGTAGATTCAAATTCAAAATTAAGATCTCTTTTATACATTTTTCCTTTATTCTGTGGGTACTGACACATAGTCACTTAGGGGATATCAATCACCCCCCTCCCGTTTACACTCGGGGTGTGGTGCTGGGGTAATACTTTGAAAGGTTACTTATTTGATTTTTCCCATTTATTGCACTATTGGACCACTTTCCAGACCCTTCTCCCGTCAGCTGTTTCTAACTGATAGCTAGACAGTTTTAAAGAGCATCCTTTGTCAGTGAAGGAGATTATAGGGTTAAATCAGAACCCCCCCCCCCCCCCCCGCAACAGGTTCCAAATTCATTTAAACAGATTTCTATTCATTAGCAATTCCGAATTTAGGGAGTTATTTATTCCTTCATATTACTGAGAAACAAACTGGACTAAAATGAGTATTGAGACAGTCTGAATTTAGTGGAGAGGCTTTTTGGTTGAGGCTCTTGTTTGTTTTTTTTTTTTTTTTATCAAACCTTATTCCAAGCAATGCAGATAAGGAGCCGATTCAAACAATTCCCCCCCCCACACACACACACACACGATGCATTGTCACTATTGTTGCCCCAGCTAAGCAGGGAAGCTCTAAAGGAATGAAATTTTCCTCCTTCCCACTGTTCTGTTGTCTTTCTAAACAGCAGACCTGCCAAGATCAGCAGCTTGAAAGCCTCCTTTGAGGTGGTCCTCATGCCTCTTTCACTGGCCGGAGCCCATCCAGCCCTTAGACTGAATGCCCAGTCCCCAAGGGGACACCCAGGAGGCCACACAACCAGGGGAGCGTAGAGAAAACGGCACAGCGAAGACAGGGAAACTTCGGGCTGCCAGGGGTCAGATCCAGGAACTCAGAAACATGGGCTTAAGTCACTATAAATACCTTTGTAAAAGTGACGGGGGCAGCGGTGGGGGAGGACAGGAACAGGTGGTCGGAGGCCCTGCATGCACATCACTGGCCGAGAACAATTACTCTGGGGGCACGGGCCCTGTGTGCTATATTCCGAGTCCACGTTTACCAAGAGACGGGATAGTTTTCTCTTCTTGCGGTTCCGTGTGCCCCTTCCTCCCGCTGAGGATTAGTTTCTATCTTCACAGTAATCTAGCATGATTTTTTTTTTTATATATATACCGCATCATGGGCACCTTAACAATTTACAAGCACAGGTTTGAGGGAACCGTATCTCCATCGTAAACAGGACAGAAAATGTTTCAGAGCACAATTAGGGAGGAAAAGACTCTCCAGTTGTCTAGGGAATAGAGACAGACACAGTGGGAAAATAAAGGCGGATCAAACGGATGAGAACAAGCAACTCTATTTATTCAAGTTGCTAGAGCCAGGGGGGTCAGCCAAAGCCATTTGCATTTTGACAAAGGCTCAAAGGCAGGCAGAGGAGCGGGAAAGCTTTCCGTGGAAAGAAAGGAAAGGCTTCAAGTGTGCTCTCACTGGACGCTGTTGGCTCCGGGAAGTGTGGCCAGCTAACTAGAAGCAGGGCACCGTGTGATTGGTTAGGGGTGCGTATTTGGCTCTCTCTGGCCCGTCCTAAGTTGGAAGTAAGGGTAAAAATCGGAGAAGCTAGCCGTTATTAATCAAGTTCTGGCAATTCAGGGCCAATTGTTACAGAAGTTATTATTTAGCTTCCCAGATTGTTGCCAGAGATAGCAATCCGTGCATCTGATTTAGAGCAGGCGGGCTTCCTGGGTTGTTTACTGGAGATAAAGGGCCTGGTTTTCCTCGCAGGTTGCGGATCAGAGTCCTATTTTTATGTATGGTCTGGCCATTGTCCATTTGTATATTCAGTCTCTCAGGAGTATCCCGAAACAAGGAGACCAGCAGGTAGGAAAAACAGTCGTGAGTCAAGCCGTGCTCTCTCTCTATGGAAGAAACCATAACTGGGATTTCATGACGTCAGGTTAAAGTTGAGATATATTTTTTCCCTGTGTTTTATAATTCTCCCAAGTATTTAATTCATTGACCATGTGACTTCTTGGTCCACGTTCTCCCACACTTCATGCAGGAGGGACCCAACATCCTGCTAAATAAGAAAGGGTGTTTCTTTATTCTTCTCTGGAATCTGGGCTCCAGATATATTTTTCTTGGAGGCAAAGGCAACCTCGGTTTGGGAGGAATGGAAGAACAGAAATTCCATTCTGGGGCGCCTGAGTGGCTCAGTCGGGTGAGCATCTAACTCTTGATTTCATCTCAAGTCATGATCTCATAGTTTGTGGGATCGAGCCCCATGTTGGGCTCAGTGTTGACAGCACAGAGCTTGCTTGAGATTCTCTCTCTCCCTTTCTCTGCCCCTCCCTTGCTTGCACTCTCTCTCTCTCTCTCTCTCTCTCTCCCTCTCTCTCTCAAAATAAATAAATAAGAGAAAGATATTCCATCCGTAAAAAATAACTTTAACTTGGATTAAAATAACCCCTGGCATCCATATGTATAGGATGGATGCTGGGGTTGCACTAGTTGGCTTGGGTTTCCATCACAAAGTACCACAGGCTGGGAGGCTTAAACAATAGACATGTATTTTTCTCACAGTTCTGGAGGTTGGGAGTCCAAGACGAAGTTGCCAGCAAATTTGGGATCCCACTGAGTCCTCTTCTCTTGGCTTCTAGGCAGCTGCCATCTTGCTGTGTGCTCACATGGCCTCTTCTCTCTTGGACCACTGAGGGAGAAGGCAAGCTCTCTGATGTCTTTTATTAGGGTGCCAATCCTATTGTATCAGGGCCCCAACCATATGACCTCATTTAACCTTAATTACTTCCATAAAGGCCCTATCTCTAAATACAGTCACCATGGAAATTAGAGCTTCCACATCTGAGTTTGGGAGGTGGGGGGGGGGGGGGGAGGGTGGGGGATAAATATTCAGTCCATGACAAATGTGAAAGGTGGACACATCTCACTGAAGGTGACATCCTATGTGCCTGTAGGGATATGGTGAGAGCCAGCAAGATGAACCTCCAAATGACGATAGAGTTTTGACTTATTAGGTTTTAAGATTGAATGTATCTGATTATGAGACAAAAATCTTTGCCTAAAATCAGTTCTGAATTGATAGAATAATCGCAATTTGACCAAATCACAATAACTTTTAAAGTGTGATTGGGTTTAAGATGTGATACCTTTTTCTGAGATAAAATTTTGAGATAAAACTACATAAATATAGGGGCGCCTGGGGGGCTCAGTGGGTTAAGCGTCCGACTTTGGTTCAGGTCACGATCTCATAGTTTGTGAGTTCGAGCCCCACGTCGGGCTCTGTGCTGGCGGTGTGGAGCCTGCTTGGGATTCTTGCTCTTACTTTTCTCTTTGCCCCCCTCCACTCATGCTTTGTCTCTCTCAAGATACATACATACATACATACATACATACATACAAATATAGCATTTAGGGAACCACAGGTCCTTAAACAGGGATCAAATTTTATTAAATATGGCCCATCCCATATTACTCCTCCAGTAGCAAACTTTCCATCCACTGCAAGTTAAAGACTGATCTCTTTAACTCCAACCTACCTTTCCAAAATGTTTTCCTACCTTTTCTGCACTAATAACAGTAATAACAGTGGCTAACGCTTTGTGCAAATTGCTTTACATGCCTTTGTTGTTCATTATCAGTACTTGGAATAAACATACGAAGTAGGTCCTTCTACAGGAGGTTAAGTAACTTACCTAAAATCCCCGCAGTTATTCCCAGAACTCACCGCAGACCATCTGACTCTGAAGCCTTCACCACTCTATGCTTCATATTCTTCTCCATCACAGCGTCCTGCTTTTTGGCAAATATTCCTTTGTAGCTCTTACTCTCTTTAAGGTAGGTCCGTCTCACACCACGGGTCCCCAAAAGTGTACGCTCCTAAAATGTTGAACCAAGTTCAGAATATAAATTCTTTGCAGTGGACTGAGCTTCTCTGAGCAAGAAAGCCAAACAGAAAGGGAAGGCATATTTGATCATTTAAACGGTTTTTTAAAACTGTCTGTCTTTTGTCATTCAAAAGATAAGTCGTAGACTGCAAAAATATTTGCTTTGCGTCCAGCAGGCATAAGATTATGTCTCTGAGATGAAAAAAAAAAAAACGCCTACAATTCACAAATTAAATTCATTCTGCCTGTCATTTATTTCTTGGTAACTCTCACATGCTTTAGCAAAGCATAACCCACAAGGTAAGCAGTCCAAATTTTTGAATGAATAATTAAGAACACTTAAAGGGCACCTGGGTGGTTCAGTCAGCTAAGCCTCCGACTTTGGTTCAGGTCATGATCTCACAGTTCTTGAGATTGAGCCCTGCATTGGGCTCTGTGCTGACAGCTCAGAGCTTGGATGGAGCCTGCTTCAGATTCTGTGTCTCCCTCTCTCTGCCCCTCCCCTGCTCGCGCTCTGTCTCTCTTTCTCTCTTTCAAAAATAAACATTTTTAAAAATTAAAAAAAAAAAAAGAACACTGTACAGCAAAAAGTGAGATGCCTTGAGCACCTTGCCAGGAAAGTGTATGAAAAAATGTCAGAGGGAAAACGAGTCTGGAGCTCTAGGCTCAGGAGAATGAGAGTGTCAGGGAGAGACTGAACTCAAAGACCCAGAACCCTGTGAGCCACAGCCCTGGTGACTTTCACCAGCATTTACATGGCACAGCGGGGCAAACCTGGAGCCCTGCCAGAATGGACATTGCTTCTCCAGTAAGCTCAGAGCCTGCACTCGGCAAAAACTGGGACAAGGGACTGGAGACACCCGTGAGAACACGTGGTGAATGTGCCCTTGGGAGGTGAGCCTCAGCTCACCTTAGCAAGTGGCCTTAGTAGTTATGACACCGGTCTTCTGTCGGGGGGGATTCCTTGCCCAGGTTTTCTGAGGATTCTCATTCGCCCAGTATTGCAGGCCTTGGGGTACAGACACTGAAACCAGACGATAATTCCCATCCCTATGGAACACACAAGTTCCGTAAAGATCGCAACTTTCAAGTAAAATCAAGCTAATATAGCAAGCTTAACATTAGAAACAAGCAGGATTTTTTTTCTTTTTATCACCAAATCAAATCCATTCTGCATGAAGCTGGGAAAATGAGCAAATGTGGGCAGAACTCTCTGGGATCACAACATAGAACGTGATGTGGAGAGAATCCTTAGAAGACGTCTCCTCTTTCTCCTTCTCCCACACACAAAAAAGCAAAATGTAGCTTTGCAGGAGTGTTTCCACTGGGAATCATTTTATTGCCATGGAGGTGGAGGAAAATAATTTAAAACAGCTAAAAGACAGGGTCTGGATAACTCCTTTTTTCTTTTCTTTTAGATCTTAAAAACCATGCACTTCAATACCACGAGCCCATGTGAGAATGCCATTCAAAATAATGGTTTTCTCTCTCTAAATCCTTGTTATTAGTCATTTTGAGGGAATATCATGTAACAGAAAGCCGCTTTTATTTTTTCCCATCAGACAAGGATATCCTAAGCAATTACCAAATGCTGATTCAGTACCCATGATAAGAACATTGGGAGTTTTATAACTTGCATGGTTTTGTGGCCCCTTTAGATCTGGGGGGTTGTAGACATCTAACCAGTAATTTTTCTCGGTGCCCGTGGTCATGTCTCAGGCTGATTGTGCCACGCGGGCTTTTGTGTTTGTTGTTGTTATTATTGTTTGCTTCGTAAAAGTTCTTAGAAGTTCTAGAGACACAGAATTTGGTTAGCTATTAGGAGAAGCAGAAGATATTATCCAACACTGTTTATTTACAAAAAACATTAAAAGGCCGCCTGGGTGCCTCAGTCGATTAAGCATCCAACTTTGGCTCAGGTCATTATCTCACTGTTTGTGAGATCTCTGCTCACTTTGAATCATCTGTCCCCCTCTCTCTCTGCCCCTCCTCTGCTCATTCTCTCTCTCTCTCTCTCAAAAGTAAAACTTTTTTAAAAAATTAAAAAAAAAGTTAAATAATATTGTTCTTACAAACATTAACAATAAACTATGGTGAGTTGGGACACCTGGGTGGCCCAGTCGGTTGAGTGTCCGACTTCGGCTCAGGTCATGATGTCACGGCCCATGAGTTCAAGCCCCGCATCGGGCTCTGTGCTGACAGCTCGGAGCCTGGAGCCTGCTTTGGATTCTGTGTCTCCCTCTCTCTCTGCCCCTAACCCACTCACATTCTGTCTCTGTCTCTCTCAAAAATAAATAAATATTAACAAAATTAAAAAACAAAACAAAACTATGGTGAGTTGATAACATAAAGCTTAAAGAAAGACATCCCAGCTCTCTTACAGATATATATATATATATATATATATACACATATATATCCTTATATGTATTATATATCTATATATATATTACAGATAAGATATATATCTTTATAGGTATGCCCCAACATTCTGATTATTTTGATAATTATATCAATGAGTAAATAAAAATTCAAAGTTTCCATCTTCGATAAGGATGATTTCTTTTATCCAGGTCCTGGTTTTGTACTTGATAAGTCCTGTATTCAGGGTATATGTTACTGGAAGACCCCATCACTGGGTGGGAGAAGGCAAGGGTGCCCTAATCACTGAGCCTGGCCGTGTCAGTCAGCGGAGCTCAGCTTTAGGATGGCAGAATGAGTGCCTGTGCTCTCATCCTCTTCTTCAAGGAACTCCATTTAGATGGCACTTCAACAAAGTAGAATCGATCCGTGATAGTACTGAGGGCAGCGGATAAGAGATTTTGACACATTTTTGAAAACTGGGAAGTCCGTGGTATCATACTGCCACAAAAGCATTGCTGAGAAAGCAGTAGACCAGAGTGCTCCTAAGCGCACTTCTTCCAGAAGAAGCCTGTGCGAGTTTCCTAGGGCGGCTGCTGTGACAAAGCACCGAGCACTGGGTGGCTTAGGACAACACGAAGGTATTTTCTCTCAGTTCTGGAAGCTAGACGTTCAAATCAGGGAGTCAGCAGCGTTGCTTCCCTCCGAGGTCTGCTCGAGGAGAATCTGCTCACGCCTCTCTCAGCTTCTGGTGACAGTCAGCCACCCTCCATCTTTCTTGCCTCATAGATGCATAAGTCCAGTCTCTGCCTCTGCTGTTCTCCCTAAGTGTCTCTGTGTTTTTCCTCTTCTTATAAGGATACCGGGTCACACTAAAGGCCCACCCTACTCCAGTATTATTTCATTTTGACCTAACTAATGACATCTGCAGTGACTCTATTTCCAAATAAGGTCATACTCTGAGATGCTGAGGTTAGAACCCCCACATATTTTGGGGAGGAAGGAAGAAGGCAGGGTATCCCCCCCCCCCCCTTACTCTGCTCTGGGCAGTGTCTTCCATCAGTAGCTATATCTACTTCACGGCTTGAGTTCCTACCAGGAGGCCTTGTTCCACCTGGGCGACCCTACTCCAGTGTTCTAGCATCCAGCAAAGGAGAGCCTGAGCCCCTAAACTCTGAAAATCTCTTCTCCTAATACCCCCTTGTTCTAAAATCTGAGTTGCTTCATCATCCTGTTTTATCTGCCAGCTCTTCCAAAATCTTTGCAATTAATTCCCCTAATTAAATTCCCTCTAGAGAACTACCTGGCATGAGTTCTGTTTTCCCGACAAGACCCTTGACTGACACAAGCTTCAAGAGTTGCCAAGCTCTGAGTCACCCAGTAGAGAACAGGAGTGGACCCGGGGGCAGCCATCGGGGTAACTGTGGAAAGGACTGCCAATGGGATGGGTCAAAAGACACCAGTGTTCTCATCTCCCTTCCCCCGCCAACAAATGCAGTACAGTTGTTAGGAGGAAGGCATGTGGGAAATAATAGTCGTAAGGATGCAAAATCCTTCACCTTTCTTCGTGGACAGTCAATAGATACTACCCAAAGTTAAGAAACGAAGAGGCATAAGCATATTTCCAACACAGTGGTTTTACGTTATCTCGTTCCTTAACATCCAACTACAGATGGCCCCTCAGATGTACTCAGCTGCAGCAATGTCCAGGGTGGGCAGGAAGGAATACCTGGCAGAAATGGTAGGGCCCAGCAGAGAGGGCTGGCCCAGGAGAAGAAAATGGGACATGCCATTTTGATAGCTATAGATGACCAGACTTGTTTATTACGACGTGGGAGGCATTCTCTAGACAGCACCCCCCACCGACCCACCCACACACACACACCTCACCAGTAACACCCGAAGAGATTTTCACAGGGTCTATACCAGCAGGCAGGACAAAGAGACAGAGAAACATAAGCAGTTACTATGATCACAACTACGGTTTACTCATAGCTAGTGCTGCTTTGGGAAACTCCATGAGGAAATTATAAACTGCCATTCTTTTGACCGCCATCAAGTTGTAGCCTTAAAGGAAAGCAGGCCTGTCAGAAGCCTATTACTGGAGGTTATGATCCACAATAACTAAATGCAAAGACCTCTGGAAATTTCTATAGGTATATAAACTATGATCTTAAGGCAAGGCAGATCTTTGCAGAAAGCTCTGAAATAGATCCACCCCCTGTCTCATTTCATGTCAGCTACCTCTGGGGACTTGTAAAAGACCCTGTTTTTCCTGATAAGGTGGTATCATTTGAAAGGTTAAGACAGGTTTCACTTACAGTAACGATAAAACCCAGAAACTTCAATCGCTTAACACAATAAAAGTTTGTTTCTTGATCACAGAAGGTCTGATATGGATGGGTGGCTCTGTTCCATCTTAAATACATGCCAACTAGAACACATGGCCTTCATGGTCATCATAAACAGAAAGGAAGCTTGAGAATCTTCTGGAATGATGTTAAGTGCCAGGCCTAGAAATGACTTCTGCCCATCTTCTCATCAGCCAGAGTGAGTCCATGACCCTCGCTGGCCCATAAGAGCTGGGAAATGCAGAGGGACCCCAGACCACTGGGTGATTACTAAGAATCTCACCACACCTGTTCTTTGAACATTTCACTTCTCTAATTAGTTACCTTATTTAAATTGCTGTTTTTAAATGCGTTTATCTGTGTCTCTTTCAGGGACCGAGTTAGTCAAGAAAGGAGAAATTTACCAAATCACCCCTTTGTACCCTTTCAATATATTATACTATTATTTGTCCATTATACCTCACTCAGTAAAGCTAGGGGGGAAAGGGGACCTAAAAAAAAAAATAAAGGAGGAATATATTAATCAATGTTTAAAAAAAAAATCTTAGAAACCAGCACCAGACACTCCGATCCATCTCGGTGTGATTTATCTAGTAACGAGTTAAATGCTTGCTGTATATTTACCACAGAAAAAGACAGAGCAGCCTTTATGTTCTCAGCAACAGCCCAGAAAGCTGCCAACATTAGAACCTATTTGTTTTATTGAGAAGAGGGATTGTTGGCTGCAACACAAGGGCTCCCCATTACTCTTTCTGGAAAAAGCAATGGGAACTTTAACTTTTCTCTGGACAGCTACCAACATCTATCAGGAGAAACACAAGTTTAACATCTCTTTCTGAAGGGCAGCACTTAGAATGCCTAACAGCCTTCCCCGGTCCCCACTGGTGTCAGCAACGGCTAGGGGTCCCAAATCCAAGCTCTTTTGTGTTTAATAAGAGTGCTAAAGCAAATCAACTGTACAAATTGAAAGCAACCAACTGGCCTGGCCTGGAATGCTAAATGAAACTGAAGTCTGATGGTGCTGAGTTAAATGGCAAGAGCCAGGGCTCTGTCACAGGATTAATTGTGAGTTCTGACAGAGAAGCGTTCTGTGACCTGAGGGAGAGGAGTTCACATCTCCACACGTCAGTTAACTTGAGTTCAAACTCAAGTCTCTGGGGCAGAGAGGTTTGTCCTTGGAGGACAATTCTAGAGGTCGGGATGAGATAGGAATGAGTACCAAAGTCTTCTGTTTCTGAGTTGAGTTTTTAAGACTCCCTGTCTTTATAATTCGCCACTGATCTTAACCTTCCATGCCGCTTCCTCAAGTCCAGGACATTATCTGCCTCTTCCTAACGCACAGAGAAAACAGAGAAACTCGGGTGGGAAATCTCTCACTTTCCTGACCACACTGCCCACGAATGTTTTTAACTCAGTATTTTCCACTTCCTGTCCTGTTTGTCCCTCCACCCATCGCCACCACACCGCTGAAACCACTCTGGCTAATGATAGTACTGATGCCCTAATCCAGAGAACACTGGTAAGTCCTCATTTCACTTGGCCTCCCCTTGGCATCTTGCACTGCCTTTGGCCAGTCCCTCACTTTCTACTCCACTGGTTCTGGTTCTGATTTCCGGTTCTCCTGCCACCCACCAAGTCGCCTAAATGTCTACCACTTAAATTTTGCGTTCCCCCAGTTCATTCAACAAGAATTTCTTGAAGGAGGAAGCATTTAGAGGAAGTGCTAAAGCAAATCAGCTTCTCAGACTGAACAGGGACTCTGGGGTTGGCCCAGGAAAAACTGGATAAGGTCAGATCCCCCTGCCCTCAAGGACCTGCGCTCTGGATCTCAGTTAATGGCCCCAACATCTGCCCGGGCACCCACGCGAAAAACTGACCCAGTGAGGACTCCTCTTCCACTCTCACGGCCAAAAAAATCCCAAGTACAGTCGAATCTATCTGTTAAAAATCTTCTGAATCTGCTCCCCCCTCTGGAACAGGGTCACTGGCTAGTTCCAGCCTTCACCTGGACTATTAGCAGTAAATCTTCCTTGTTCACCCTGTTCCAGCCCCCGTCCCCTCCAATCTGCCCTGCATAATGTTCTCGCGTTATCTTTGAAGAATTCAGCACGGTCACATGACTCTCCGTTCAAATCCTTTCAATAGTTCCCCGTCACCTCCGTACAGGGTCTTCCTTGAACTGGCTCCCATCTGCTCCCATATGTACCTTCTGCCACTCTCCTGCACAAATCTTGGGTTGCAACATTATTAATCAGCTTCGAGTTTCCTTGGAAGTTCATACTTAATCACGCTTCCGGAGCAAGAGCCTTAAGAAATCCTTTCTAACTATGTGACCATGGTTTTCATTCCGCTACGTATGTGGTTCACTTTGCATACCATGGGCTTCACACGTGCAAGTGTGTTGGCTTACACACCCTACAGTCGTCTCAAACTTAACCGTGTCCAAAACAGAATTTCATACAAAACCTGCTTTTCCCCAGTTCTTTCCATCTCCATTGCGCAGGCCAGAAACTTAGGAAGCAACCAGGACTCCTCTACCTTACCAACACATCCAAGTTACCTGTCAGCTCCGTAACCAAACTACAGCCCAAAGCAATCCACTTCCCTCTTTGCCATGGTTATGTCCACAGCCCAGGCCATCCGTCTCCAGACCACTATAAAAACTTCCCACCCAGTCTCCCTGCATCCCGCCTTGCCCCCTTAGAAGTGATTCTCCACATTGCCACCGACCTAATCTTTCAAGAACACAAATCAGACCGTGTCACCCTCCTGTTTAAAAGCCTTCGATGGCTTCCTTAAGACTTACAAATAAATTCAAACCTTGTGAGAGCCCTGCATGAATCAGCCATATCCTCCCTTTCGATCTCCTGTGTATACCTGTCTGTGCCTCACCCACCGTGCTCCAGACACACTGGGCTTCTTTTCATTCCCCCCACCCCCAAACATCCACCTTATTCCCATCTAGAACCTTACCAGGAGGTGCTCCCTCTCCATGGGAAGCCCAGCTTTCGGAGGCTGGTTCCCTCCTGGCATTCGATCCCAGCTTAAATATCACCTTTTCAGAAATGCCTTCCCCGATCACCATACCTAGGTTAGACTCCAGCACAACATCCTGGATTGATGTTGTTGTTGTTGTTGTTTACTCAAGTTTGCATTTACCTTCTATTTACATCCATTCAATCCAAAATCAAATTTCTTAATGCAGCAAACTAAATACAAGATAAAAAGCAGAAAGGTGTTATCTTCACGACATCACCTTGTTTTATTTGCATTATGGCACTTACCACCGCCTGGTTTGTTTATCAGCTAATATTTCTCAATTGACTCTCTCCTCAAATGAAGATATGTGGTCCACAAGGGCAGGAACTTATTTATTGCTGTATCCAGTGGTGGTAATCAAAATATTTAGGGGCACCTGGGTGGCTCAGTCGGTTGAGCGTCTGACTTCGGCTCAGGTCATGATCTCACGGTCTGTGGGTTCGAGCCCTGCATCGGGCTCTGTGTTGTCAGTTCAGAGCCTGGATCCTGCTTCGGATTCTGTGTCTCCCTCTCTCTCTGTCCCTCCCCTGCTCATGCTCTGTCTCTCTCTCTGTCAAAAATAAATAAACATTAAAAAATTTAAAAAAAAAATTTAACCACAGATATGGCATGACCACCAATCCATTAGAATGGATGCCAACCTTTAAGTGCTCATATGGTCTTGCTGAAAAGTGGTGACTAAATGTCAGCCTTCTTATTCTTATCCCTAGCGTCTCAACAGAGGCTGTCTCTCAATAAATGTCAGTCGAATATACGAATAAATAAGTCAACAGATGTTTCTTGGTTAATTTCATCTTTCCATCATGAACACAGGTCTACGTTAATAAAGAGGGTTTTATTGGGCACTCCTACGTGCTTGGATAGAATCCGTTGTCTTCAGAAGTTCCTGACATCCACCAGCGTTCACTTCTTTCTCATGCCCTCTATAGGGACCCACAGCTGAGCCAGAGTGAAGGAGCAGTGAAAACTGAGTTCAGAAGACGGAGTTCAAGTTGAGGTAATAGCAGAAGCCACTTGTGAGCTGCATGGCCCTGGGAAAATTACTTTATTCTCCATGTCTGCTCCTCTCTCTGTAAAATGGGCACACTGTAATAACTTACTTCCCATAATGGCCAAACACTGAACAAGATAGCATATGGAAAAGTACCCAGCCAGTTACACCTATAACATCCAAGGTCAATATGTGTCAGTTTTATTTTGATCATCCTTTCCCTGCAGGGTTTCTATGAACATCAGATGAAATAACCACATAAAAGTCTGAAAAACATATGCATTGTCCAGATTATTAATCAATATTAATACCAATCAATAACAAATTGTCCTTTTTTAGACCTATCTGTTTAAAATGTTTTCCCAGTTTAATCGATATAGAATCGACAAACATTGGTATTGGTTTAACATGTACAATATAATGATTTGCTACGTGTATATATTGCCACCGTGATTTGACCGCCACAAGTTTAATTAACATCCTCAGCTCACATAGTTACAGATATTTTTTCTTTCAGTGAGATCTTTCAAAACCTACTCTTTCAGCAACCCTGAAATATACAATATAATATTATTAACTGTGGTCACCATGCCGTACATCACATCCCCAGAACTCATCTATCTGATAATTGCAAGTTTGTACCGTTTGATCACCTTCGCTCAATCCCACACCCCCTGCCTCTGGCGACCTCCCATATGTTTCCTGTATCTCTGAGTTTGGTTTTTTCAGATTCCACATATAAATGAGGTCATACAGTATGTGTCTTTCTGTGTCTGACTTATTTCAGTTAGCGTAATGTTCTCAAGATCCATTCATGTTGTTGCAAATGGCAAGATTTCCTAACAAACTATCCTGGATTTGAGAAATCAGCTGGCTTTCCAGAAGTCATAAAGGAGCTGGAAAGGAAATCTGAGTCTTGTGGGGGCAAAGCTGGTACTCTAGCAGAGGAAGCCCATGCTTTGCTCAGCTGAACGGCACTCCCTGGAGACAGCATCCTTCTGGAGAAATCTGTTTGTACATCACTCGAAGCTACTAGATGCTGAAAAATAGACTTGCCAAATACCTACAGAGAAGGAAGGCTTTCGGCATTCAGTGGGTTCAATGAGTGAAATGGGTTCATGAATTTCCCCCAGCAGCAAGAACTGGGAACATTTTCTCCTTTGTCTCTCATCCCACCCAAATATCTCTCCATTTATTTGAAGACACAGTTCATCTGGACTCTGACCTCCACTGATATAAGCTGAGGTTTCTGTCTCCCCATCCAACTCCCCGTCCAACCAGGCTCTTCTCAGCTTCTGAAATCCTGTCTCCTTCTGGCCTCATCCAGTACAAGGACCACCTCATACAGTGGTGTAGATTGTATACTGCACAGCTGTACGGGGTCACACGCTCATCATGGTCACATGGTAGGACACAACAGTCCCTACCAACGCACCGTTGTGCCCTCCCACCAAGACCTCCACCACCACCAATATCTGTATATAGCGAGTTATCCTGATCCAAAGAGGTTAGGGCACCCAGGAGAGCACTTACAGTAGCCCTTAAATCAACAATGGCTCACAATGTGTTTTCTTACCGACAACCTTGTGTAACTTCTTCCCATTTTAACCGACAATTTTTGCTAACTGGATGTTAAGCTTTTAAACATTATTTAAGACTTTTGTGCCCTCTAAATCCAATGCCTTGGAGCAAATCTCTGGTCACAAGGCTCTGATTACCCCCTTGCCCAGACCTTCTTGGGGAGCAGAGTAAGAGTGAGCCACACAGTCAAGGTCTTCATTCAAACCCCATCTGCCACTTACAAGCCAGGTGGCCTTGAGCAGGTCACTTACCTTCTCTGAGCCGCAGTTTCCTCACAGACAAAACCGGTGATGATGATGATGATACTTATTTCGTAGAATTCTTGTAGGGAATAGTTAAGAAACAGCTTGTGGGGTATTCGCAGTGCCTGGCACAGACATTGCAAGTGGAGAATAAATGTTAAATGTTAGTATTAGTATTAGTATTTTGTTGTTCGGCCCAGGAGAAGACAAACGAAGACCCAACTTCCAAATTCAGCCGCATACATTCCACTGCATATTCTCCAAGAATGCTTTCACTGCAATAGCAGAATTGAGTAGTTGCCACAGAGACAATATGGTGGCAAAGCCTAAAATGTCTGCTCTCTGGCCCCTTGCAGCAACATTTGCCAACCTTTGGTTTAGCCCCCAGCACCTCCCCACCTCCACGGTCAGATCAGCATAAAACTATTGGCGGCTGAGGCTGCTACTTCCTCCCGTTGACCATTTTTCCCTTCTCCGCCGTCGTAGAACCTTCTCCCATTTTTAGGCTACACGCGATTGCCTGGAATAAGAACTGCATTGTTCAGACTCCCTTGCTGCTAGATGCAGCCATGTGACTAAGTCCTAGCCAAAGGGATGCCATCTGAAGTGCGTTATGCAACTTCGAGAAGGAATCTTTACAGTACCCCTTCCTCCTTCCTCAAGCCCAGAATGCAAGCCTGGCGGCTAAAGTTAGGTCTGGACCATGACGTGACCTTGAGAATGGAGGCCGCTCGTGGGAAAGCTACAAGACCAAAGGAACCTGATCCCTGTCGGTGCAGAACTGACAAAGACCGAGCTTTCTAGCTCCCTGTCCAACTCCACCAGACTTTTCTCAGCTTCTGAAATCTTACCTCCTTTGGTCTTATCCAATAGGATGATGTGCCTCACCGGTTAGCTTACTTGGGATTTTCTGCACTCAGTGATGAACCTGATCCTAACAACTGTGCTTGCCAAACACATCTAGGAGACTAGAACGCTTATCATTAGCCCTCGGCCGCTGCTATTTTTTACACTGCCGAGAAAAATTCTTTGTAGTACATTTGGAACTTAAATAAATTGGTTCTTGGCTACACAGAACACTTATTCTTGCAGAATGCTGAAGGAACAGTGCACATGTTTTATACTGATTCAGGAAAAAAAGATTAATGCTCATTCAGGGGGAAAAAAGCTTTATTAAAATGCTTATTCAGGAAAAAAGAAAGATTAATCTGGAATCAAGGTTTGAAAGAAGTTTAAAAACAAAAAAAGAGTGACGTTAAGCCTGAAGAAAGCATCGAAGTCTTGTGCCTACCGTATTTCAAGTTGAGTCTCTGTTCTTGCAGCCAAAGAGGCTAAAACAGGCCCTCCTCCACCCGCCCACCCCCCCCCCCCATCCCAGAAGGGGCTGTCCCCTTAGAAGCAGGTGCTCCGAGCTGGCAGGGTGGGGAACTGCTCTCGGGTTCTTCCAGATGAGAAGACCGGAGCTCACAGAAGGTAGCTCGTCCAGAGCGGCACAGCTGCTGAAGGTCTACACCCCACCTGGCTGCCTCTGGATGCAGCACGCTTCACCTCGGGGCTGTCCCAGAGCAACGAGGGCTTGAGACTGAGTTTGCTTCTCCAGAAAAGGCTGACCAAAAGTGCACGAAGGCAAGAAACGGCCCATGGTTCTGGGAAAAGGATCTTCTGTGATCCCGTGTGCTAAATCCATTTGGTGACCTGAAGCAGAAAGGCCTGGGGAGTGCACACTAATGAGTAGAGAAGGGAAACCTCATACTTTTTAAAAGGCCATTAAAATCCCTGACTGCAAAGAGGCCGCTAGTATACTGCCAGCAAAAACCAGATTGAGCAAAGAAAAGAGTTGTGTCCAGAAAACTCGCGGACTTTCTTTTTGTTTTGCTCCCCTTTTCTTTTCTTTTCTTTTTTTTTTTTTTTAAATAAACCTTCTTTTGTTGTCATTTGCTCAGTGACTAATTACAATAGTCTCTGGGGAGGGTTTGGGGAGGGGGTGCATCCGTGACAGCCAGAGGGCAAAGAGGCTCACAGAGTCCCTCCCAGAACTCAAAGCATTAGGGCCCAGAAGCTTCACAGTTTAAATATCTCTGTTCTGGGGGTGCCCCAGTGGCTCAGTCAGTTGAGTGTCCGACTTCGGCTCGGGTCATGATCTCTCAGTCCGTGAGTTTGAGCCCCGTGTCAGGCTCTGTGCTGACAGTTCAGAGCCTGGAACCTGCTTCAGATTCTGTGTCTCCCTCTTTCTTTCAGCTCCTCCCCCACTCACACTCTCACTCTCTCGCGCTCTCTCTCTCTCTCTCTCTCAAACATAAATAAACATAAAAAAAAATTAAAAATCTCTGTTCTGGATGAGGCAGGGCCACCATTTGCCACTGTTAACTTTTGTTTTCCTAAGTATTTCATATTCTTATATTGTGTGTGTGTGTGTGCGTGCGTGTGTGTGTGTGTTTGTGTTTAATTGACCTGCTAATATCCACTGAACACTTACCATGTGCCAGGCACTGGGTCAGGTCATAACTAGGCAATGCCACACTTTATACCTATTGACTATATATTATCACTCCATTTTACAGATAGAACAACTGACGTAACCATTAAGATTTGCCTGGATTACAGCTAAGAAGTGGCCTTACTGAGGTTTCAATAGTTTCTGTTCGTTTAGGATCTTCTCTTTTAATCACTATTTTTTTTTAAATGGAGAGCTAGAGAAGGCTTTTAGGTCCAATCAAAGAACAGGAAACTTTTTAAAGTTACCTGCTACTTTATGTTGCCTTTATTTTCGGTCAGTAACCTGATTCACCCCTGTCCCTTAGGTGTTTCTGTGTAATCACCCTTGTTTCAAAGAATCTCTTCCTGATCTCCCCAATCCCCAAATTCTTACCTTACTTGTGATAAATCCCCAGTGTGATTCTGCTACACGTGAGAACAGCAAGAACCCTTTACCGTAGTCTATGTTAGAGTAGTAACTGGAGATCCACAGTTATCAATTTTTTTACTCTCCAAGACCCCTTTACACTTAAAAATTATCGAGGCTGGGGGCGCCTGGGTGGCTCAGTTGGTGAAGCATCCAACTCTTGATTTCAGCTCAGGTCAAGATCACACTGTCCTGAGATCGAGCCCCACGTTGGGATCTGTGCTGGGCACAGAGCCTGCTTAAGATTCTCTCTCCTTCTCCTTCTCCCCCTCCGCGGCTTGCTCACTCACTCTCTCAAAAAAAAGGAAAATTATTGAGACCCCCAAAGAACTTTTGTTTATGTAGGTCATACCTATCGACCTTTGATATTTTGTAATTTAAAACTGGGAAGTTGTTAAACTATTAATTCATTTAAAATAATAATAACCCCAGGGCGCCTGGGTGGCTCAGTCGGTTGAGCATCCGACTTCAGCTCAGGTCATGATCTCGCGGTCCGCCAGTTCGAGCCCCGCGTCGGGCTCTGGGCTGATGGCTCAGAGCCTGGAGCCTGCTTCCGATTCTGTGTCTCCCTCTCTCTCTGCCCCTCTCCCGTTCATGCTGTGTCTCTCTCTGTCTCAAAAATAAATAAACGTTAAAAAAATTTTTTTAAATAAAAAAATAATAATAATAACCCCATTGCATGTTTACATAAATGACATTTTCACAAAGAGCAACCATGATTTTAAAAAATTAGTGAGAGAAGTAAATTTTTGCAAATCTCTTTATGACTGTCCAGGTCCTCATATCTTCTTCTGCATTCACTCTATTGTGATATGTTGTTTTGGTTGAACTATGTAAAGAAAATCGAGCTTTGTACAGATAAAAAGTTGGAAAAGATAGGTATATTTTCATAACCTTTTCAGATAACTGTGGCTATTCCTCCCTGAGACCATACCAAGGCTCAACAAGTGGCAGTTTCTTTTAAAAACATTAGCAAATAGGGGGCGCCTGGGCGGCTCAGTTAAGTGTCCGACTTCAGCTCAGGTCATGATCTCATGGCTCTTGGGTTCCAGATCCGCGATGGGCTCTGTGCTGACAGCTCGGAGCCTGGAGTCTGCTTCGGATTCTGTATCTCTGTCTCTCTCTGCCCCTCCCCGACTCGTGTTCTGTCTCTTTCTCTCAAGAATAAATAAACATTAAAAAAAATATTTATTTATTTTTTATTTTTTTAAATATTTATTTTTGAGAGACAGAGAGAAACAGAGCACAAGCAGGGGAGGGGCAGAGAGAGAGGGAGACACAGAATCCGAAGCAGGCTCCAGGCTCTGAGCTGTCAGCACAGAGCCCAAAGCAGGGCTCGAACTCACGAACCTGAGCCAAAGTTGGACACTCAACGGACGAGCCACCCAGGTGCCCCCAACAAAAAAATTTTTTTAAGTTAGCAATTGGAATCAGAATCCATTATTGATGAACTTTTCATATTCTGTCACTTTAAATTCCACCGGGCTCTCACCATGAACCCATACATGATTTTGCAACATCGTGCATCGGTCATTTGGAAACTCACTGAGTTATTCAGCTCTTCCAAATATTGGCACATTTCATTATATAATATCAAAAAAAATTAAATTTATCAGTCTCACTACAAATCTCATCAGAAAAGCTAGAGTTTGGGGAAGCTGACAAGCCCACGGGGGAAGGTACAAATTTTTTAAGCGCCTGATTTTCACCAGAAAGCTTGAATTTTATCATCGCAACAAACACTGGCAGTTATTGTCCTTGAAATGAAACCTGCTTAGTTCATTTCAAGAAAACACCTGTCATATATCCGAGTCAGAATAACCAGTTTGCCTGTCAGTCATTCTTTCAAGGAAGAGTGGGATTCCATGAAACCAGCAGCTAGTTAAGTGTGTGACTCAAACAACCGCACAGGTGTTTTTCCTCCAGCACCCCCTGCACTTACGAATACAGCAGCAGGGTTTCATGTGTACTTCCCACGTTGTAAAAATATTAGTAAGACCTGTAGCTGAGGATCAAGATCAATGCAGTTCATACTTTTTACTGCTTCTTAAGGCATCCTTAACTAGCCCTATTTTACAAATAAGTGTGTCAGAGAAAAGAACAGCACACTGCCAATTGCACAATTTGACCTAAGGCATCAGAGGTTGTACCCACCACGTTATTTGTACCACCAGTGCAAAAGTCAATCCAGTGAGAAAAGAAAATAACATCTGTATTATAAAAATAGCGTTGGCCTCATGAATCTCTCTGCAAAGGTTCAGGGAACCCCAGAGGTCCACGGATCACACTTTGAGAACCACTGCTACAAGCAAGCTGGGGAGCACCCTCAGAGGCCAGGCTCTTTCTGTCCCTGTCCCTCCCGCAATGAAACAACACACTCTCTAATCACCGCATTGAACTCCCTGTAAAAGTGTCTCCTTTTATTCTAGGGAGGAGAGAGTAAAAAAAAGTTCTTTACGAAGTTTAAGTAGAATGGGTTCTGGCAGGTGGTCAATCCTGGAACGCGAGCAAGATGAAAGTGACTTCCTGATTATCTGAGCCCCGGTCAGACATTCAGAAATGCCAGTGTTCCAACTCCTGATTTCCATTCCTGTTATCAGACTTGGGGAAACTTACTCACCCGCTCTTGACCACATGAATGTATGTAACAGTTACTCCCTCTGAAAATAGGGAACTCACAGGTGATTACAAGTGTGACCCATATTTTTCTTGCTGCTGCCAACCTCTCTCTCTCTCTCACACACACACACACCTCAGATTCTGTGTACTTAGAAAAGCTATTTTCCCAGAATCGTTTTCCCTAAATAACCCATATCACATCTGTTAGGAATTTCTAATTAATCAGCAAAATTAATAAAAAGGTCAAGAGCATTACAATTCCATTCTGTTAGAATCTGTTAGATTCTGACCTCGACCTCCTTCTACTGCATCAATCTCATTTTCTGAACCAAGATCAAGTCTAATAAGAAAAAAATATTTTTTGCAAAGTAGCAATACCCATGCAACATAAACCGTAAACTCAAAAGACTATCTTGTTAATATCAAAAGGGATATTTCCTCACAAAAGGATTTTAGATAAGAAAATGAAGATTCATCAGCTCTGTTTTAGTGCAGAAGACAGAGCCTGTTTTGTGTTTCTGCTTTGGAATTCGGTTCTCAGAACTTTCTGACCTATCAGTGAGGGCAACATTTCAGACAATCTTATCTTGCACGAGCTTTCCTTTGTTTCCTCAGTATGCAGAATCTGTGCAACCAAAGAGAAATTAAAACCAACTGATCGCTAAGCCTCACCCAGCTCTGACATGTAGCAGTTCTAGAACCACCATTAGTTTCCAAATTGGAGCCTGTGTCTCTTGCTGTTTATTATTGTCTTGCCATTTTAGAAAGTGTGGCCCAGATTCTCTGTCCCCTTCCAAGCCTTTGGAAAATACTTTCAATTTGAAAGGCAAACTTGGATGGTTAGAAATGATGGTTCTCTCAGCTCAAGTCTCCATTATGCACGTTTTCTGTGGCTTTGGTGATTAAATCTGTGGTACAGAGTGATTTGTCCTATTACTGTAGAGCGTTTTTCTCATGTTGTTTCAGCTGCTTATATAAAAAAATGTTAAACTTATATGACTATTTGAAAACTTGATTTAGTGATGTTTTACATGAATGCTATTTTCTGGACATTTAATCCAATTTTTTCTATACTGTACCTAGGGTATATCTTCAAGGCCATATTTCAAATGCACCAGTTGCTGAGACTGAATGCAAATATTCCTTCAATCTGGCTGAGATTGCACACCTCTCCCTTTAGGAAAAGGAAAAAAAAAACTGTAGGGACTGTCATAAATAATTTTACTTAAGTGAATGCTGAAATTAGGCACCACATTGCCTGGCTTCTGGTAACTTATTTGCAGCCAGATATGTCGAGTACCCACTGGCCAAAGCTTTGCCTTTTCAGAAATGGAAAGCAGGAAAAACAATGTGATCATCTTTTAAAGCAGCATGTTGGACCCATCCCCAAAGTTAAATATACCTAGACAGTTCTCGGTGAGGTAACTATAGCTGACCTTGGAAGAAAATGATGTTTATAGCAGCCCATGAGCTGGAAAAGGTGATAATGAATGAGATGTAATCATGTCTTTCTGGCACACACTTTGGACAGTACAAGGAGCTAATTGCATTTAAGTATTATCTTACAATATGATGATCCAATCATTTTGGAAGATAACCAACATCTCCCTTTTGGAAGAGATACTCTATTTTTAGCAAAAAGTCATTAATGTTGCCCTCTGAAACTCCAAACGCTCTTTCCTGGATCAAGTCAAATTATTTGGCTTTTTCCTGTAAATCTTCCTATCTGGGCTGTCAAATGCTAACAAGCATATCAGTGGTTCGTGGGCTGAACTCTGAAATAATGGGCCCTGTTTTCCTTTTGCTCCTGGTAATCCTTGGTTTAGTGCAACTTACAGCACTAAGGACTGTGGTTCTCACTCAGATTACATGAAGGAAACATTCATCCTGCTAGAATCTGGTGCCTCTCCAGGGAAACATGCCAGTCCACAGTGCCACAAGGGGTGAGGGAGAACACAAATGTCTTCAAGAACAAAAGAGCAGCAGGAAGAAATTAGTCCTAAAATGTCAAGGTAAGAGTATTCTTTGCTTTGCCTTTTTAAATCATGGACAGGTTGATACATAGATTAATGCTGCCCCACATACCTTTATGTGGGAGTTAAGCAGACTCTTAAAACGTAAAAGGAGAGCTGACAAAGGAATTAAGGTATTTTCTCCTGCAGACATATTTTTTTAGACTGTGTCAGTGTAATTGATAGCATATGATGTTCTTGGGTCATTTTTCAGTTCTGTGTTGATGCAGGATGTTGGGGTTAATTGGTCTCTTTCTGGAATTTGTGCTTTGATCAAGTGCTTATAATTTCTATTAATACTTTTTTCAAAACTGGTACATTCAGCTAAAACGTATTTATAATCTCGCGGCTCCTGGGTAGCTCAGTTGGTGAAGTGTCAAGACTCAGGTCATGATCTCACGGTCTGTGGGTTCGAGCCCCACATCAGGCCCTGTGCTGACAGCTCAGAGCCCGGAGCTTGCTTTGGATTCCGTGTCTCCCTCTCTCTCTGCTCCTCCCTAGTTCGTGCTCTGTCTCTCTCTCAAAAAGAAATAAGCATTAAAAAAAAAATTTAATATATAATCTCAATGTGCTATGTATATTACAGCCAAACAGAACATCAACAACAAAAAGACACTGTCCTTGCTTCAAGAGATACTGTCCCTGCTTCATGCTAAACAAGGAAAATGGAGAATTCGTAGTTATTTGTAAACCTATTTGTAAACAGACACAATGGAGACATGAATCTTTTGAACAATCAGAAACACCAACCTGGGAAGTAGCTTGTAGGCCTTCAAAGTCCCTCTGTGTTTTAAAGCTTTACTGTAACTAAATCCCCTTTGTACATCAGAAAACTGGAAGAGACAAGAACGTGGCTCTACTAATGAAAAGTAGAACTCATTGTCTAAGGGAAAGTTTTCAGAATTTGCCAGATTTCCAACGTCTAAAGTTTGTCAAGACCCAGGCAGAGCAAGCAAGGAGGCAAACGTCTTCCTGCAGTTGGCAGGCAGGCTGGGAGCAGGGATGTCACATAAAATAGGCCGGGGGCCTTCCTCCCTGCTTCCTTCCCTCTTGCAGATCAATCACCCATTTAGAACAGTAATAAGAATTTTTTTTTTTGACCCAAAG
Source organism: Acinonyx jubatus (assembly GCF_027475565.1). Taxonomy (NCBI): domain Eukaryota; kingdom Metazoa; phylum Chordata; class Mammalia; order Carnivora; family Felidae; genus Acinonyx; species Acinonyx jubatus. Next base: position 17,468,530 of record NC_069385.1, on the reverse strand, counting down.
CTAAGGACAGAGGCACAACTTTGAAACTAGAAGGGCCTTGGGGCACCTGGGTGGCGCCTGGGTTAAGCAACTGGCTCGGCCTCAGCTCAGGTCACGATCCCACACTTTCGTGAGTTCAAGCCCCGCGTCAGGCTATGCACTGACAGCAAGGAACCTGCTTGGCATTCTCTGTCTCCCTCTCTCTGCCCCTTTCCCACTCACACTGTCTTTGTTTCTCTCAAAGTAAATAAATACACTTTAAGATAAATAAATACAATAAGCCGAAAGGGCCTGACCCAGCTCCCCAAGTAAACATCATCTAGTATGAAAGGCACCAGGCAGTCAGCAAAAAGGAGGACAGGCTCCCTGCCGGAGCCTATGAATGAATAACATGTTTTGGTGTGAGGCTGTCCCATTGTTTAGGATTGGGGAAAAAAATAGAGCACAGCATTTCAAATATTCCAAAAACAAGCAGAAAGCAGAATTTGAGAAGCCGAATATGAGCAGCTAAGAATCCAAGATCAAAGCATCAGAAGTTCAAAGAGGACACTAGAGCAGGCACGAGGCCCAGGGTGTCTGCTGAGGTGAACAGCATTTGAGTCCCGCGGAAGCCTTTCCTCACGGAAGTTCCAGAGGCAAAACCGGAAGTCAAGCTGACACAGTACGAAAGCACAGAAAAGTAACCACCGGGAGCGTGCAAGGTTCTAATGAAATGGGGCTTAGATAGGACGGGAAGAACCAGAGGACCCCAACCCCTAGCCATCTAAGGTTGAGCTGGTTGTTTGGTACAGCATGGGAACCTGGCTCCAGAACTGTCTCCACCCCTGCCTTCACTCAGGGACACGGGAAATACCTCCAGCTAAGCCGTGGCTGTGGCCTGAGAGCGGGTCAACAAGAGGTGTGAAAGGAAGCGTGAGGACCCATCGGATCCATTCCTCAGTGACCCCTAAGACTGTGCTCCCAGGGGTCCCCAGGGTGTGTGTGTGCGCGTCCAAGCACAGACACCATAGTTGACCTCCATGATCCTTTTCAGTCCCTAGGTCTGTGTCCAGCCCCCATTGCTTGGGGAGCTCTCTGTTCTGTGAGGCCCACCCAACCTGAGGTGCTCACTTAGGATAAATTGCTGTTTTAGAAATACAGTTGACCGTTGAGCAACATGGGTCGAAACTGCAGAGGTCAACTTATACGGGGATGTTTTTTGATAAATTCAAGACAGTACTATAAATATATTTTCTACTCATGATTTACTTAATAACATTTTCTCTTCTCTGGCTTACTTTACCATAAGAATACAGTATGTATAATACATATAACATACAATCTATGGGTTCATCGGTTGTTGATGTTATCCGTCAGACTTCTGGTCAACAGTCCAGAAACTTAGTTGTTAAGTTTTTGGGGATACAAGGTTATATGCAGATTGTTTTACTACACAGATGTGGGGTCGGTGGTGCCCCTAACTTTCACATTGTTCAAGGGTCCAATGTATACAATACTTGCAGCCTTTCCCAGGTAAAAATTGTTTTATCTCAACGTATTCCTAATTGGTCCTCATCTGCAACAAGTCAGAAAACAGACGGCAATGGAGACAGGCAGATCTTGGACTCCTCAAATTGCACCACAGAGTAGTGTCTTTTCATTAACGTTGGTTTCTGTAAGGCAGGAAGTGTGAAAACAAACGTGAGGCATTTGTGTCGTGCTCATATTGATGTGCTCTTATCCCAGTGTGATCGATGTCAGTTACTGCGGTCAGCGAGGCCGCCATTTAGAAAAACAATGTGCCAACTGGATAATGCTGGATGCACGTAAACCCCAACGTATAAAATGTGCAAGTTAACAAAGTATTTAGAGTTCAAAACGGTTTGAGGAATGAATAAATGAATGAATGAGGTATTTATTCATTCTTTAAAAGAGTTTTCTGCTTATCAAATAGCTCCATTTCAAAATCTATGTGGAGAACTCCAAGATTCAACAAATTATTGAGTGGCCCCCTCCCCTCCTCCCCCCCCCCCAGAAAAAAAACAAAATGGAACAGTATCTACATAGTTCTTTTCAGGAACATATATATTCTGGAAAGCAAGGCTCATCTCTTGCAAATGATGTTTAATGTTAGAGTGAGCGAGGAGTTTTTTGGTGCTGTGTTATCTGAATTACAGAAATGAGAAACGGTAAACAAATTCTTCACCTTCTCCATGCATGACTAAGTAGTGGCACGTCCACAGTCATCTCTCTTCTTTGCTCCAGTACACTTTGATCATCCTAACCACAACATTTAGAGCCTACTTTGCGTTGAAAATATGAAAAGTGAGTGAAGCTTGTTTGTGAAAAATCTAGCTCCTTCATGTCCCAACCATAGGCTAGTGTGAGAGACTTTAAAAACTTGATATGAGCTCAAAGAGAAAGAGAGTCGTGTTACCACCAACAAGCACACAAGGCAAATTCCCATGATGCCAGGCCACTGCCTGGGGGGGTGGAGGCCGGGGTGGGGGGGGGGGGGCACGTCAGGGCATTCCTCCCAGGGATTGGTTTCCTCTGTGATGTCACTGGGGGTGAGGCCAGGTTGCTACTTGCCCTCCACTTCCATGAAACCCCAACTGCCCCCAGAACATGTCACCAGTGAGGAGTCTCTTCTGACCTTGAGTATGGTATGGGCCATACGGGCCATCCTTCCTAAAAGGCCAGAAGAGGGGCTAACGTGCTGACATATACTGGATGAAACAGACGAAATGATTTTTTTTTTAAGATGTAGAATTCACTTTAAAGTAATCTATGGGGAAGAAAGGGGTGGGTGCCTTGATCATTCCTACTACTAGGTGATGTGTCCATGGGGGGTTCACTACACTGTTCTGTTTACTTTTTGTGTATGGTTGAAACTCTTCATAATATAATGGTGTTTTGTTTTTGTTTTTTAAATCCCCTAACATAGTTGGGGCAAGAAGCAAGCAGAGAGAGAGAATAAATAAAATGTCTATGCTAACCTCATTTCTCAGGATGAAAAAAGCAAATCAGTCCTTTATTGGGTGGAATATCTCAACCGGAAGCACTGCCCTCTCTGATCAACATTGTGGCAGAGCCACGAAGCCCAGCACCAATTCAGATAAAACAGCTGCAAAAATAGAGGCTGCTCCAACCTTGAAACCTAAGGCAAATAATAATTTAAAATTAAAAAAAAAATCTCTGAAATGAATCCATTTCCCCTCCATTTACAATAACAACTTTTCACTTGAATTATGCATCGCCACGACTATTTGAATTACAAATGTATGAATTATTCATTATCTGCAACGTGAGTGAGTGTTTTGGTCCCACTTGTTGAAAGCCAGTGCTAAGCCTGCCTGGGCTCTGGCTGGCAAGGGGAGGGTGGCATCTGGGGACCCCGGGAGGCAGTTGCCCTTCAGAACCCTCCTCCACCAGGGTAAAGAATGGAAGGCGACATTATACCGTACGGAGTTGTCCACTCTGACCTCCTTGTATCGTAAAATGTCCCCATCGTCTCCCGGCTCCCCAGCCTGTAACAGCTGCTACCCACTGGCACCACCTACATTTTAAACCAGCTGGAGACAGAGTTCTACGTGATAAGCCTGTTATATTTGCACAGTAAGCAGGAACACCTAATGGCTCGGCCCCCTAACGATTCTGGGACTGGCCTCTGACAGGCTACAGCAGCGCGCACTGGCAAAGCAGAGGAAAAAATAATTAAAAGAGCCTTTGTCAAAGCTCCCTCTCAATCAACCTTTTAAATGCGCTCGGTTTAAGAGTCCCAAAGTGCCAATTCAATCACACTGGCCTCTAAGAACCACAGAAACCCCCAGGATAGCCATGGCCAATTAGTCAAGCAAGAGGAGAGTGTGTGTACGTGTGTGTGCGTGCATGTGTGTGGATATGTTCAGAGAATCAACACAGATGCTGAAAGAACCCCCTGGAGAGAGGGCAGAGTGACCCCCAAACAGAGCTGAACTATGCTTTCCTTGTTTGGGAGATTGAAACAAAGCAAAAGGAACAATTAGAAAGACGGTAGTAAATACTGACACTGATGATAAAATAGAGGGCAAAGATTAGCACACAGCGGACCCTTACAAGGGTGAGACTAAAACTAGTGTTCTTGATGTAATCCACAAAGAAGGAAAGCAAACCAGCCCGAGTGCATGCCTTGTGGAGGACGGGGCAGGGGAACGGGGAGAGACAGATAAAAGAAGAAAACACGCGAGATGCCAAAACCAAGAGGGGGAAGAAAAAGTGTGGTGTCAGAAACGAAACACAAGAGCAAGGATGAAATTGTCAACAGTGCAAAGTAAAACCCTGAACTGGCAGCGTGCTTTTGCTAACAAAGAAAACGTGTGCTTTTTGTAGGCCGCCCAGCAAAGCTGAAGACAGACTTGCATATACGTTTTTTAAAGGGGAGGGTGGCAACAGGGAGCAGCCACCATCCTGGCACATGGTCTTTCCTCCTGAGAACGGCAGCCCCACCCCGTGCGGCGGGAGGGAGGCCGTAGGTACACAGTGGTGCTGTTTGGTTGCTGGGAATGCCAGAAGCCACTTCAGTGCCGCATGGGCTTCGTTCCATGAGGGAAACTGGAGCCTGTACAGAGTCAGCTGTGCGTGGAAAGGAGGTCTGGCAACGGGGGGGCTGTCCAGAGGAGCAGGGATCTGGAGGCTCACGGGCACTGTGGACAATCGGACTCACCATCTCCTGCAAAGCTGGCTGGGCAAGACTCCGGTCTGAACCTCTGCGAGTTCTTCTCATCCTCAGTTTCTTGTTTGCACCACTGGGGGCCTCAAATGTCATCCCTGACTCCCAACAGTGCTCTCGCAGGTCAAGTTTTCAAACCACTGAGCAGAGTGCAGTTGGGTGGGTTTATTTGTTCTTTTAGTGGGCATGTTATCGTGTGGACCCAAGTTTTAAATTTCCCCGAATTCTCATTGCCGTTGCTCAGGAAGTTGGCTAGTTTCAAGTTCTGGAAATATGTTTGCACACCTCTCCCAGAAGTGGGTAAGAGGCTAGAATAACGGAAAGGCTTGGCTTCAAGTTCAGTGGAGTATCAAAAAGCCTATGTTTGGCTGAATGGACTTTGGATAATGAGATCTCAGCTTCCCTCTGTGTTCTTATAGGCCAAATACACACTGGATGAAACCGATGAAATTAAACAAAGCGAGAGGCTTTGGAGCAGTTACTGCAATATTCTATTGATGAGGCATATTTATCACAATATGCTAGTGATGAGTATTTGTTGCAATATGCTGGTGATAAGAAGTATTTATTATAACATGCTGGTGATAAGCACCAATGGATATTGGTTTCATCCTGCACGAACGTGCACAATCAGTCACTGATTCATCAGCTTGTGTATTTGATACACTGAGCCCCTCCCATACGCTAGTCAGAACAGAGAGAGTGAAGAACCCTTTCATCAGTGATGACCTCCTATCCGCCCTTGTCATAGGAGCACTGTCCTGTGGAAACCTCTAAAGTTCTGCAAGCCTAAGAAGTTGTTCTGTCCTGCCCAGAAAGCAAGGGCATGCTTCTCAGTTTCCTACTCCCTCAAGTGTTAGGGGCTTGAGTTGCTCTACTGAAGAGACTAGTAAATTGGTCTCTGGTCTAACTTAGATCAATAAGAGATGTTTCCTAGGTCAAGTGCCTGAGGTAAAGAATGGCGTTGAAAAATAAATGTATCAAGTTCTTTAGACAGCAGAGCAAAGCTCAGTGACTGAGCACGTCGCCAACTTTCTTTTGTGAGGGATCGAAGTCAGATCCCTCTACCTTCAGGACACTTCTATTCTAATCATGGGCTGTCACACTAAATGTGGAAACTTAACATTTACTGTTCAGTTCTTGTACTTGGGAACTTTTACATCAGTATTTGGGGAGCATCAGGAAGGAGAGACGGAAGGGTAGACAATGATTCCCTTTGATTGTGTGTATGAAAAGGGCAATGGGGCCGATGATTAACTACCACATGCTTTGCAAACTCAAATAGTCACCACTTCAATGCCAGACTTTATTTTCTATTCCACACAAAAAGCTAAGAAAAAAAAAGGCATGCATCTGTGGTAAGACACTTACACAATTAGAGGCTTAACTACATTCTGTGAATTGAATGTATATAGGTAGTTATAGTTGGTTTAGCGACTTCTTGTGGTGTTTTCTTCCAATTTTTTTTACAAATTACATATTAAGCTTGATTTGGGGATTATACTCAAAGTAAGTTTAATATGCTTTAAATACGTTTTCTATATAGTATTTATAATCCGAAAAAAAGCACTTAACACAATATATATAATCACTGTATATATATAGAACATAACTGAGTTTAATTTCTTTTGAAAGAAAAAATGTAATTAAGCTAAGTTAGAGTTCCTGCATCAACACAATTAAAATGATGAATTAAAATTCATCAAAATGTCTTTTAAAATGAGTATAGAAGTCTCTTTTGGAAAGTTGACAATTGGCAAGGAATCTAGAACGCGTCTCAAGTCCTGGGTAGGACACGCAAACATCTGGGGGTATAGGAGGTGTTTACATCTCTTCTTCCAGTTGGAGTTTCACAACTTCGGAAAAGAAAAAAAGAAATGAGGAGTTGAACAGCTGGCTTTAAATCGGTGTCAAAGAGCAGAGTTTGGTTTTCTGGACAGGGCTCGCCACACGGAACAACAGTTACTGGCAAAGGGACAGTGAGCGCATCCACAAGCTTTGTAAGAACATGTTTGGCAGGAAACTCACTGACCCAAACAGGAGGACCAGAAATAGAAATTCAAAGGGAAGGGGGGAAACTACCCAAGTACAGCAGTGAACTTTACAGGACAGGGAACAAGAAGCGAGCTGGAGAGGGAAGAATGGTTCAGGAGGTGACCATTAGTGTCAGCAGAGAACAAGAGGGGAGAGGGTCGTATACAAGGCTGACCTCCAAGGACTGCTGACCCACACGCACCCAGATACAAAGGGAGCAGGCTATTTTAACACAAGACGGAATTGTGACCTCACATCGGTTGCGGAGATAGGAAACTAGGCCCGTGACAGGAATATGGTTGGGAGAGTGTTTGCCTTGTTCAAACAACAGAAGTGGTGAAGAATATCACTGTGTTGAATACGAAAAGAAATGAATGTAGCTCTCATTATGTACCAAGCACTGTGCTTGTTGCCTTCTGTCAATTATTTCCTTTACTTCTACGAAGTAGGGTTCCATTTTAGGGATGAGGAAACCGAGGCTTAGCGAAGTGGAGTTGTCCAGGGTCATTCAGTTGATGAGCATTAGAACTAAAGCTCTTGCTTTTAGCCGTATATGGGACTGCCTTCTGAGAAAGCATCCCAGGACAGAACAGGACCCGAAATGCCTGTCATCCCCACCATCCTTTGAGAGTTACACTGCCATGCTTCTCCCACTGTGATCTGTGTTGGAGCCAAAGTCTGACAGGGAGCCACAGCTGAGATCCCAGCAGTCATAACCCCATGCCAGTCCACAGTAAGTAGCTTTACAGTGAGCTTTATCCTGAGGCAACCTGATCAGTCTCCACGTCTCATACTAGGAGAGGGTCATCCTGTATGGAAATCTACCAACCCAGAGGTGGAGGTGGTAAGAAGAGCTTTGTGGGTGAGGAGAAATAACGTGCAATAATCAATCAATAATAATGAATAAAGTAACTAACGCTACGGTGACTACCTGGTCAGGGGAGAGTAGCAGGGCTTTTCTGTCACAAATTACACCTGGGACCACTTAGCACAGTGACAGAATCTCAACGATTCAGGTGTCCACAGTAAGTCTCATTCCTCTCAAAGTTCCTGCTCCGCTTCTCATCACGAGACCCCTACTGTAGGTCAAGGACACCTACCGTAGGAGTTCTGCCCTCCAGAGAGAATCACTAACACTCCTTCCTACCTTGGCCTGGAGCTGCCCAGTGCCCGGCAACCTGCTTTTATCTCTATGTTGGATTTGCCACACATAAACGTCATGGTCAAATCATTCGTCTGTCTCCTCCGTTATACTGTGAGCCTCTTAAAGGCCAGAAGTGGTGTTTTGTCCCTGACTTGCCAATATTGACAGTGGCCCAATACAAGGAAGTGCTAGGTAATTATGGATCTTAACTAGTCTTCAGATGTGAACCCCCTCAGGAAGGCTTTCCTCAATTGCTTCCTCCCGCTTTGCTTTGCAACAGATATCGCCCGACTTGCATAGAGGCATTCACCAGTTGCTGAAAAGCCTGAGGCTAACTTGGGGCCAACCAGACTTGGGACCAACAAGAAAGAGGTAATAATAAAAGATCCTAGTATCAAGAATTTCGTTACCGTTTTGTCTGGTGCTACCCCTTGAAAAAAAGAATTCCAGGGTCACATGCCTACCCTTTGACCACCCCAGGGAAGGAACAGGAAGAGTCTGGCCAGAGAAACTTCCAAAGATGTCTTTGACTTCCACATTAGGAGGACATCTCTATTTGTCCAATCCAGGCTGCTCCGGGTTATGTCCCAGAAGAAAACCATGATGCTTTTAGGAAGGGGACATTGATGTAAGGCCTCCAAAAAGTGAAAAATTACCACTACACAGGGCTCAAGATGAAGAAATACATTCTAAATATTAAAGTGGTCTAGGAACATAACGTCCGTAAGATATTCAAGCATAGATCACAGGATCAAACAGGGGAGGTTCCAACCCTAGGTAGAAGGGATTATTGGCTGAACCCAAAAACCCCTTAACTTCCAAGAGTCAACAAGTCTAAGTAGTTTTCAACCTGAGGGCGTGTCAGCATCACATGAGGAGCGTTTTCAACTTATTTCTGCCTAGCTGTCCTCCCTGTCCACAAAGATTTTAAAGTCCCCTTCCCATTCTGTATCCCCATCGCTAGCTGAGAACCAAAACAACACACATCTGAGGTTTCTGCTATTGTGTCACTACCTGACGTTGGTGAAATAGCCCAGGAAGGGAGACAGGAAGCTAACCAAATGGGAGAATTCTTTTTTTATTTAAATTGTTGTATGCACTAGGAATGTCTAACTTGTAGATTTAAGCAGTGTAAGAAAGATCTGTGAAAAATGAAAAGCGACTTGGTTGAAGAAAATTAATAGTTGGAGTTATCTAACAAAGCTGCAAATGTTGGCTTCCTTCTGCTACTGCTATTTTGTTTGGAATGGGTCCAATTTTCCCCTTGCATAAAAGGAGACAAGATCTGTTTGAAGCCATTAACAGCACCAATAGGAGGGACATTTGAATTAATAACCAGAAGGCCGGTCAGCCAGGAGCAATTTTGAGCATAATCTTTTCCTTTGACTTTTTTTTTTTTTTTTTTGCAAGACTGATATTTTGCTATATAATACTTGGTCCGGCATGCTTCTGCAGAGCCAAATAATTTATCTTTCCAACTCTTTTCTATTTTTTAAATTGACCTGAGTAAAATATTTTAATTTATTTGCATGAAGATGCCTTCTGTGGATTGTGTTAGGCTCTATTAAGCATTATTCCTGAGCATAAAGAATTCCTAGGAATTCGGCAAGAAATAACAATACGTTTAAGGGCATAAGCAGATGCTCTTGAAACAACGCTCGGCGAACAGAGTAAGACACAAAACCAGATATGATGTGTGACCCTCATTTTGTTTCTTTGAAAGTGAATTTACCCAAAAATTAACTCTTTTCTCACTCTGTTTTACTCAGAGGCCAAGTTGCCCAAATCCAGGCCAACTCTGGTGCTAAAGAGGGAAAGCAGTCGGTCCTGCCTTTCCTTCAGCTGTTCACTGTAGCCTCTTCCCACCCGTTCTACACGAGGCCTTAGGCAGATCGTTCTAGAATGCACACTGGAGGAGCACCTGGGTGGTTCAGTTGGTTAAGCATCCGACTTTGGCTCAAGCCACAATCTTGCAGTTCGTGGGTCCAAGCCCTGCATTGGGATCTCTCTCTGCTGTGAGCTTGTTTCTAAAGAAACAAGCAAACAAACAAACAAACTTTAAAAATAAAATAAAATGCACACTGAAATGTAGGTCTCTCCTGCTTGCATAGCCTTCAATAGCTTCCTAAGACCTACACTATTAAACCAGAACATCTGAGCTATAACTATGTCGCCCTGCCTCAGCTTCCTGCAGGGACTCTTTCCTGGACCTTGTCCTCTCTTCTCTGGGAACACCAAAGGGCCTCCCATGTGACAGCCAGTCACTGCAGGAGCCCTACTGTGTGCCGGACCCTGGTGGGCTCAAGGATGAGCCATGACCCCATTGCCAACACTATGTATCTGCTTCGAACACGTCCCCCACCAAACCCATCAGCCTGCCAAGCATCCACTTCTTCAAAACTCAACTCAAATGTTTCTTTCTGTGATGTTTTCCCGAAAACTAACCCCCCCCACCACCACCCCGGCAGTATGTCTGCCCCTACTGTCCTTTTCCCTCCTTGTTTATGTGGTATTCAGCTCAGGTTTCTACCAGCATCGACTCGTGGTTGCTAATCTACCTCCTTCACTAAGTGGCAAGCCCCTGCAGTCAGGGAACTTGTCCTCAACACTTTGGTGGCCTTAGCACCCAGGGAGGGTGCCAGATGCCAACCACGCATCCGCTGGCCTGACAAAAACACACCGGTACAAACGTGAAACTCCACGCCGGAACTTTGGAATTTCCAGAGGTCCCTAAAAGTCCGTGTTTCTTTTCTCTTATGCTACAGGGCACCTGGTCTCTCTTGTCCTCCCGTGAGGAAGTCACAGGATGTGTTTGGTTTCTGGCCTGTGCTCCTCCGAGATTCCAAACCTGGTGCATGTGTGCAAGGCACAGCGAACTGACTGCGTCCGAATGACTGAGGTTGAGACTGACCCTGCACGGCCTGGCCCCGTGACCCCGTGCCGAGTGAGGGCACTGGCCGGACAAGCACCCATCCCTCCGGGCCCCGGCCTCACAGAGGGGCACAGAACACCCACTGTGCTACCCCACAGCTCCCCACTAACCCTGGGGATCGGGGCCATTCTCCCTGGAAGAAGACGCCTTGCAAGACACAAACCTGCACAGTCTGGAAGCCGTCAGAGACTTGGAGGGCACGTTCTCATTTCCTCTGAAAGCACAGGTTTGCTTTTGCCCCTAAGGTAGGCTTTGTAAACACAACGGGGTTTCCTGTTCAAAGCAAGCTTCTGCGCTCCCCCCACAGAGACCGTCACATCTCAGGGGGCACAGCCATGCCTTGCCTTGTTTGATGTCCGCGTTCGAAACCACCCAGCTTCACAAAGCTAGGGCTGAGAGCGTAGCTAATCTTAGCAGTAAAACTCACACTTATCATATTCAGACGACCAGTTTGAAAAAGAAGACAGCAGCAGTGGAAATATCTCTGGGACCTCCGCAAGGGATTAACTCAACCGACTGTGGAATGTCAGTGCCTCACCAACTGATAACCGGCCATGAATGCATTTCTCCGTCTAAAACTCAAGTGACTCTTAGAAAAGGATCACTGCAGATATCATAACACACATGGGGCATTTGGGTCTCCAGAGAGCCTGGCGTGTCTGACCATTGGGAACCAGATGTCATATGATCGCCTGACGGGCAAGCCCAAACCAATGCCAGGCCTATCCTCTTGGTCGCCAGTGCTTTAAATCTTGCCCAGAGTTGCCATGGCCAGAGCTTACTGGGATTATGTGGTGAGGTCACCTGAGCCAGAAACCTAGCCAGGAAGCAGAGGCTAAGCCGTTTGATGGGCAGACCACGGCTCCAGCCACAACATCTCCGTCAAAACAATGTCACGGACAAGCCTAGAATTTGTGGTGATCAAAAGGTGCTCTAAACATGCTAAGGCCTTGCCACAACCCTAGGCTTTCAATTAGAAAGGCATATGTAAATGTTTTGACATGGTGTTAGGACATTTCACTTAAATATAGTGAGCTTAGGTACAGGCAGGGAAAATCAGACAGCATTTCATTCAAGCCGCTTCCCTTCCATGGGCTTCTTTATTGTGTCCTCTTTTCTGCTTGTTTTCAGTAATGTTAGCAAGGGGTGAATTTTCTCCTGAACTTGACGCTGGTTACCCACTCCAGGCTCAGAACAGTGAAGTGGGAGTCCTTGTTTAACAAATACTCGTTGAGCATACGGCGGGGGGGGGGGGGGGGGGGAACAGTCTAGTGACAATGACTTCCAGAGGTAAGCTCGGCCTATTGTCAGGCCTTTCTGCATGGGACCAAGGCCCGTCTATTCAAATCCTAAACCACAGGGCTTGCAACAGCCCCCAAGTGAAAATGGGGCCCCGGGGCCCCTGTGACTACAGCTGGCAACCCAGCTGTCCACATCCCTCCATTGAAAGTGATGGAGAGTAACAGGGAGCTGCAGGCCTGGGACGGCCAAGCTGATCGTGCCCATGGCTGTGCCAAGGATCCCTGTGCTAGTAGTGTTACTAATTCCAGTATCTGCATTTTACTGATGGCTCTAGAACCTGGTTGTGGCAGGGGCTCATCCTTGTCTCCTTATCTCTGGGGGAGGAGAAGAATCCAGGGTTCAGTCTTCCTTTCCCTTCAGCCAGAGGGCTCCTCTAGCTTGCTACCTCCTGGGTGGTGGCAGGATTCCTCCAGGCTCCCAAACAGCAGGGACACTCCCTGCATGCACAGGGATACTGCCCCACCCGGCCAGAATCTTTTAGCCACTGGAGAGACATAGCCATTCAGGAAGAGCCTCTGGAATTCCCATGTAAATGAGGTCGGGTAGGTCAAAATGTTTTGCAAACCATAAAATGCTATGAAACTGAAGGATACCACGATCATCATGATTGTTATTGTAAACTATAGTGGTAACATCACTGCTGGGCTTCGAGTAGACAGATTCCAATCAAGAACCATTACCTTTATTTTTCTACAATTCCATTATATTTTTATTCTTCCCCAATTGTGGTATATTCTGTACACAATATCATGAACAAATTTTAAGTGTAATACCCATTCATTCTGTTCATTACTTTTTGACCAACGTCAAGTCTAATAGTTATATTTAAACACAAAGTGCGAAGTCAACAAATTATATGTTAACTCCTATAAATATGTAGGATGGCACATTTAATCACGATGCATGTTATGGACGGAATGTGTCCATATTCATGTGTTGAAACCCTAACTCCCACTGTGACTGTAGCTGAAGATAAGGCTTATGAGCTGACAAAGGTTAAATGAGGTCGGAAGGGTGGGGCCATAATCCCAGAAGGCAGGTGGAAGCCGAGGAAGAACACAGGGCTCCCTCCTTGCCTGCACAAAGAATGGGTCACGTGAGTACACAGCCACAAGGCAGTCACCTGCAAGCCAAGAAGGCCGGCCTCAGAATAAACCGGCTTCTTAATGCTGGACTCCTAGCCTCCAGCGCTGTGAGAATTAAGTGTTGGGTAAGCCATCCCATCTATGGTATTTTGTTACGGTGGCCCAAGCAGATTAAGACCATACATTTTTAGCCAAGTTTAATACTTACAGTTGGTGATAGGTAGACAAACCACTTTTCCTTTTTTTTTTTTTTTGGTCTGTTTTCAAGGGTGGCTTTTTGTGTTCAAATGGTGCTGCCTTGCCTAAACTCTTTTAATTAACAGGCTATTGATTCTGTGCCCCGTAAGTGATATTCATGGTTTTTGTTTTGTTTAATGTTCATTTATTTTTGAGAGAGAGCACAAGCAGGGGAGGGACAGAGAGCGGGCTCTGAGCTGACAGCGGCAAGCCCAATGTGGGGCTCAAACTCATGAATCGAGAGATCATGACCTGAGCTGAAGGCGGATGCTCAACTGACTGAGCCACCCAGGTGCCCCAATTTTCATGTTTTTAAATTGCCATTACAGAGGTGCCTGGGTGACTCAGTTGGTTGAGTGGCTGACTCTTGATTTCAGCTCAGGTCATGATCTCAGGGTTGTGGGATCGAGTCCTATGTCAGACTCCATGCTGAGTGCGGAGCCTGCTTGGGATTCTCTCCCTGTCTCTCTGTATCTCTCTCTCCCTCTGTGCCTCTCCCCTGCTCTCACTCATTTTCTCTCTCTCTCTCAAATTTAAAAAAAAAATGCCATTACAAGTAATAATGACATATTTGCTGTATTTATTCTGTTAGACACCAATCCAACAAATGTTTGAGAAGGTTGAATACCTGCAAACACTTCAGTTTGAACACATACTCCTTTAAAATACGCTTTGCAAAGTAATTCTGTTCACAAGCAACTCTGCATTATGAAATACAATGCAAATGAGGTAAGTCAAAAAGGAAGGTCAGACTGACTGCAATCTTTAAGAGAACATAGGAGACTGCCGGGCAAATTATTACCACAAGTTAATCCCACACTATGCTATCCAGAGTGATTTACAAACCAAATTATGATTTTTATTATAGCTCAAGCCAAGGGACTAGACTTTGATTGCATCTATACGTAGATACCAAATCAGACTGCAAGATGGCTTCCCTGAACTCATATATCCAAATGAGAAGCAGAAGAATTGGGAAGGAGGCAGACTTGACCCAAAGCTGACCCTCTGCCTTCTCACTGGTGCCTCCTGTCTCCGCTGCCTCGCAAGGACAGTCCTGGGGGGGGGGGGGGGCTTGCTGTCTTCCTCAGGTATCACAGCCTCTACTGCCTTCCCCAGGCTTCTGACCTTTCCTCAAACACCCTCCCCCTCAAACCTTATCTGCCATGTGCCATTGGGCTCCACTTTCTGTTAGGAAAATGATAAACTAATCTCTATATAATGGGGAAGTCGCTGCTCAATATATCGCTCCTTCCTGCCAATTAAACGTATTTGTATTTAAACAATGCTTTCAGAGAGATCATGCTTAACTTATGCAGTCATTTTTCAAACTACACAGTCATTTTGATGATGCCAATTCTAGTCTTTGGTCTCTAATTGTACTGGTTTTAGGGACCCAATATTCATTTGTATCAAATTTGATTAATTGCTTTTTCCACAGGAGAGGAATATCACAAGAGTCACTGAAGGTTTGAGATAACTCAGCTATCGCCCTTGGTCCCATTAACACTAATGTCAATAAAAAGTGATTTGTAAATATAAATCAAAACCTATTAGCACTGTGAAATCTAAATGAAGCTATTCTCTATTTATTGTTGGTGTCTTATTGCCAGTTCGGGCTGCTATAACAAAATATCATAGCCCAGAAGGTGTTATGAAAGACATTTATCTGCCCAAATTCTGGAGACTGAGAAGTCCAAGATTAAGGTGCTGGCAGATTCAGTGTCTAACGACTGCCACTTCTTAGTTTGCAGACACAGCCTCCCGGTGCCGGGGGCAGGGAGAGGGGGGAGGGCAGGAGGGGGGCCGGGAGGTGGGCAGGAGGTTCTAGTCTCTTTCTCTCCTTATAACTTCTCATTAGAGCACTAATCCATCATGGGGCTTCACCCTCATGATCTCATCTAAACCTAATTACTTTCCAAAGGCCCCACCTCCAAATACCATGGCCTTGGGGGTTGGGCTTCAACGTATGAAGCGGGGAGGGATACACATAAACCTTCAGTCCAGAGAAGCCAGTGTGTATAATTACAAGACACAGAAAATTGTTCTTGAGGAAAATAAGAAAGAAATTTCTCCCAATGAAAGGAAATTGACGGTTTAATAACTGACTCACAATGCCCAAAAGGAGACATTTCCTCTGGGATTGAGGACATGGAGTGTCCCAGAATGCACGGTATAAGAGTATTTCCAAAGCGAAACAAACAACACTTTTCTTGAGGGGCGTGTAAGTCTACTGTCTTGGTATCCCCTGGTGAACCTCAAGGCAGCTTCTGGTTCTGGGCTGTTTTGCCATGGAGAAAAGCAAGTGATGTAAGAATAGCCCATCTCCTCCCCATGGGACTATTAGACTCACCCACAAAGGTGGCCATCAAATCCCCTTGATGCCCCCCCAGCCCCGCCCTCATGCCCAGCCCATGGACCAACCATCCAAGAATGGCCGGCTGTGCATGTCTCCTCCTGACTGGGAAATTACCAACTGCATCAGGCTGGAATGTACTTAATAAATGGCGGCCCTGGGAACCCAGCCCTTTCATCACTTCGTTAGAAACTGGAATTCCCAGAAATGAAAATCTGAATCTGGAATTCTAGTAGGATCTCCACATGAGCTCGAAATCTAAAGAGAGAGAAGAAAAATTGGCCGTGCGTGCCACTGGTCTCAACATCTGAGATAGTTCCCTGCTGATTCGTAATGTAAACATAAAGGTTAATTTCTTCTTTTCAGAAATCTGCCCGTGTGCACCCCAAATTATTATTATCCGTGTTCAGCCATGAGAGCACGACGAGCTGAATGGCTGCCAGCATGGCCCTTTGCCTTCCCTGATTTAAATAAATAGATCTGGCTTTGGGCAGGCTTTCCAGGCTGACATACACTCCAGACATGCATGTTATTTTATTAAGATATATAGCGACATACAAATATTTTTATAATCAATATATCTTGTTCAGCTTTAAAATCTAGGACAGGTTTTCAAGTAATCTCATTTTCACAGATCAAGTAGACTAGTCAGAAGCAATGACGAATGTTGGAGGAGACATCATGTTTATTTAAAACAGATTGATATTATATCTAGTTTCTGTGTACTAGGAAATGGAAATAGGTTTGTCCAGGCCTTTCCCCACCCCCAACCCTAAAGAACAGGAGACACTTCATCTGAGCTCTCTTACTATATAATATTTTGTCTTTAAACGGGAGATGGGCGGTCTGTATTTTCACCTTACTGGCTTACCCCCAGCTTTTTGTTTCACAGAAGAATTCCCTGTAAGAGTAAAGAGCCGTTCTTGGAAATGGAATTCTTCCTAACATGGTCCTTTCAACAGGTCCCTTTAAGTCCACCTTTCTTGACGGGTTCACTTCAGGGCACCATTAAAGGGGAGGAGTTGATGAAATGAAATGAAATTGAAATGTGGACCTGGGTAGAGGTGACTGAAGGTTCTTCATTTCAGGGGTTGGTTCCTTTTCTCATATTATATTATGGAATCTGAAAATGCCCCTTGGAATTCTTGGTCACCATCTTTAGGGTACCCCAAGAGAAAGCCCCTTCATACTTCTTCCCTCCAAGATTCTCCCATCTCATTTGGCAAAATATAGTCAGGCTCAGACACTTCTAGTGGGTAACTGAAAGAGGTACCAGAGAAAGTAAATACACACCATGAACCGAGAAGTACATAGCTTAAGTTGGAATATAACTAATATAAAGAGAGATAAATTAGACAACACACACCAATGACATGTAGTGCTAATAGGTGACCAAAATGCAAGCACAAACACTGAGGCTTGCTGGGGTGTTTGGAAACAGCCTAAATCCGGAAGTATCTCAGGAATGGCTTTATCCACCCATCATCCTTTCCATTCCTCCAACATCAATTTAGTCTCCATTCCGTGCTTGGT
The DNA here is from genome assembly GCF_027475565.1 of Acinonyx jubatus. Taxonomy (NCBI): domain Eukaryota; kingdom Metazoa; phylum Chordata; class Mammalia; order Carnivora; family Felidae; genus Acinonyx; species Acinonyx jubatus. The sequence continues at coordinate 17,451,238 of NC_069385.1, read as the reverse complement.
GCTATGCCCAATCCTGGCCACTCAAAGATAGAGGAGACTTGATCCGTACCCTCAAGTTGCTCAAAGCCCAAGGATTATGGGTAGGAAGAGACAATGAAATCAATGAGGAGGGGTCTAATAGCCATGTCCTAGAGGAATCTGGAAAGATAAGTGGTAATAATAGCAAGCAATATAATACCATACGGCAGACACAGCAAGCATTTTTATTATGTATGTATTAACTGGTTCCATTCCCATAAGACCCTGTGTATAGATATCAGTATTATCCTTATTTCATGAGGCACAGAGAGATTAAGCAACTTGCCAACTTCAGCAGCTGCCACGTGAGAGAGCTGGGATTTGAACTCAGGTATCCAGCTACAGGGTCCACGTTCTTCACCAAAATGCTAAGAATTTACCAGACAGGCACGAAGTGACTTTCTTTTTTAAAGAGGATCAGGGTCTTAGATTCTGTGAAGAAGCAGAGGAAGAACATGACATTAGGTGCCAGTGAAGCTTAAAGATTCAACTTTGGAAAGTGGAGGGTGATCTGGATTGAGCCGGCCCTTGACTTCCCAAAAGGTACTGAGAGCGCCCTTAGGAGCACGCAGTGGTGACGGAGAGGACTCATGGCCATCGGATCGACGTGGCACATTATTTAATTCTCCCAAGATTCATGAGAGGAGGCTTTTATCTGACAGCGCATCACTTGACAAGGTAGTTTTATATTATAGAATAGGATGTGAAATCGCCATGATATTTTTCCTTGTTTCTTCTTACTTTTGATATCTGATTCAAAGTATTTCTTTAATGTATTTAAAAGTCAAATGTCAGGGGTGCCTGGGTGGCTCAGTTGGTTGAACATCTGACTTCGGCTCAGGTCATGATCTCACAGTTCGTGAGTTCAAGCCCCGCGTCGGGCTCTGTGCTGACAGCTCAGAGCCTGGAGCCTGCTTCCGATTCTGTGTCTCCCTCTCTCTCTGCCCCTCCCCTGCTTATGCTCTGTCTCTCTCTCTCTCTGTCTCAAAAATAAATAAAACATTTAAAAAAATTTAAAAAAAAATCAAATGTCAAATTACAGAATTTGTTACTTAACTAAATAAAATAGCCCATAGCTGTATAAGTTAGAAGTTATTCTCCTCCTAACATCCTTCCATTTTTACTTTATTGAGGTGTTGTTATTATTATTATTATTATTATTATCTGCCTTCAGCTCAGGTCATGATCTGATGGTTCGTGAGTTTGAACCCCACATTGGTTCTTTGATGTCAGCTTTGGCCCTTTTGTCTCCCTCTCTCTCTGCCCCTCCCCAGCTTGCTCTCTCTCTCTCACTCAAAAATAAATAAACATTTTTAAAAAACGACCTGTTCAGGCCTAAAAGCTCAGTTGTGTTCAATAGCATACTTCTCACAGGACACTGTTTCTTGAGCAGGCTATATGAACCAATTTTCAGCAAATGTGAACTCAAGTCTTCCTGGATGATTTCCTCAATCTACTTAATTTGCATCATTGAAAAAAAAAAGCTTTTTACAAAAACATTAATTGGAAGTTCTTACATTTTTTGGCCACAGCTTTTTTAAAGTAAAAATTGAGATGTCAAAGAAACCCCAAGTTCACCTACTACAGTGACCTGGACAGGCCCTTAAGCATGGACTGCTTGGTATGGGACCATCCAAGGTGAGAAAGTCAAGAGCCAACAGCTCAGGTGCAGGGTCTTGCTCTTGGTTTGAAGGGCTAGGTGCTCTTTGGACTTTCCCTCCTTAATATTTAGGCCTTTTCGATCTCATAGTTATTCTCTTTTTTTTCTTTTTTAATTTAAATCCAAGCTAGTTAACATGTAGTGTAATAATGGTTTCAGGAGTAGAATTTAGTGATTCATCACTTATATATGACACCCAGTGCTCCTCCCAACGAGTGTCCTCCTTAATGGCCGCCACTCAGCCCATCCCTCCACACACCTCCCCTCTAGCAACCATCAGTTTGTTCTCTACGTTTAAGAGTCTCTTATGATTTGCCTCCCTCTCTGTTTTTATCTTATTTTTCCTCCCCTTCCCATATGTTCATCTGTTTTGTTTCTTAAATTCCACACACAAGTGAAATCATATGGTACTTGTCCTTCTCTGACTGACTTATTTTGCTGAGCATACTACATTCTAGTTCTATCTGCATTGTTGTAAATGGCAAGATTTCATTCTTTTTGATCGCTAATATTCTATGGTGTGTATGCGTGCGTGTGTGTGTGCCACATCTTCTTTATCCGTTCATCCATTGATGGACATTTGGGCTCTTTCCATACTTTGGCTATTGTCGATAGTGCTGCTATAAACATGGGGGTGCATGTGTCCCTTCGAAACAGCACACCTGTATCCCTTGGATAAACACCCAGTAGTGCAATTGCTGGGTCATAGGGTAGCTGTATTTTTAATTTTTTGAGGAACCTCCACAGTGCTTTCCAGAGTGGCTGCACAGGTTTGCATTCTCACCAGCAGTGCAAAACCGTTCCCTTTTCTCCACATCCTCACCTACATCTGTTGTTTCCTGAGTTGTTCATTTGAGCCATTCTGACAGGTGTGAGGTGGTATCTCATCATGGTTTTGCTTTGTATTTCCCTGATGATGAGTGATGTGGAGCATTTTTTCACGTGTCGGTTGGCCATCTGGATGTCTTCTTTGGAGAAGTGTCTATTCATGTCTTTTGCCCATTTCTCCACTGGATTATTTGTTTTTTGGGTGTTGAGTTTGAGAAGTTCTTTATAGATTTTGGATACTAACCCTTGGTCTGAGATGTCAATTGAAAATATCTTCTCCCATTCTGTCGGTTGCCTTTTAGTTTTGCTGATTGTTTCCTTCACTGTGCAGAAGCTTTTTATCTTGATGAGGTCCCAATAGTTCATTTTTGCTTTTGTTTCCCTTGCCTTCATCGACATACCTGGTAAGCAGTGGCTGCAGCCGAGGTTAAAGAGGTCACTGCCTGTTTTCTCCTCTAGGATTTTGATGGTCTCCTCTCTTCCATTTAGGTCTTTCATCCATTTTGAGTTAATTTCTGTGTCAAAGTGATTCTTATTGACCAAGAGACTAAAACAAAACAGAAAGTGCAAGAGTTCTGCTTTCTCTGAGCCAGCTCTCCGTGCCCCACAGTCATGGCCAACTTTTCGGTTCCTTAACTTGGTGGCTTCCCCCCTTCTGCTCCTTCTCTGCCCTCCCCAGCCCACCTCTTCTAGCCTCTGCTTAAACAACTCTTCCTCAGGTAAGCACTCCCCTCTCCCGAGACTCCTCCCCACATGGTTATTCCTTCTCATGATACCTTTTATGTCTCCCTCCTGAATGTAAGTTTTATGAAGGTGGGGACTTCACCCCGTATCCCTGAGGCTGGCACAGGGCCTGCTTAATACGTCTGTAAGGACACAGGTGGCATCAGGCATGCCGTATCCTGTGGGCCAGCCACTGTTCCAAGAGTTTCACACATGCTATTTTATTCAATTCTCAAAACAACCCTACGCACTCTTAGTGTGGCTTTAAAGATGTGGAAGCAGAGGTGGGAGCCCATGCTCTTAACCACTGGGCTCTCTTGTCATCCAAACTGCACCCTTGATCTTCTAACCTAATAGGATGATAGAGTCTTCATTCCCTTTCACAACCCTCAGTTCACTTGGGGTTTTAACGCTCCTGACACAGTTCTTACTTATGTTTACCATGTTCCTTACTTGTTTTTAACTTGATTGTATGCTTTTCTTGCCAGCTCTTTTCTTGCTCCTTTAGATTTTAGAGTTCATTAGACAGGTCCTAGTGTAGTCACTCTGTTCGGGGTCTGGGGCAAGGGGGCACCCTTTTATTTTCAGTAAGATCAGTTGTAATTACACAGAGTCCCAATTGTGAGTTCATCAGGACGGCTTGAGCCTCCCTCTCTTCCAAAATCCTGGGCCATGGAGTCATATGCATCTTTCGCTTGAATTTTAAGAAATCAACATTCCACAAATTTAGAGTTCGTAGAAATCATACACGTCTGAGTTTCTCTCGCCAGCTATTGCAAACTTTCTCCCAAGGTGCCCATAAGTAGCACAGTGTGAACTCAAATTCTGCCTTGTTCATTCAAATTTATCGAAGGGAGCGGTTTCCCTAGTTCCTTCTGTACCCTCTGGGAAATGAAATTGTCAACAAGCCAAGTCGGGAATTTTTCTGGAGCTCTTCTCTAGAAGGAGCGAGTGTCCGGGGGGACTGTCCCATCTCTGCTCCTCTTTGGCCTGTTTCCCTGACCTGTGTCCGGGACCTTCTGCCATTTTTTCTATCTTGTCCCAGGAACCTTAATGCCCCCACCGCCAGCCACTATCACTTCTCATTTTGTGCCATAGCTCTACATCTTTAAGGACACGTGGCAACCCTCTCCCGGCTCTTCACTCAATCCTCCCAGCCACACACGCACACACAGGCCGAACTACACAGAAGAGGAGAACCAGGTGGATCCAGCCACAATAACGAGATTCCTCCCTCGCCTCCTAACTTACTTCCCGTATTTCCTCTTCAGCATTGGGCCTTCCAAAACATCCCACCAGGACCTACAAATCTGGGACCTGCCCTGACGGATGGATGACTCCAGGTTGAAGGCTTCTCTTTCTCTGTAGCTCCTCACTGTCCTGTCCACCCTGGTCCCTTGCTTTCAGGATGTGCGTTCCTGTACAGATGTGTGTCTCCACCCATATCTTTCCTTGTTTACTTACAGTCAGTTACCGCCTCCTGTTTCAGACCCTTCCTTGTCACCGGTTTTGCAAACCAATTCAAGGGGTGGATAATCAAGTCGTAACACAATTCTAAGTCCTGTACTTGAAGCACAGTGAGCTATTTGAAAAGGGAGAAGGGGGAAATTATCTCTGCTTAACCTGTGAGGCAAGGCTGCAGAGAAGGGCTGTATGTGAGTTGGGTCTCGTAATTCCTGGACCATGGACAGGAAGGGCATGGGCAGGGCTGAGCATGGGACTGGGCAGGGGGCTACAGGGTGGGAAGCATGAGTGGGGAGGGGCTTTTGTTCACAGGGCATACAGATCCTGAAACAGCACACAGTAGTAAATATTTATCTTGGATTTTGAATGAAGTAGGATAGAGCCTGAATAAAAAGAACATTTTATGCCAGGAAGTCTACATTTCAGCTTGTAGATAGTGAGAAAGCATCAAAAAAATTTTTAATCAAAGAAGCGGCCTATTTACATCTGGGTTGTTTTTTTTTTTATGTTTATTCATTTTTGAGAGAGGGAGAGACAGACAGAGCGTGAGTAGGGGAGGGGCAGAGAGAGAGAGTTTGTCAGCACAGAGCCCAGCACTGGGCTCCAACCCACAGACTGCGAGATCATGACCTGAGCCAAAGTCAGACGCTTAACTGAGCCACCCAGGCCCCCCTGGATTTTTTTTTAAAGGGATAACTCTTAAGACTGTGTATAAAACATTTCAAAGGGGAAATTTAGAAGGGAAATATAGCATGACGCTATGTTTTAAAGGGTCTATTGTTTTTTATTAAGTTTATCCCTTCCTTTGCTGTATTTGCCCCAAATCTTGGTTTTACTTGTAAAATCACGTTTACCACCCTATGTTAAAAATTCACCCCGTGCTGATGCCGAATATGTCACCATAGAGGCCCCTGAAACCACCAACTTCGTCTCTGCCTCTCCTACTAGTTTTCTCCAAGGATTCCACTCATTTCCAAATGACACTGGCCGTCCTCGTTACCATCCTGCTTTCACTAGCATTTCGAGGACTTTTAGTCCCTTTCTGTCTCCATTTTATTTTTATTTATTTTTTTTAAATTTTTTTTTAACGTTTTATTTATTTTTGAGACAGGGAGAGACAGAGCATGAACAGGGGAGGGTCAGAGAGAGGGAGGCACAGAATCTGAAACAGGCTCCAGGCTCTGAGCTGTCAGCACAGAGCCCGGTGCGGGGCTCGAACTCACGGACCGCGAGATCATGACCTGAGCCGAAGTCGGCCACTTAACGGACTGAGCCACCCAGGGGCCCCTCTGTCTCCATTTTAAATCCCACTGATTGCACAGCTGTGCCACTATGAGTCGGTCACTATCTGAGTTAACTTTTTCAGTTAACAAGTTAGCCTTCTGACACGCCTCTGGGAGATGCAGTGCCTTAATCACTTCTGTAAATGGCTATAAAGGTAAATATTTCAGGCTTCTTGTCGGGCCATCACAGGAAGTATTTTAACCCTAACAGTTCACTTGGCATGGGTCAGTTCCCACTACACAACAAGATTCCTAGTTCTGCTTGGTTTGAAGCCAGCCCCCCACCCTGCCTCTCTTTTCCAAAAGTCTCTGGGTCACCTGGATTGGGGGGAGGGGGGAGTGTCAGATAGTGGAAAGGTGATTCCCACCCCATATGAGCCAGCATGTGGTTCCCACTGGGACAAATTTGTAGCTCTAGCATTTCAAGTTAAAGAAGAGATGTGTTTTTTAAATGGAACAATGATAGAATTTTAGATCCATTTTTTTTTTTTTGTCTTCCGTTTCTTTGAAAAAATTATTTCCCACATAATTCTGTGGCAGGTCACGGACTCGTGGTAGTTCCACACACAATGAGTCCTGTGAACTTGGGAAGTCTTTCCTTCCCGCCAACATCCTCGGTGCTGGGATCAGCACATCAGTCACCACCCAAGACAGGAGAAAGTTCTCCCTGTGCTAACATATGCTCTTGAATTCCTCAGCCAACCTCATTTATAAAAAGTTAAGTGTCCATGGCATAACTTGCAGCTGATCCAAAAAGATTTTCACTGTGCTTTGTTAGGACATGCACTGTATTTAAAATCTACAGATATTATGAAACTCAGTCCCTAGAGAATCATTACACTACCCCAGTAATTTTAATTTTTATAGATATACCAATTCTTAAACTAAAAAATACGAAATGGGTTAATGTATAAGAATCATTGAACAGAACTTGATTTTCTTTTCTTCTTTTGTTTTCTTTTTCTTTTCTTTCTTTTTTTTTTTATCAAAAAGGTCTCAAGAAATATTTTATTCTTCAGGTTATTTTCTGAAAATTATTCTTATTAAATTTCTTAAAGACTTCCAAGATAACCAGATACTTGAGCTCCAGACCTAGAGAGAAAAAAGCAACAGGCCTCAAGAGGAGAGAGTTATTTTTAAGGCTCCTAAGGATGAGACATGAGAGTCCTGTCTCACTGTGGTTGGAAATGTATGATAGATTGAGTTATTGGCCCTGGTTCTTTATCCTTCCCCATACTGATCCTGTCTTTATTTAAAATTTTGGTATGTTCGGGGCGCCTGGGTGGCTCACTCAGTTGAGCATCCAACTTCAGCTCAGGTCATGATCTCATGGTTGGTGGTTTCGAGACTCACATAGGGCTCTGTGCTGACAGCTCAGAGCCTGGAACCTGCTTCGGATTCTGTGTCTCCCTCTCTCTCTGCCCTTCCCCCTCTCACACTCTGTCTCTCTCTGTCTCTTGAAAATAAATAAATGTTAAAACAAATTAAATAAATCAATAAAATTTTGGTGAGTTCATGATGGATTTTTTTGCATTGATTTGGATTTTGAAAATATTTCATTAAAACATCATTTAAATAAATGTTAAAAAAATAAATCAATCAATAAAATTTTGGTGTGTTCATGATGGATTTTTTTTTTGCATTGATTTGGATTTTGAAAAATATTTCATTGAAACATCATTTATCTTGACTAAATATCTTGGCACCCCTTTAAACTTTTCACTGAAGATGAGTGCTCACTCACCTCACCCTACCCTTCGTTCTGCCCACGATGTCCACCATATGATGTTGAGGTTCCTCCACTAACCAGACAGAGCAAATCTCTCTTCCTCTTTAATGAATGTGATTTGTGTTGGCCAATAAAATGAGACAGAAATGGCGGTGGGTCGCCTGCAGACATAAGCCTCAAGAGACCTTGCATGCTTCCATGTCCCAACCCTCAAGAAGGAACAGCACTTCTGCCATCATCGTGAGAAGAACCTGCCTGTAGTCCCTGGAGAAGCTATAGGCGCAGAGAAGGAGAGAAACGTGAGCAGGGGCAACCCAGTCAAGTTATATCAGCTGGGCCCATCCGAGATCAGGCGGCCACCAGCCCACACACAGACACAGGAGCTAAATAAATGCTTATTGTTGAGACTTTGTGGTTGTTTGTTACACAGAAATGCATTACACACACTATCAGTTATTTCACTCGGGCTGCTTATTTTGACTTAATCCTATTAACCGTCATCCGTAATGGACTTCATAATGGAGACGTCTAGGCTCATGGCAGCGAACATAACGTAAGAAAGATTTGCTAGAGTCTTCAGGAGGAAATTACTTTCTTTTATGAGATAGACCAAGTCCCATCTCTTGTTATCTTCCTTACTTCTTTGTGAGCAAGAAAGAAAGGTAGGCCATCCAAAGACTTCCCATAGAGGAGTGCAGAGCTGTGACAATCACAGAAAACTAAAGCAAAAAGCTTGATGAAACCGTGCCTGAGTCTGAACTACCTCTAGATTTTCACTCAGCGAAAATCAGTTCTCACAGGATTCAGTACGCGTCCTTCTCGGTTAAGCAAGTTGGAACTGAGCTTCTGTTTCTTGCATCTGAAAGCATTCTTAGAAGCTGATGCAGACCACACAACTGTTTCTTTTTCTTTGTCTTTAAAAAAAAATCAATGTTTATTTATTTTTGAGAGAGACAGAGACAAAGTGTGAACAGGGGAGGGGCAGAAAGAGAGGGAGACCCAGAATCCGAAGCAGGCTCCAGGCTCTGAGCTGTCAGCACAGAGCCTGATGTGGAACTCGAACTCACAAACTGCGAGATCATGTACCTGAGCCGAAATCGGATGCTTGACCGACTGAGCCACCCAGGCGCCCCCATACAACTGTTTCTGAACTCACTTGAGGACCCCTCCTGTCACATTATCCTAGGTTTGATAGGCGAAGTTGCTGGGTGATCTGAAATAAAGCCCATAAATTTCACAGTCACCCACAAAAGCTCCACTCTCTTCCCTCAGGCCTTGCTCCACAGAGAGCTTCACACAGCTTCCCTGCCGATGGTCTCTTCCTCCATCATCATGGCTGTAATTACACAAATAACTTCTCATCTTACCCCATGCTCTTTCTACTTTAAAACAGAAAAAAAGACGGAACTGGTGAGATGAATTGTGGTATTTTTATATAATAGAATATTACTCATCCAGCAAAAATAATTTATTTATTAATTCAGCAAATATTTACTCAACACCTGCTCTGTTCCAGGGACTGTGCTATGCAAGCATACATGATGAGAAGGGAAAAGTTAAATATAAACTATTTTTAAAAATCAAGCAATAAAACATGCAGTATGATCTTAAATATGTGAAAAAGGAATGTGTATACATATATCCACATTCCTACAAAGAAAATAAGACTAGGGGCGCCTGGGTGGCTCAGTCGGTTGAGCGTCCGACTTCGGCTCAGGTCATGATCTCGCGGTCCGTGAGTTCGAGCCCTGCGTCGGGCTCTGTGCTGACAGCTCAGAGGCCTGGAGCCTGCTTCGGATTCTGTGTCTCCTTCTCTCTCTTCCCCTCCCCCGCTCATGCTCTGTCTCTCTCTCTCTCTCTCTCTCTCTCTCAAAATAAACATTAAAAAAGAAAAGAAAAGAAGAGAAGACTGTAAGACTGAGAAGATACTCTATTAATAAGGATTATCTCTGAATAGTGGAATAATAGACAATTGATTTTCTCTTTGTGCTTTCCCATATTTATCACATGTTCTATGATTAATTGCCATCACTTCTATAAACAGGAAAAATACCCAAGGAAGGAAATTACGGTAGTATCCTTCATAAATTTAATACATCTTGAAGTGTCATCATCTTGTTTCTGTCACGTTTCTTTCTGCTTTCAGTGAACCTTGATGTTTAATATATATTTACACACAGTATCTGTGGGTATGACCTAGAGACAGAACAAAGTAAGGGGAAATTTTTTAAGTGATTGAAAGTCATATTTACATCTAGAATTGCCTCTCTTTCCATGCCAGATTTGCAACTTGCAAAAGGGAGGACCCATGTGGACTACAGACCATATTCACTACTCAGGCCTCCTCAGAAGCCTGGGTACGCTTCTAAGGGGGACAGGAAAAAGGAGAAATAGAGACAGTGTCATGAGACTCAGCCATCTAGGGGCTAAAGAGTGAGCAACTAACTCCTTCCATTCAGCTAGCAAGAAGCAGCTGACGTACGTGTAATCCGACAGAACTACACAGAGAAAATCCACATTCTGTGGAGACACCTCCAGGGGCACACGGCTTACTATGCAAAAGAAAGACATTTTTTTTAAAGAGAAAGAGAGGAAGGAAGGGAAACGTTTTTATGATTTCATCTCCAGGTGATAACACAAGAATCCTATTGTACTAGAGGGAACTGGGATAAAGGAAGAGAAATTGGCACTATTAAGGCTGGAATGTTCTACATGCACTTAGAATGTAATATTTATAAACTACATGCAAATACTGTACTCTGCCATTATAAACTGTATTATTTCGTTCCTACTCTTTCATAAAATTTTCACAAGACATTGCACCTGATTCTCACAACCCCCCACGTGAGACCTGAGACAAATATTCTTCTCCCCCTTCTTTAGAGTCTTCTTTTTTTTTTTCAATGCTTATTTTTGAAGGAGAGAGAGACAGAGTGTGAGCAGGAGAGGGGCAGAGAGAGAGGGAGACACAGAATCCGAAGCAGACTCCAGGCTCCGAGCTGTCAGCACAGAGCCCGATGCGGGGCTCGAACCCACAAGCCACGAGATCATGACCTGAGCCGAAGTCGGACGCTCAACCGACTGAGCCGCCCAGGCGCCCCTGTAGTCTTCTTATAAATGAGAGCCAGAGACACAGGGCAAGGATTCAAGCCCAAGTCTTACGTGGTCAGGGACTCTTTTCTACTAAATAACTCAGATGTATTTATTCTGCCAATAAGATATAGAAAGCATCTCATTTGCCCCCTTTTCTAGATATTTACTAAACTAGAAAAATCGATTGCATGGGATAAAGTTTTCCACACGTGGAAGTCTCCAGGACAGTCCTCACGTTCGCTGGATGTTCCAAAAATATAAGATGACTGACATGTACTTGATCTTAATAAGGAACAGATTTCTGTAGAAAATTATAGCCTTCATATTAGATTTTTCATTACCCTTTCCTTTCCTTGGAACTTGCCTACATGCTACTGAAAGGTTGCGTCCTGGGGGGTAAAAATTTGTATCAAATATCAAAGGACTTGAGACCCAAGTCTCCTAAGGCAGTAATTCTTCATTTTCTCTCTATTTTTCAATCAACTCCGTATAAATTAATTTGGACCATATTTGTAAAGAAAGCCAATCGGATCCTGTTCACGTGTGAAATGAAAAAGAATGAAGTTAGCAACCACACGACCAACCAAACTCTTTCCTGCTAAGAAAATTTCTGGAGTCAGAGTGGCTTTGTGAATAAAAAACAAGTTGGATTAAGTTTGGTGAAGACTGAATTTTCTCGTCAATAGACATTTTCTGTGGCTGCGAGGTTTCTGTCTGCACAAGAAACAGCTAAACATCCATGGAAAGTGAAAAGTTGAATAAACTATTCAGGCGCTTTCAAATAGTCGGAATATTTGGGCTCATGCGGATGAACCTCGACAGATGTGTGAACATTTCGTATTTCCACCTGATTAACAAAATGTCCTCCTCTCTGGGAGCCTGGGAGCGTGGTATTCTGCACCCACCTGCCTGAATATAATCATAAACTTTGTATGCCAGATGGGGGGAAAAAAACTTCCTAGGGACTAGGCTCTATGTTTCTTTAAAATGACTCTGCTCATTCCTTACTGAGAACCCACAATGTATGGACACAACGCAGGCAAAGGTGTCTGGCCCGCCAACCTTCCAGGAGCTTCCAGACTGAGCAGTCAGTGTGGCCTGAATATGGAACCTCCTACCCCCGAATCACCTGGTGTTTGTCGATAACACAGATCCTTGGGCTTCACCCCAGACCTTCAGGATTAGACTCTCTTGGGGCAGAGCCTTGCAATCTGCATTTTAACAAGCTCCTTTGATGATTCCTGTGCATTTCGAGCGCCACTGATTTCCTGCTTGTCCGACAAGCAAGGACAAGCTAATGCAACTCGAAGAAAGGGGCTCCAGCCCCTCAAGGGTGGGGTGCAAACAATGGAGTGATGACGGGGGTTGGACAGGACAGGCAAAACACCTAAACAAATGATAGACAGAGAGAGGTTCCGATCATAGTAACAAAGAAGCAAAGAACCTTTAGCCCACATGAGAGAAAGTTTAGCTCCCAGTGCAGCCTACAGTTATGATAGCAGCTAGGGCTATCTAGATAGCATTTGGGAGAAGTGCCAGCTGGTCCTGATGCCTCCTGGGATCTGCCCCTTCTCCAGCTATAGGGCTGGGGAACCCACAGGTACAGAATTACCAAACAGTGTTGTGTGCACCGAGTGAAAGCAGTGAGTCTGCCGGTTACTGTTCAACACTAGGCTCTCCGGGGAGAATAAAACCCTGACGTGTAGCATTTGCCAATTTCCATGGTGTAAATTCTCCCACCATGGCTAATTTCAAGCCCTGTAACGTGACGTCCCTGAATGTAACCTTAGGAAAATAGGCACACGATGGTTCTCATAAGCCAATGTGAACCGGCTTTAGCACGCTGTTGGCTCAGCGAGCACGCGCGCACGCACACACACACACTTCTCACATAAAAGCCCTCATCACTTTTATATCATTTTGTCTTTCTCACACTCCTATATCTAAGTGTCCCTCCTATCCCATCGTTGAACATAGAACTATTCTTTGCTAATAGCACGTTTTAAAGGGGATCAATTTTTATACAAACACGACTTTTCCTAATTAAATAAAAAGTTTGAATCCAAAAGATGATAATTGCAGGTAACCTGTCTCTCTTAAATCAGATAAAGAAATTACCATGTGCCTGTGTGGTAAACAGAATAATGCTCCCCATCTAAAATGCCCACATCCTAATCTCTAGAAGTGTAACTATGTAACTATGTAATGATTACACGGCAAAGGGGAATTAAGGAGAAGGATTGAATGGAATTTGCTAATTATCTGATTTTAAAACTGATTATCCTGGATTATCTGGAGGGACCCAGTGTCATCACAAATGTCCTTCAATGTGGAAACAGGAGGCAGAAGACTCCGTGACATAAGAAAAACTCCACAGGCTGTTGCTGGTTCTGGAGGTGGAGAACCCCCCTTGGTTCCATGAACCGAGGAACAGCAGCCTCTGCAGAAGCTGGAGAACACAAGACTACGGATTCTCACCGAGCCTCCGGAGAGGGATACAGTCCTCCCAACACCTTGACTTTAGCCCAGGGAGACGCATTCTGGACTTCAGACCTCCACAATCCATTAAGATAATAAATCTGTGTTATGTCAAGCCACTAAGTTTGTGGTAATTCTTGACAGCAGCAATAGGAAACTAATACAGCCTGGTTTTCAGAAAAGAGGCAAAACAAAGGAAGAAAAATGTATAACTAGAAAGCCATAAATGGCCCTGAAAGTGCTGACCGCATTTGGCCATAGTGCAGACAAGCAAAGCCTGTCTATGGAGCTCCCCCTACACACAGACAGACAGACTGACACACACACACACACACACACACACACACACACACACACACACAGGATGGGGTCTCTGCTAAGCCTAAGGAAGCACTTTGACTCTCTGAGGAATATGTAAGATACTAGGGCGCTTAAACCTCCCATTTTCTCTCAAATGTTCTCTCAGAGTAAGTGTTTCATCTGGACATTACCTCATTTGGAGATCTTAAAACAAGATCCTTAGCCTGAAGTTAACACCTGCACCAAGTCAGAATTGGCTCTTAGCACTGCCCTCCCTAGCCAAAGGCAAGACATTCAGAAGTCTCCAGAGGAATCAGGCCGCCTGTCTTACAGATGCTTATTCATACAAGGGTGGGAGAGCCTTGAGGTGTAAAATGTACTCTCTCTTGAAGTCTCTAATTTGCTGCCTTTAAAACTTCTCCACCGTGTTAAGAGGCCCATTTGTCAAACTTTCACATCCTTCAGGTAAGGAATAAAATGGTGAAACAAGTGGCCCAAAGTTACCCCTTGAGTTCAGTCCTGTCCAAACCAATACTCACAGCCTGGCCCTTCCCTTCAACCCAGAGTTTCTCTACTCCTGCGCATGACGCGGATTCTGTGAGGAATCTGGAGGAAAACAAGGATGAACTGTTGCGACACACAACATGGACAAACCACCCTACAGACTTTACGCTGACAGAAAGAAGCCAGACACAAAAGGGAACATAGGGTATGTCTCCCTACATATGAAGATCAAAAGGAGGCGAAACCAGTCCATGGTGATGGATGGAGAGTGGAGGTTACCTGAGGCAGAGTTGAGGGAGAGTGGGGTGATACTGACGAAGTAGAGACTCAAGGGGGCCTTCGGGGACATGCTCCACTCGGATCTGAATGGTAGTCACACAGGCACACACATATGAAAGACAGTTGTTGACCCGTGACTAAGAGTTGTAAACTCATTTAAGATAAAATCCTTGTTTCTCACATGAAATGCTAATTTCCTGGGGCGCCTGGGTGACTCAGTCAGTTGAGCGTAAGACTCTTGATTTCATCTCAGGTCCTGATCTCGTGGTTGTGGGATTGAGCCCCATGTCAGGCTCTGCACTGAGCGTGGGGCCGGCTTGGGATTCTCTCTCTCTCTCCCTCCCCCTCTCCCCCGCCCCTCCCCCCATCTCAAAAGAAAAACAATTTTAAAGAAATGCTGATTTCCAAATAGTTCTGTAAAAGAAGGTGCTTTGAAATTCTTAAGATTAAAACTTTAGAAGCTACGTTTACTCTTGATGAGGTTGAAAAGTGTTTCATTTGAGTCATGATTAATTACAGTTCTCAACTTAATTGTCTTTCTAATTAGAAAAATCAATGAAGAGGCCCTATATCATTCACTTTCTCCAAAAAAAGAAACTTTTTGTTTCTTTGTTTGTGGAAAGATGGCAAGAATTAGACATTTTAAGTCACCACAGTTTGGTTCTTCCACATTCTTGTCTCTAGAAAGCCAAAATCTTGGGGCATCTGGGTGGCTCAGTCAGTTAAGCCTCTGACTTTGACTCAGGTCATGATTGCCTGGTTCGTGAGTTCAAGCTCCACATCGGGCTCTGTGCTGACTGCTCAGAGCCTGGAGCCTGTTTCAGATTCTGTCTCTCTCTCTCTCTCTCTCTCTCTCTTTCTCTCTCTGCCCATCCCCCACTCACACTCTGTCTCTCTCTCTCTGTGCCTCAAAAATAAATAAACATTAAAAAAAAAAAGAAAGCCAAAATCTTTGCCCATAGTTGAGATCTTTCAATGTCTTCTCTGCTGCACAAATGTTATGCCTTTCATCTCTTCTATATAAAGGGAGATGAAGAGGCATAGGAGAATGCACAAAAATGTTTTAATTATCTTGTTGAAAAGTTTAGAGGAGATGCTATAAAATGGGCATGTATGGTATGGGAACAGATGAAAACACAATATTTTAATTTTTAAAGACGAAAAGAGCTATTTTAAAAAGCATGTGTTTTTCATAGCATACTTTATACCAAATGATTCTAAGGTTTCTATTAGACAGAAAAACAAATTACAAGTCTGGCAACCACAAAGATGAAAGGGGAGAAGTCTCTATAAGGGAACGGGATTATAACCAATAGTCAAGTGATGACAGAATACCACGGCCTATTGACAGCATTGTTGAAGCTCCCAATTACATTTAATGATAGCTAACTAATGTCTGGGGGTACAAGAGTCCATGGATGTCTAACTGTTGACGAAAAAAGGAAAAAGGGAAAATGAGGGATGGTGTCTCCTCCAGAGAACAGCTAAGTTAAACTGGTCCAGCTGGGCACAGTGGCTCCCAGGGTAAAATAACTTCCATTCTAATCAACTACATGGATCCAGCCCAGCTCTTCTTAGCAGGCCCAACTCAAGACTACTTTATCAGTCCCTAGGGAATAAATTTAGCACCTTCACAGTAGCTCTGGATCCAAATTTCAGAGTGGACAGCAGTTCAGGTCAGGACTTTTGTGTCCAAGCAGGTGGAGCTTTGCCTGTCCCAAGCAATTGAAACGTGGTATCGAACACCAGCTGGAGTTCAGCAAAATCCCTGTTCCTTGAAGAAATGCAGTGTTTACCAGGAAATTGTGAGCTAAAGAAACTCGGGCTGGTGGAAGGGTGTGGCTGTTTAAGGGTGTCTAAACCGTTAACAGAGAAATGTAATATGTGTATAAACAAAGATGATTAGACTCAACTAATTGCCACATTCACATGCCAGGCGTCAAAGTCAGCCATTTTAAGGTCTGTTTTTCTAGGTAAAAAATGCAAACGCTGAAGTTGTCACCTGGCAAAATAAATTCTGGAGCTAATGGAAGGAACTTGAGAGGACTGTGTTCCTTGGCTGGATAAAAATCCCTGCCTTTTAGGGAAAACAACAGGACAGCAGGAAGAAGCAAATCCCCGTCACTAGCCATCATCCACCTTCAATCAGTAGCTCTCAGGGTAAATTTGTCCCATATGTAAAAATTAAATCCAAGAGGGAAAAAAAGGAATTACATATTTAAGACTTGGTCTCGCAACTCTTTTTAAGAGTGAAATATTCTTTTGTGAAAGAAATATTCAACTGATCAAGTTTTAATTGTGTATTTGGCTCCAGGATGTAGACGAGGTGCAAACGTTGAGAAGTTTTGATAATGGTGCCTAATTTTCAGAGCTGTTAAAATAGCCCTGTTTATTAGGAGAAAGGAGACATGTTATAGTTGTTACAGAAAAAAACCAGATGTTTTTAATTAAAAATAAATGGGTAGTTATCTGTATCAAAACAGATTTTTTTTTCACCTAAATTTAACAAATTCCTACTACTATCCAGACACAAAAACCTCAGTTTAATTTGGCCACCTACTATGCACAAAACATTATGCTGATACTGTGTGGAAGCCAAGAGTTACCAGTCAGCACCCTGCAGGAATTTACAGTATGAAAGCCGTGTGCAGGCAGTAAGTTCCACAGGAACTGGTTCAGGGAAGACATGCCATGTTAGCCAAACCAAAGTATTGGTAGGATATCATCATATGGAGATCGACAGAATGTTCCAAATGAATGGCATGATCCAAGTTTACCCTAAATGGTGAAAAATAGTCCCTCCTCTGCCCTGAAAATGCAGAGTAACTTAATAGGCTTCTTCACTTCGACACCCCCGGGCATACGATTTCCCTAAAAGGAATTTCTACAAGCTATTATGGGACAGGCCAGTGGTATTCGTACCCACGAGTTCTCCCAAACATTCCGTAGTGGACACGCCTCTCACGAGGAGCCATCTCTGTGGGCTGTTTGGTAGGCAGTCAGTTCTGGGGCACCAACCCCATCTCTTCTTGACTTTGGAAACTAGAGAATCTGGCAGGGTCGTTTTCTTCTTTCCATGGCATATGCCCAGCCTGCGTCCTGCCAGCTTCAGGGGAGGATCGGGTGAATGTTTTTCAGTTTATGCTGAAGGCGATACCTATTCGGCCTGCCCATCACGGGAATTCAGAAATGTGAAGGATGGCTGCTGTGGGTTGTGTTCCTCGGAGGCCCCGTGGAACGGGCAGATTGCACCTGGTCTGAGTCTCCGGAATGAGGAAGAGGGACAAAGGCCACACGTTAGCCTCCTCGGCAGGGCGTGGAGGCCTGGGAATTCCTTGGCCTCAAATTGCCCTTGCTTGGTGCAGGAACCTTGGTGATTCTAGCAAGGGAGGACAATCTCTTCTGTGAAGAGCAACGTTGGCCCATTCCCTGAGAGAATGTTCTGCGAGGGTCCCCAACAGAGGGGTCTTATGAAAGCAAAGCCTAAGTCAAATGAGAGTTCTGGTGTTAATGGCTAATGATTAGTGACTCATGTATGTGACTAATGGAAGGAACAAGGCCTTCTTCATCAGGGGCTAATAAAAAGCTGTACCAGTGGTGATGGAAGAAGATCTTACTCCATCCTTGGGCAGGGAACCCGGAAGCAGAGCGGGAGAGTTAAGGAATGACAGAAACATCAGTGACCCTCCAGAGACAGTAACAAAAACGACATGGGCGAGCCAGTCACATCCCCAGGACACAGCAGGGTGAGCCCACAACAGAGAACTGCAGAGGCCAACGAGACAAGGGCACCAGGGATGCGGGGCACCTAGCTCAGAGAAGAACTTAATGGCCAAAGACAAAGTGTGAGCCATTGCCAAAAAGCCACGATGTGGCCGCATCTCTGCGACTGCCATGGCAGCGGAAGAGTTAGAAAGGCCAGTTGGTTATATTTTGTTGTTTTTACCCACACATTTTGCACCAGTGCTAGCTAGAGTGGCTCGGGAATTAGGATATACTTATCTTTACAAGCGTATGATGTCTCGATCTGAGTTAGACAAATTTAGTGAGTAGGAGCCTTAAAAGGGCCCGGGGGGTTGACTCACTTGAAATGATGCTGGAAAAACGCATTTTAAATGACAAGGGCTCAGAACCCTCTTTTTTTTTTTTTTTTTAAACACAGCAGTTTCCAAGGTTTACAATTTTGTGGGTCTCTGATGGCGAAGACCCTGCAAAGCAAATCCAGTCTGCCAGCGTTCTCTTTTCGAATGTTCTTGGAATTCGGTTGAGGTTAAGGATATTTCCATAACGTAAGTCTACACCTTAGATGTTTTCCAACATCTGAACATCACTGTTAACGCGACCACTTCTCTTTTATTTTGCTGTGGCCTTTCTCAGCTTCCCGCAGTTAGGATAGTATTTCAAATCCACAGGAATGGAAATAATAACCAATAGTTCACTTTCCTCTTCTGTGGTTTGTGTTTGTGTTTTTGCTCCTGCTTCCCTGAGCTTCCTCAGCTCCCCTCCTCCCCAACCACTTACCCTGGAGCACTGCTCCATCCAACATCTTTACTGAAAGTGAAGTTTGATGAAAAGATAAAGATAAAGGGAACATAACAAGGGCTTATACCTAAGGGTGGTCACTTCCAGAGCACTGGAGTTGGAGCTAGAAGGCCAGGGTATAATCCCCTCACAAATGTCTTTGCTGTCCTAATGTCTATATAAGGTACCCACTGCTTAGCCTGGGATTCAAAGTTCTCCCCAGTCCGACACTGACCTGCATTGGTCTCCTACCACAATACCCACACAAATTCTCTTCTTCAGCCAGCTAGGAAGTCAACCCTGAGCAAGATATGCTCATCCCTGCTCTCTGTGCCTTACTCAACACTCCACTTGGTGGCCACATCCTTCCCTGCAGAGGTCCTACTGATCTGAAGCCCACTCATGGGCCTTACAATGGGTGGCCACACTCAAAGCCTGAAATAAGTTGATGCCCTCAGCTAAAAGTGGGATGTGTTAGGTGATATTAGTGTTTAGTAAAAGTCACCTTAAAGTCAAAAGAAGAGACGGAACCAGAATATCGTCTGGTGTTAATTGAATATAAAAGAGAGAAGTAGTCAAATCCACATCCAGAAAGGATATGTGAACAAAAAAATGGATTGGCCTGTGTCAAATCTAGAAAAAAAGGAGTCAGCCGTTGCCCAAGGAGCCACGGATTGTCCATGTGTCTGTGTCCCTTGAGAGGTCATCCTCGCTGGTTCTCATCCACCTGGCAGACTGTCCCTTAGCAGACAAATACATTAGAATATCATAATCTGGTCACCTCTCAGCTGAGACCACCCCACTCTTTCTCCTTGTTCACATTTCATGCTCACCAAGGATCCTTTGGTCACATTTGGATGCCTGTGTAGGTTTCCTTAAGAAAGAGAAGGGCTGGGGCACCTGGGTGGCTCAGTCAGTTGAGCATCCGACTCTTGGTTTTGGCTGAGTCATGATCTCATGGTTGGTGAGTTCGAGCCCCACATTGGATCTCTGCAGTGACAGCACGGAGCCTGCCTGGGATTCTCTCTCTTCTTCTCTCTCTGCCCCTCCTCTGCTCTGTCTCTCAAAATAAGTAAACTTAAAATAATTTTAAAAGAGAGAGAGAGAGAGAGAGAGAGAGAGAGAAGAGCTAACTGCAGAGCATGAATATCTCAAACCTGTGTCATCCAACAAGCGCTCATCAGGTTCCTACTCCGCACCTTGATCTCCTGTGAGTTTGCTTTGCAAAGACCCACCACGAAGAACCCTGTCAACTCGAGGCTCACTGACCAAACAGAGTTTGTGAACCTCACAAGCTAAAAGCCAGGGCACAAATGTGGTGACGCTTAGAGTTAATGCCTCCTGAAAGCCCGTATGGGAATCCCTGGGACACCTCGAATCCCTGGGACACCACCCTACTGTCTCTATAATTGCCACACAGTCTTGCCTTGGACTAGTCAGGGTCTGCGTCAGAGAAAGACCCCACACCAGTTATTCTAATGGAAAAAATTAATGTAAAGAATTGAGCACTAGGTATTGAAAGACTAAAAATGCAAAAAAGGAACACAAGGTCTCACGAATTTAACAATGGAAGAAAGTAGCTCCCACCCCTAGGACTGAGGAAGCAAAGGAAAGAGGTTGGAATTATAAAAACTTAGAAGGTTGGAATCGCATTACGGTTGAAGTTGTGTTCCTGCCAAATTCTCATGCCAGAGTCCTAAGAATATACCTCAGAATATAACTGTATTACTTGTAGGAGGCTTTTAAAGTAGCTAAAATGAGGCCATTAGGATGGGACCCAGTCCAATATGTCTGCTGTCCTTATAAGAAGAGGAGATTTGGGTACAGAGGGTACAGATGGGTACAGAAGGAAGACCACGTGAAGACTGAGGGAAGACGGGCCACCTGCCAGCCAAGCAGAGAGGCTTCAGAAGAAACCAATCTCGCCAACACCTCAGTCTCCAACTTCCAGCCTCCAGAATGGTGAGACAATAAATTTCTATTGTTTCTGCCACCCAGTCTGCAGAACTTTGTTATGGCAGCCCTAGAAAATTAATATAAGTAGGGAAGAGGGGATTCCTGCAAAGCTGGGGCTCAGACAGCCAGGAAGGGAGCACCTGCCGCTGGTGCCTCCAGGGGTAATGAGGCTGGCAGTGCACGGCAAACAAGATAGAGGCATATATCCCTTCTTCCTCTTCTCCGAGGTCCGAATTCTCTCAGATGCCCCCTATCCGTAGAACCTAATGAGGAGCCAGCTTGCAAAGCTGAAACATGGTTTCTGAGTCTCAGTTTCAGCATCATAAAGCGGAAGGGTAGTTTGGAACAACAGCTTAATAACTGGCATCGTATTGTCTATATAGATATTTATCCATTATCTCTCTGCTCCAATCAAAAGTAAGCTCCAAGAGCGTAGGGGTTTTGTTTTGTTCACTGCTATGCCACCAATGTCTAGAATATTCCCTGACCGATAATAAGAACTCAGTAAATTGATGTTGAATGAATAAGTAGGACCCAAAACAAAAGGTGAAAACAAAGGCTACAGTGAAATATGCTCTACAAAGTACATCATAATCAATTTATTAGGATTAAGTTGGCTTTAACCACCAGAAATATCAAAATGGTAGTGGCTTAAACAAGAAGACACTCATACAGAAAAATCATCATTCCAGGGCTGATGTAGCCCTCCACAGTGTTAAGGACCCAAGTTCCCTCTTCATTGTTGTTCTACCATCCCCAGGGTCATGTCATGGGTCAAGATGGCTGCCCCAACTCCAGCCATCGTGGTGGCATTCCAGCCAGAAAGAAGAAAGGCAAGAAGTCCTGGCCTTTCTCCTTTAAGGGCACTTCTCAGAAGTTGCTCACCTGGCCTCGTCTTACATTTAGTCATGTGGCCACATATAGCTGGAAAAAATAATATTATGGTTGTCATGAGCCCACTCAAAACTCACACTTTCTATTTACTAAAGAAGAAAGGGAGAATGGATATGAAAGAGAACTGGCATGCTCTGCCACAGTGAGCACTGAGAAAGTCTGTCTGTCACATATATAAAGGAAGAAAAGTAAATCCAATTTGCTAAACAGTGGTTCTCCATGTATGCCAAGACACCTTCATATTCTTAATTTAGAATGCTGCAGGAATTCCAGTGGCTCCCAGGATTTGCCCAGTGAAGGAGTCTGGGAATCATCATAGATGTCACCCTCTTACTTCCACACCCAGTTGTTCTTTAAGTCTCTGTCTTGATTTCCTCCTATAAATATAGTTAATAAAAATGCTAGGAGTTTGCACAGCACAGGGTCAAAGGCATAGGCTCTGAAGTCAGAAGACCTGGGTTCACTACTAAGCCCCAGTACTTGCTAACTATATAACCTTGAGCAAGTTACTGAGCAGCTCTGTTCCCTCATTTGTTTTTTGTATTTTTAAGGTTTTTATTTAAATTCCAGTTAGTTAACATAAAATGTGATGCTAGCTTCGGGTGTACAAGATAGTGATTCAACAGTTGTCTACATTACTCAGTGCTCCTCATGACACGTGTACTCTTAATCCCCTTCACCCATTTCATCCACCCCCCACCCCCCCGGTAACCACCAGTTGGTTCTCTATAGTTAAGAGCCTGTTTCTTGGTGAGGATGAGAAAGGGGAACTCTCTTGCACTGTTGGTGGGAATCCAAATGGGTGCAGCCACTCTGGAAAACAGTGTGGAGGTTCCTCAAAAAGTTAAAAATAGAACTACCCCACAATCCAGCAATTGCACTAGTAGGTATTTACTCAAAGAATTCAAGAACACTAATTCAAAGGGTATGTGCATCCCTATGTTTATAGCAGCATTATCTACGATAGAGAAATTGTGGAAATAAGCCCACGTGTCCATCAACTGATGAGTGGATAAAGAAGATGCAGTTTATACACACACAAACACACACACACACACAATGGAATGCTACTCAGCCATAAAAAAAGAATGAAATCTTGCCATTTGCAACAACATGGATAGAATTAGAGGGTATTAAGCTGAGCAAAATAAGTCAGTCAGAGAAAGATAAATACCATATGATTTCACTCATATGTGGAATTTAAGAAACCACGCAAATGAGCAAAGGGAAAAAAAGAGTTTCCTCATTTGTAAAACGGGACTAATGACAGTGTCTATATCCCCTAAGGCTATGGTGGAGATTGTTGAGCACTGCTAAGCGTTCAATAAATGTGTTCTATCACTATTATCATTATTCCCTGACCATTCTAACCCCTGGACATCTCTCCTCCCTCCCCTTCCCTCCCAGATGCACACCTTTCATTCAGGCCTTATCAATTCTCAGCTGGACCAGTACTCACAGGTCTTTCTTCCTGGTCCATCTGCCTTCATGCTGCTTCTCCTATTATCTACTCTCCATGTGTAGCCCGAGAGATCTTTTTAATATACTTATCAGATTATGCCATGCAGTTCCTTGAAATTCATTACTATGTCCCTTGGTGACCTGACCTTTCTAGCCTCAGTTGTTGTCACTTCCCCACTGACAAAGCTCACTCAACAAAGCACACTCGCTGGTTTGGGACAAGTCATTCTGTGTGCCTGGGATACATCTTCTTCACCTTAATTTCCATTAAATGACTCCTCACCCTTCATGATTCGACTCAAATGTCACTTCCTCCGGGAAACCTTCCTTGACCCCCCGCCCCCCCAGGCGCAAACGAATTAATATACTCAGTGAGCCTGGAGTAGCATGTGACCTGGTCACTTGTCAATCAGTATAAGTTGTTGTTACTGCCATCTTACCTCCGTGTTTGCAGGGTACTACTTACATTTTGCTGTTAAGTTTCTGTGATTGTTTTCAAGTGTCTGGTTTTCGCACAAGGCTTTCTTTTACCATTTACCAAAAACTTTTTATCCCAAGGACCTAGTACGATGGCTAGTACACAGTAACCGCTGAGTAGGTGCATGGATGGTGGATAGAAGGACGAATGGATGGAAGGAAGGAAGGAAGGAAGGAAGGAAGGAAGGAAGGAAGGGAGGAAGTAAAGAAGGAAGGAAAGAAAAGGAGGAAGGAAAGAAGGGAGGAAGGAAGGAAGGAAGGAAGGAAGGAAGGAAGGAGGAAGGAAAGGAGGAAGGAAAGAAGGGAGGAAGGGAGGAAGGAAGGGAAGAAGGAAAGGAAAGGAGGAAGGAAAGAAAGGAGGAAGGAAGGAAGGAAGGGAGGAAGTAAAGAAGGAAGGAAAGAAAAGGAGGAAGGAAAGAAGAGAGGAAGGAAGGAAGGAAGGAAGGAAGGGAGGAAGGAAAGAAGGAAGGAAAGGAAAGGAGGAAGGAAAGAAGGGAGGAAGGAAGGAAGGAAGGGAGGAAGGAAAGAAGGAAGGAAAGGAAAGGAGGAAGGAAAGAAGGGAGGAAGGAAGGAAGGAAAGGAGGAAGGAAGGAAGGGGAAGGAAGGAAAAGGAGAAGGAAGGAGAAGGAAAGAAGGAGGAAGGAAGGAAGGAAAGAAGAGAGGAAGGAAGGAAGGAAGGAAGGAAGGGAGGAAGGAAAGAAGGAAGGAAAGGAAAGGAGGAAGGAAAGAAGGGAGGAAGGAAGGAAGGAGGAAGGAAAGAAGGAAGGAAGGAAAGGAGGAAGGAAAGAAGGAGGAAGGAAGGAAGGAAGAAGGAAGAAGGAGGAAGGAAGGAGAAGGAAGAAGGAGGAAAGGAAGGAGGAAGGAAGAAGGAGGAAGGAAGGAAGGAAAGAAGGGAGGAAGGAAGGAAGGAAGGAAGGAGGAAGGAAAGAAGGAAGGAAAGGAAAGGAGGAAGGAAAGAAGGGAGGAAGGAAGGAAGGAAGGAAGGAAGGAAGGAAGGAAGGAAAGGAGGAAGGAAAGAAGGAAGGAAAGGAAAGGAGGAAGGAAAGAAGGGAGGAAGGAAGGAAGGAAGGAAGGAAAGGAGGAAGGAAAGAAGGAAGGAAAGGAAAGGAGGAAGGAAAGAAGGAAGGAAGGAAGGAAGGAAGGAAGGAAGGAAAGGAGGAAGGAAGGAAAGAAGGAAGGAAAGGAAAGGAGGAAGGAAAGAAGGGAGGAAGGAAGGAAGGAAGGAAGGAAAGGAGGAAGGAAAGAAGGAAGGAAAGGAAAGGAGGAAGGAAAGAAGGAAGGAAGGAAGGAAGGAAGGAAGGAAGGAAGGAAGGAAGGGAGGAAGGAAAGAAGGAAGGAAAGGAAAGGAGGAAGGAAAGAAGGGAGGAAGGAAGGAAGGAAGGAAGGAAGGAAGGAAGGAAGGAAAGGAGGAAGGAAGAAGGAAGGAAAGGAAGGAGGAAGGAAAGAAGGAGGAAGGAAGGAAGGAAGGAAGGAAGGAAGGGAGGAAGGAAAGGAGGAAGGAAAGAAGGAAGGAAGGAAAGGAGGAAGGAAAGAAGGGAGGAAGGAAGGAAGGAAGGAAGGAAGGAAGGAAGGAAGGAAGGAAGGAAGATGACTCAACCCTAAATAAGCCAAACATGAATTAAGAAGCACAATGGGGAAAAGAGGTAGAAAAAGCTACTCCCATGATGCTTATCACTGAACAGGGCTTCAGACTGAGTTTAGAGGCATTAAGTAAAGTGCCTGCCACCCTATCTGCATAGGTAGACAGAAATATATCTGCAGTGATGTTTATCTAATTCAGTGGGAACTTTGGGTAATACTTTTTTACTTTCTACTTGTATACCTCTGCATTATTTGCGCTATTTTCTTGTAAGCATGTGATTTAAAATTTTTTTTTCTGAAAAAACAAATATGGTATGTGATTAATTCTGAGTGGTAGAAATACGAATGATTCTTAATCTCTCCTTTGTACTTTTTGTGGTTTCTAAGTTCCTGCCTCCACACCCCCAAATTTTTGTTTAATGAATCCAAGAATTTTATCTTTCCAGATAGTACCGGTTAAGGTAGCAGGCTCTGGAGTCTGACTGTCTGGGTTCAAATTCTGTCCATATAATTCACTAGCTGTGGTTCCTTAGGCAAGTTACATAACCTCTCAAAATCCTCAGAGTCCTCATAAATAAAACAGATTTATCCTTCCACGTAGGATTGTTATAGTAAGTATCTGGCATAGGGTAAGGCTGTTATTATTCCCTAGCATAGGGTACACTGAATCTTGAGTACATGTGTTGAACTGAGCTGGCTCTTGTATTTTTTCCAACATAGAGTACATTTTTCATGGTACTCGCTCCAGGCTTTCTCTGCACTTCGGCCGTGGTTTTGCTTTATCGCCATGAAGACTTTGGAAAGCTCTTAGACCGGAAGGATGTTGGCAGCCTCTAGCAAAGGAACGATTCTCCCCCTCTGAAGGGCCAAAGGGGAGGCTGAAATGTGGGAAGAGGAGGAAAATGCTCACTACTTCATCTCTAAAAACGAGAAAAGTTGCTGATGCTGCTCTAAATGTAGACAGGCTGATCTGCCACCGTGATGATAACAAATCTTCCCTTTTGCTTTTAAAATGAAATGTATCTATCTGCAATTTCTTCTGCCTGATTTTCCATAATTTCTGATTTCTTTATAATGAACATGTATTGCTTGTGTAATAAAAACCTTAAAAAAAGAAAGCACAGGACAGTAGTTGTTTCCAATTCTCATGGTTACAGAATGAGTCAATCTTTTTTAATGTCAAAATTTTTTTCGGAGAGTGACCTAGTAGACGGAGCATGAGTCTGGGAGCTGGAAACTTCCAAGTCCTTATCAAAGCACTGAGAGTCCCTTGCTGCGTAGCCTTTGCCATCCTTTTAACCTCTCTGAATCCTAGGTTCCTAGTACGATAAGGAAGGATACTCGAGGACCTCGGAGAGTTCAATTTGTTAGCATTCACTAGATCTATAAAGATATAACACATTATTTTTATTTAAGATAGATGGAAAACTGAGTCAGAGGCATAACACCTAAATAAAAACCACTTTTCTCCATCTCTGTGCTGTGAAAAGTGGTGCCTCCTTTGAGTATATTGTCAATACCAGAGTTTCAGTAGACCAAAGTCTCACAATTGGGGACCTGTTTTGGTTGACACAGAGGGAGAAGATTGGAAACATTCCTTGGTTGACTTTACTCATTGGCCAAGCATTTGCTAAGAGCGGACTACAAACACAACTCCTTTGTAGCAAAGGTACCACTCACTGCCTCCCCACACCCCTTCTTAAATGATCTGATATATGCCCATAACCCCAACATCTCAGTGCTTCATAACCCAACCCCTCTCCAGCCATAGCTGCCTGCACCAAAGTGAAGAGTTAACCCGTGATTAGCTGAGCTGGTCAGGTCCCGTCCCTTGTGAATCGGGACTGAGTCAGGAATCACTTAGAACTTAGGGTGGCCACCATATCGGGCCATGTACAAGCAGAAGAACTTGGGGTGCAGCCAGGGCAGAAGAGCATTATGGAGACAGCAACAGAGAAGAGAGAACCTGTAACCAAGGGGAGAGAAAAGGAGGTGGGGGGGATGGGTGGGGAAGCCACTCCAGACCTTCTTGCTTCCACAGACCAGGAAGAGCTCTTGCATTTGGGCTCCACGAAAGTCTTCCGTATCTCCCTAGCAAACCCCTTTCTCGATATGATTTGAGTGGGTTTTATTTTATTGCACCAATGATCCCTGATTCAACCTATGGAGTCTGGACTTCTAAGGCAGTGAATCCTAGGCTGAGATTACATACATCAGGAAGATGTCCACCAAAAACCTGGGATTCCAGGATAAAGTTGCCAACTTTTTATTCTGCCAAAATAAAAGACAAGAAATGTTGCACTGTACTCTCAACAGCGTAGTGCCACAAATCAGAATGCGTGTATACTATAACATCTTTAAATAGTTTCATTAAAATTTTACTGCATTATTCTCTTTCCCGTTTTTCATTACAGTTTACATATAGTGAATTTCACCCTTTTTAGTGTACGGTTCCTCAAGTTTTGACAAACATATAGAGTTCTATAACCCCACCGCCATGGAACAGTTAAAGACAATGCTTCCCTTACCCTAAACATTTTCTCTGTGCTCCTTTACGATTCACCCAGTCACCGCCCCAGCCCCTGACAGCCACCGATCTGTTTTCTGTCCTTGCAGTTTTGCCTCTGCAAGATCATCACATAAGTGAAATCATACCGCATGTAGACTATTGAGTATGACACCCTTCACTTAGTAAAATCTATTTGAGATTTAGCCACGTTGTTGCCCGTATCAGTAATTCATTCCTTTTATTGCTGCGTAGTATTCCATTACATGAACGTATCACATTCCATTTATCTGTTGAGAGACACTTGGTTTGTTTCCAGGTTTTTATGTGAACAAAAACCATGTTCATTTCACTTGGGTAAATACCTAGGAGAGGAAATGCTAGGTCCTATAGTAAGGGTGTATTTAACTTTACAAGAAACCTCTAAAGTGTTTTCCAAAGTGGCCATGCCAGTTTGCATCACATCAGCAATAGATGACAGTTCCAATGTTCCTATCCTAGCCTGTGCTTGATAACGTTGATTTCTGTTTAACTATGCTGATAGGTGTTTGATGTTCTTTGTGGCTTTTGATTTGCATTTCCCTATGATTACTGATGCTAAACGCCTTTTTTATGTGCTTATTTGCCATCTACCTCTCTTCTTTAATGAAATGTCCGCTTCATTATTTTGCCCATTTTTTATTTGGCTTATTTGGTTTTCCTATTATTGCTTTCGAGAGTTCCTTACATAGTCTACAAACAACTCCTTTAGCAAATAAATGCAAATATCATCTCCTAGTCTGTGGCTTTTCTTTTCATTCTCTTAACCACAGTAGTATTCTTATTTTTTCCTTTAGACCTGGACAGTTGAAAATACTGTCAAGAACACCATTGGTATGACAGGGTTGGGGAATCCCTACTGTGCGGAACACAGAAATGGACAAGAATGTGAATAATTTTGTCAATGAGCTTGTACATACATAACATTACTTAATTTAGGATAGGTAGACAGCTCTACTCCCTGTGGTCATCCAGGGACCCAGGTTTTTTCTATCCTGTGGCTCCACTATCCTCTGGTATGTTTTCCTCATCTGTTTGGTTGAAGCCAATTCACCATCATTTTATCTGCATTCCTACACTAGGGAAAAGAGGAAGTCAAGGGCAAGCCACTTCCTTTTTAGGACATGGCCCAGAAGTTACTAACATCCTTTTGGCCAGATCTTAGTGACTTATCCACAGCTAACTGCTAGGAAGTCTTAAGAGTATACTTATTAGCCAGGCAATCAAGCGCTTTCCTTAAAACTTTATTATTACGGAGCGCATACATTGAGAGACAAGTAGTAGGTCCACCAGAGGTAGGAAATGGAGCTGTTGAACCTAAAATAAGACCTTCCTACTCACACTCACGGGCAACTGGAAAGCAGAAGTTGCCTTTTACAAGCTACAAAAAGCTTTGCCCAAAGCAAGCTTTGAGGTTCACAGAAAGTTGCTGTGATTTTTCTTCTGCCTTGGAAGTAGCAGAAGGACTTGGCAAAAGCCGAGGACAAAAAGCCAGGCATCAATTCTGTCAGACGCTCCCACAAAAACACCACCACACGTCTCCAGCCCCACCCCCAACCTCCCCGATACTGAGTGAATAGAGAGGGAGGAGGAAGTTGAGCAACTGCCCTGTGGGGAATGTAATATTCTGTGGTGAGAGATAATTCCTTCCTCATCCTAAGAGAAAGGAAAAGGAGATGTCCCTTCTCAGAGCTAAGTGAGCAAGCTCAAGAAAAATCACTCCTAGAACTTAGGGCTGTGTTTCTCATCCAGGGGGTAATTTTGCCTCCCATACAAGATGATCAACAATCCTGGTTTGGGTGGGGACAGAGGAGTTTTCGGATGTTTTAGTTTCTGACTGCTGCTGTAACAAGTAAGCATAAATGTAGCGGCTTAGATGATGCAAACTTATGATCTTACGGTTCTGGAGGTCAGTGGCCTCCCTAGAATGAAATCAAGGAGTTGACAAGATTGTGCTCCTTCTGGAGGCTCTTGGGGAGAATTTGTTTCTTGCCTTTTCCAACTACTATATGCTACTATATCTCTGACTCTGGCATTCCTCTCACCCTCTTGTAAGGACCCTTGTGTTTACAATGCTTCATCCAAATCACCCAGGATAATCTTCCCATTTCAAGATGCTTAACTAGTCACTTCTGCAAAGCTCCTTTTCCATGGAAAGTAATACATTCACAGGTTTGGGGATTTGCATGTGGACTGCTTTAAGGGGACAGTACTCTGTGTATTATACCAGGGCATGGGACTTTCAGTCCTAGCACCAGGAAAGTTGGTCACCCTATCACCCAGAGACATATGGCAATACCTGGGAACATTTTTGTAAGGTTTATTTATTTATGTTGGGGAGGGGGGAGAAGTGTCCACATGGGGGAGGGGAGAGAGACAGAATCCCAGAGCCCAGTGTGGAGCTCAAACCCGTGAACCATGAGATCATGACCTGAGCTGAAGTGGGATGTTTAACCAACTGAGCCACCCAGGCACACCTCTGGAGACACTTTTTATTGTCACAACTGTCTCGTGGATAGACACCAGGGGTACCACTAAACATCCGGTAATACATGGGACAGTCCCTCACAGCAAAGAACTATCCAGCCCAAAATGTCAACAGTGCTAAGATTCAAAAAGCCTGGAGTAGAGGTACCTGAAAAAAGTCCAGAATGGCATCTTTAGGGAGTGACATGGGTGGTTTTGTCTCTGCTTACCTGAGCAGGGGGAAAGAAAATGGAGGGAATGGTGGGTCTCGGAGAAGAAATGACGGTGAGCAGCATGAGAGTCCTCTCTTGACACGAAATGGATACTTGAGTTTCCCATGAGTGAGTGGCTCTTGCCAAAGAGGCTGAGAGGAATCTGCCCTGCAGAGCCACACTCTGAAGATCTGTCCACCCAGTGAGTGAGCTCCACCAGCAAGAGTGGACTGCCCAGGGGCAGGTATCGAAGAGGCTGGAAGAGGTTGAGCCAGGGCCAGACCCTCCAAGAAGGGACCTGTGTGCTGGGGAAGACTCATGGGGCCTCCTAAGAACTAAGATTTATATATTCCATGAGAGAATCCACCTGTGGGCACCCATCACAAAGACAGCAATCCGCAGCCCATGCATCTTAGCAAAAGAGACAGCAACAATCAACAGGAGGAGATAGTGGTTGTCCCCACCCTCCCCTTTGTCCTTAATCCCTCAAAACGAAATGAGGAAAGGGAACAGAAGGGCAGACCACATAGCTTCCTTGCTGAGAGTCTCTCAAGCCAAAAGTCTGACCTGTGGTGGAGGAGAGGGGAGGTCTTGAATGAGACTGGTAATTGGAATTGAAACCAGACTAATTTCAATAAATTGGAAGTGACTAGAAAGTCCAAGGACCAGTCCCAGAGCTCTTAAAATCCTGCTGCCTAGTAGAACCAGAAAAATGGACAGTAGGGAATCAAAAGCAGTGACTGGAGAAAATAAAATTTTATGCTTGTACCTCGCAAAGTTAGATCTCCCTTAATAAACCAATTTTATGTCTTAAAGGTGTCATATTTCCGTTGGCCATTACCATTGTTTGAAATGTAAAAGGGCCTCAGTCCAAAACTCAAAAGTGTGGTGGATTCTTGCACCCAGGACCCCAAACCAACCATTTGCTATATGACGTAAATAGCAGTACATTCAAATTGCTATAGGTGGGTGGTCTTGCCTTCAGTCATCCAAAAGTCTTGTGGAGTAAGTGACTTCATGAAGGGATCCCACTGCTGTAGTGCGTGAATGTGACCTGAGCCTCTTGCTGTCAAGAGCAGAATTATAGACTTTCAACCTCACAGTAGAAAGGGTTTCTTTTGCCTCATAACTGTAACTGAAAGCAACTTATTACCTTGACTTTTCAAGCCTGCAATTATTTATTTATGGAAGAAAATGCCTTGAAATGTTAGCTTTGATTTGCCCTCCCTTTGTTTTTCCCCTTCCACCATTTTAAGCAGGTAGCCAGACGTTTCTGTGCCCCTTGATAATGAGTTGTCCAAGAAGTTACAGAGCCAAAAGCAAAAGTTGTCTGAAAGATAATTCCCTTTCTTTCCTTGGAAAATGTCTTAGTCCTTTAAAGATGTTGCCCGCATCCTCCTGGAGGGAGAGGGCCTTTGAGAAGTGGAAAAGAAAGAGTGGAGATTTGGACCTTGATTGGAAAAGGGAAGGAGGTTGAGGGTTTGAGAGAAGTGAGAACCAGGGCTTATGGAGAGCCCCAAGCGGTGCTCAATCCCACTGGCTACACATGGACCCAGAACTCGAGTTGTAGACTGATATTCATACCCCACTCATCTCTTCAATTTTCAACAGAAGTCTAAAGTTTTCTGAAGTTACATATTAAAATGATCATCTTCTATGCTAAAAATCCTACCTTTGAGGAGGTTATAATGATCCGCAGGTAGCGGATTAGAGTTGGAGACACGAGTATGAACTCATATTTAGTTTAGTATAGATATAGATGGCTACATAGGGCAATACTTATATATGTATATACTCTGCTTAGTATACACATACCTGTTTCCTTACTCTGCCAGCTGAGAGGACTCAAAGCAACAGAACCCCAGTAGCAATGAACACATCTAGCACCTAGAGCTTAGTTTCTAATCCCATTCCCCAATAAATGAACCAGGGCCCCTTGGAGAAATGGCTGATTCTAGGCCTAGGGAAGGAAACGTACAGGATGAGTCTACAGCATCATGCAGTACCAGAAAGTAAGGAAGCGTTCAACACACACACACACACACACACACACAATGGTAGACGTATGTCCAAGGGACACAGAAACCAACTGAAAGAGCTCCCAATGGCTAAAGCTGGAGCAAGCTGACAACAAAATGAAGTACTATTGGATGATAACACAGAGTATAAAAGAAATATCCATGAGCCCACTCTGATATAAATAAATGATTGAATACATAAATAAATGGAGGAGAAGAGACAAATCTCCCATGTAGAAGAACTCCGAATGAACCAGCTGTTTAAGTTCTGTATCAACCTAAGGCGTGTTGATAGTATGTTCCCTCGATACGGTGTGATGAGAATGTCACAGTGCTTCTGTGGGCTTCCTCCTGAAAACCCATAACCCCAGCCTAATCGCGAGAAAAGTATCAGGCAAATCCCAACAAAGGCTATGCACCACAAAGTAACTTGCCCGTCTTCCTCAAAACCACCAAGGTCATCAACAACAAAGACAGTCTGAAGACTTTTTCATAGACAAAAGGAGCCTAAGGAAACATGACAACTAAAGGTAACGTGGTGTCCTAGATGGGATCCTGGAACAGAAATTGGATACAAGGTAAAATTAAAGAAATCTAAATAAAGTACGGATTATAGTTAGTAACGTAACTGTATTGGTTCAATATTGTAACAAATATACCATACTACTGTAAGGTGTTAACAACAGGAGAACGAGGGGTGTGGTGTATGAGGACTCTGTGCTAGCTTCATGGTCTTTCCATAAATCTAAAACTTTTCTAAAAAAAAATAAAGTTGACTAAAGAATAATGATATATAAAGATCTCAGGTTTATTATAGGCCTCAAAAAGTGGATACAACGGACCAACGTGTGGACATTTTATCACAAAGAGAAGTATAGCTTAATGGTGATAATCTCTGGAAGGAGTATTAATAATGTTAATCAATGTGTACATTATAACATTTGTAATTGGTTTGTATTCTATTGGAGTCAAAGAAAATGTTATGTATCATGAGATATTAACAGTGGCAGGTGTTGGAAGAAGTACTCTGACTCTGAGGAACATTTATTGTCTTTAATAGGAATTTTATGCTGGGGCGCCTGGGTGGCTCAGTCTGTTGAGCATCGGTTCCACTCAGGTCATGATCTCCTGGTTCATGGGATCGAGCCCCGCATCGGGCTCTGTGCTGACAGCTCACAGCTCAGAGCCTGCTTCAGATTCTGTGTCTCCCTCTCTCTCTGCCATCCCCGACTTGCATTCTGTGTGTGTCTCTCTCTCCATCTCAAAAATAAACACTTTTCAAAAAATAGGGATTTTATGCTTAAGAATATTTAAAAGATTTGAAAGTTTCCCTCTTTGATTTCCCTACTTTCTCCAAAGCATTTTGGGGGATTCAATAAATCAATCTTTTTTTAATTCTACCTTCAGCTGTTAGACATTTGAAAAATGGTTCAGCCTCATTTATAATAAGAGATATATAAATTAAAACTGAAGTAGCATTATTCTCACATAGGCAAAAATCCAAAAGTACACTATGCTGGTAAAGCTGTGGAGAAGCAGGCACCTTCCTACACTGCTAATGGGTAAATTGGTAAATTGGTAAGACCTCAATGGAGGGGGATTTGGCAATATTAAAATTCCAAATGATCTAACAATTCCTTTTCTAGTCATTTATCCTACAGATATACCCACACACGTGCAAATAACTTAGTACAAGTTTATTCATTGCAACATTGTATGTTAATGGAAAATGATTTGAAAGGTCTATAAATTAAAGGTCTGTCTAAATTGAAGTAAGATGCATCTTTACAATGGAATACATAGATTTTTTTTCAAAAATAAGCGAGCTTAGTATACATTGATATAGAAAATTTTCAAAATATATTAAGTTAAAAAAAAGATGCAGTGCAGCAAATATAATGTGTGTGTGTGTGTGTGTGTGTGTGTGTGTGTGTGTAGATAAGATTTTACAAGATAAAAATGCTTGTAAATGCATTTTTTTAAGTCCTTGGAAAGATAAACCAAATATTAATAACAGTGATTACCTAATTGAGAATGAAAATAGGGCTGGCGAGTGGGCAGATAAGAAACAGAGGCAGGGGATTGTCACTGAATACCTTTCTATATTTTTTGATGTTAGAACCACATAAATTTAACACCTACACAGAAAGTCAAATAAGTGTTTAAAATCTACCTTGGAAGAAATAGAAGGCTGCTGTCTATGATGCAGAATTCTTACTCCGATAACAGAGTCTAAATGTACTTAACCATATAGCGTTCAAGTTAATTAACATTTTCTATTTCCTTTAAGTGAGTCGTTTAGAATTGAAGGCATAATATTCATGATTTTAGTATTTGCTATAGTTTTTACTTGCAAAAAGTCTAATGGTGGTTTTAGAAACAGACTCGTGATGCATTTAGTCCTAATTACAATACTCTTCCAAAACATCTTGATAATATAAAGTTAAATGATACCAAATAGAAATACAAGTCCTACACACAGGAATGAAACGCACTGGATATGCTAACTGATTGAATAAACATAAAAGATTTTTTTTCCTATTATTACTAAAATCTCTTTAAAGAAAATTAATGCACTGTTGTAATAAAAATAATACCAGTGTAGCTTAAAAGCATATGAAAAGTTGTATAAAAATGTATGAAAATAATAGCACGAGGAGAGGGAGGGATAGAAAAGAACGTATACTATTGTAAGTCTCTTACACTATACCTGAAGTGGTAAAATACTATTTGAAGGTAGACGGTGGTAAGTTAAAGATGTATACCATAAACCCTAAAGCAGCCACCAACATAACAAAGGAAAGAGTTATAACTAGTAACTCAACAAAAGAGATAAAACAGAATCATAAAAATACTTGGTTAATTCAAAAGAAGGCAGGAAAAGAAAAAAAAAAAAGGAGACAATAAAGAACAGATAGGACATGGGTGCCTGGGTGGCCCAGTCGGTTGAGTGTCTGACTTCAGCTCAGGTCATGATCTCACAGTTTGTGAGTTCGAGCCCCACATTGGGCTCTCTGCTGTTTGTGCAGACCCTACTTCAGACCCTCTATCTCCCTCTCTTTTTCTCTCTCAAAAATAAATAAACATAAAAAAAAGAGTAGATGAGCCAAACAGAAAACAAATAACAAGATGACCAATTTAAACCTAACCTTATCACTGATCGTATTAACGCAAGTGGAGTCTAAACACCTCAGTCAAAAGGCAAAGATTGTTCAGAATAGGGAAAAAGCAAGACTTGGCTACATATGTCCTTCCAGAAGGAAGGATGTATATATAAAGAGATATAGAATGCAGAAGAGATATATATACGGAAATGTATATATAAACAGATAAAAAGATTAAAGGCAAAGGATGAAAAAATATGCCATGCTGACACTAATCAAAAGAAGACTGCGGTGGCTACAGTAACAACTGAGAAAGAAGATTTCAGAACAATGAATTTTACCAGAGACTTCTAAAAAAGTCATTTCATAATGATAAAGGTGTCAATTCATTGGGAGAACATAATAATCCTAAATGTTTATACCTTATTGCAAATATACCCTATACCTTATGACAAAGTTTCAAAATATATGAAGTAAAAGTTGACAGAACTGCAATGAGAAATAGATGAATTCATAATTATTTTTGAAGAATTCAATAACCCCCTTCAATAATTGATATGACAAATTAGACGGAAAATCAGTAACAACACAGACCGCTCAAACAAAACTACCCCTAACTTGACCTAACCGACATTTATGGCACACCTCCCCCAACGGCAACAAAATAGACATTCTCTTGAGGTGCACGTGGAACATTTACCAAGTTAGATGATAATCTGAGCCAGTAAGCAAATCTTTAAAAAAAGGTCTTAAAGGGCTCAGGTCCTCTGAAGGCTCTTCTCTGGCTACAATGAATTAAATTCGAAATTAAGGAAATGGAGCAAAAAACAGAATTGTTTTTGTTAAGTGTGTGGTTGAAAATGTTACTCACTGCATTTTCAGACCGTATTTTAGGACAACCATCAAAACAGATACAAATTCAGCAGGAATTGACTCTCTTTCCACAACAAAGCCGGAGAGTGTGAGTCACGTGCATTAGTCACGCGCTGAAGGAGCTCTGATCGCCACTGCTCTTGGAGGAAGCAGCTCTTGCCATGCACAGACAAAAAAAAAAAATACTGCCTGCATTAAGAAAAAAATCTCTTCCCACCCACCTAAGGCCATAATACATCACAGAAAAGCATTCTTGACTGTTGGTTCATAATAAGTCACAACTGACTGGGGATCTCGGGGGTGGAGGGGCAAATGAAGAAAGAAAAAAAGTTATGTGAAGATTTGGTTTTCTACCTTAATAAGCAAAAGGCTGACAAGTGGCCATGTAGGAAGAGTGATCTACTTCCTAATAAATTAAACATTTCTCCAATTAGCAGGCTTGGGTGGGTGTATTGTGGGAGGACCCCCGGCTGGAATTTTGCCAGCTCCCTGCTCCTCTCCCACTGTGCTCTGTTTGCACCACTTGGTTGATGCTAAGTGGGTATGGGTAGGAGGAGCCATAGAGTTCAGGCCTTTTTACATTTTACATTTTATATTTACTTATGTAAATGGGTTGGGGAGCAATAGAGAAACTAAACATACTCGCGATGCACGTATTATGTGAATATGGGAGGAGGAAGAATGGCATGTTTTGTCTTTACATCACATGATGAGATGTTTGCTGACAACTAGAATTAATAAATCACAGTGTAGGGGCAGAGGAACATCATTTGGCAGGATAGAAGTAAGCACAAGAAAAATTAACTGGAAGACAAGTAGTGGATTTTGCACAACAGGAAGAGAGTTAAATACGGATGACGGGGGGGGGGGTGGCTTATAACTATGCGTACTTTCAATGAAAAAAAAATGTTTCAAGTATACTAAAAGTCATTAAAATTAATGGAGCAAATAGTTCCGGATTCCAGAACACCAATGATGGCAATCTTACAGGCGTGTGGTCACTAGGATCTACCAACAATTGTCTGCAACATCTCTCCCTGTCAACCTAAACACTCATTTGCAAGATCATACACCTAAAATGCAACTTGGCCCGTGTCATGTCTCATCTTAGAGCATTTAATAGCCTCCTATGGTCTACAGCAGAAAGGCAATGCTCCTAAACAGTGTTTAAGAACTTCATATCTGTCCTGTGAAGTCTTTTTACCGCTGGCGGAATCCTTGCTGGCTTCACACTGAAACCATATCAAATGCTTTTATCTCCCGACAAACCCAGCCTGGGTGCCTCTAGCCAAACCTGTGAATTGTCACCCACACAACCATAGTGGGTGAACCAAAAACACAAGGCCCCTGGGAGAGACAGCTAGAAGACCCTGAAGACAAGTCTCAAATATTTCACAATTGTGCCTGGAGCCTAGTCTTGTACAGTTCCTAGAATCTCTTTACAGGGGGATGGTTCCCACATCTCCCAGAGGCACGCCCAATCTATCTCAAACAAAATGATCTACCTTTTTTTCCTTCACTTTTTCTGCATTTCCACCTAGTATTCCTATTAACCATAGGAAGTCCGGAAGCAACAAAGAATCTTTCCTTCGCATAAGGTGAGAAAGGAGGAAAAGTTTCAAAACCTGTATTTTAATATACTCATATACCCTCTTCATCACATATGCTCATGTACTAAGCACATTGAGTGACGTCTCCAAACACGTGTAGATAAGCAAAACTTGTAAGCCAGAAATGTCCTTTATATATGTCTAACTGGTTGCTATGTAGCCTCAGGTGGAAGTAGTTAGGCAGGTGTGCAAATTGATTTGCTTTTAAACCCTAAATCAGTGACTCTTGAATTTGGGAATGCATCAAAATCACCCAGAGACCTTGTCAAAATACAATGCCAGCCCACCAAGCCCAGAGCCACTCAAACAACCTGTTACCCAACTCCTTTTCTTTGTGGTAGCATGCCTGGCTTTATTTTCCATATGTGTTAAAATAAAGACATCATGCTTGCTTAAACTGCCCTGTAGACAGAAATTCAGGAAAAGGTAGGTTAGTCCTGAACACTTTCTGAAGTGCAAGAGTAAATAAAAAACCTGAGAACCCATGCATCGGGTGTATTTACAGGGAAGTCTTAAGCACTGATCCCAATTGAACAAAGCTCCATAGAATAGTTTCTCGCTAGATAATGTTTGGAGCTTTGATGCTCTCATAAGTGTGTGCCATGTTTAAATTCAATCATCAAATTACTGGTAAGCCAAAGAATAAAATATGGTTAAGTTAAATTAAGTCAAATGTTTCAGCATTTAAACATAAAATCAGCAAAGATACGGTATGATAACAACACATTTTTAAAGTCCTCACTGTGTGCCTGGTGCCGTGCAAAGCGCCTTATGTGGATTATCTCACTCGTGCCAAACTCATTTTATTTTCTTAAGTTTATGTACTTATTGTAAGAGAGAAAGAGAGAGAGGCAGAGAGAGGAAGAGAGAGAGAATCCCAAGCGGGCTCCATGCTGTCAGCACAGAGCCTGAAGCAGGGCTTGAACTCACGAACTGTGAGATCATGACCGGAGCCAAAACCAAGAATTGGACGCTTAACCAACTGAGCCACCCAGGTGCCCCAAACTCACTTTATAAGGTGTGTACCGTATCTCCAGATGAGGAACCTAAGGGACAAAGCCTCTAACAAACTGGTGCCTGTGTCATTTCCATCTCACACAATGGCCTGCTCAGTAGAGTGGGTGTTTTTCTGGTTCCCTCTTCTTTTTTGGTCACCTCTCAGCAAAACAGCAAAGAACGGACAGTCACAAACCCACAGAGACTGCTACAGGCTCCCCCACCAGAGCCCAGGCTCTGGGCATCTCAAGACTAAGCCCGCAAACAAACACGAGCCACCTGCCTGGCTGTATCACACCCCAGCTCCTTTCCTCTCGTCCTGCTTATCCCCAAAGCCCCTGAGACGTGAGTGATGAGGGAGACGGATGTCACCCTGTAACCAGAGAAAGAAAAGGGCCTTCTCCTCTGGAGAAACAAAACCTCTGTGCCCAGAAAAACCTCTCTAACCCAAACCATTGCTGAAAAAGCTAATCAAATATGATTTCCAGCACACTTCTGGAAAGATGCAATCATATTTTGCATGAAGGAACTTGCCATATACTTTACGTATTAGTACTAAGCAATACTGGATAGTGGAACTAAATGCCTGATAATGTTCTGAGAGAGTATCTTGAACTCACTGCAGTTTTTTGTAAGACTGCACACAATAGCTTTTCTTTCATTGTTTCCCTGCTTCTGCCCTCATCCCTCAACACAGGAACCCAAACAATTCTTTTTAAAAGATGGATCACATAGGGGCGCCCAGGTGGCTCAGATGGTTAAGCGCCCAACTCTTGATTTCTGCTCAGGTCATGATCTCACAATTGTGAGATCAAGCCCCTCATCAGGCTCCATGCTCAGCGTGGAGATTCTCTTCCTCTCTCCCTCTCTCTCTGCCTCTCCCCCACTCATGCTCCTCTCTCTCTCTCTCTCTCTCCCTCTCTCTCTCTCTCCCTCAAAATAAATACATAAGCGTTTAAAAGATAGATTAAGAAAAGCCAAAGATGGAAACAAGTTTCCCTCTCAGGATGAATGGCTAAGGAAAATCTGGTGTGTGTGATGTATAGAAATATTATTCAGCCACAAGAAAGAAGGAAACCCTGTCATCTGTGACAACATGGACCTTGAGAGCAATATGCTAAGTGAAATAAGTCAGAGAAAGACAAATACCGTATGATCTGACTTATATGTGAAACTTTTAAAAACCAAACTCACAAGAATAGAACAGATTGGTATTGCCCAGAGGCAGACGTTGGGGGGTAAGGGAAATGGGTGAAGCTGGTCCCAAGGCACAAATTTCCAGTTGTAACATAGGATCTGGGGTGTAATGCACAGCACAGTGACTACAGTTAACAATGGCGTAATGGATAGTTGAAAGTTGCCAGGACAGTCGATCTTCAAAGTGGTCGTCACAAGAAAAAAAAGTAGGACTATATGAGGTAATGGATTTTAGGTCAACCTTCTGTGATCACGTCACAAAATATGCATGTATCCCAACATTTTGTTGTACATCTTAAACCTATGCGGCATTGCGTGTCAATAGTATCGCAATAAAACTGGGAAAATTCTAAAAATGAAAATCAAAGCCAAAGTCCTCACCATGGTCTTCAGTGGATTACCGGGGGAGCCTGTGAAAACCAGAATCTCTGGGTCGGGGCTCTAGCCTGAGTCCTTCAGGTCCGAATTCATATCTGTGCCGCACCTCTGTGATTCGTTTGTGTAGCCAGCGTGGAGAATCACAGTCCTGCAGAATCTGACTTCGTTTTGCACGGCTCACCTCCTCACCCAACCTACTCCAGGCCGCTGGGCTGCTTGCCGCTTCCTGTCCCTGGCGGGTGCACCCTTCGAGAAGGATCACCCATGGCTCCACCGTCACTCCTGCGGATCTTTGTTCAACATGCCCTTTGCAGGGTGCACTTACCTAACCACCCTCTGTCTCCTTCCCACTCATCTTTTCTATCCTCCCTTCTGGCTTTATTTTCCTGTATAGCAATTGGCATTAACCAATATGTTTACTAATTTTTTTATTGTGTTTCTGCTATACTCCTCTCCCCTAGAATGTAAATTCCATAGGGGCAGGAATATTTGTCTATTTTGCTTTCTTATATATCCCAAGAACCTAGAAGAGTATATGGTCCAGGGTGGGTGCTAAAAAATCTCCTTTATGCAAATAACTTACTAGATAAACCCCATATTCCATAGCAAAAATGAAGATATGCTTCTTGTTTGACAGTTTGTCACAAAATCTAAAACAATGAGAATGAAATTTAAAAGATTTTCTTCTTTGGGAGGTTTCATTCCATCCTGTTAAAGTCAAACAGAGTCCCTAAGTTCCTGCTCTATGCAGAACCCCACAGAGTAAACTCCCATTTATTCAGAATGATTGGGGGCAGCGTGTTCTGGGGACTAAGGGTGGCTGCATACATTAACATGCGGGGACCGTCAAGTTTCCAAAACTCAGAGCACAGTGTGGAGACCAGTTTAAACTTTCTTCGATTATCCAGAGACCGCTGCAGAATTTTAGTGTGACTGGATGTCGTCATTAGGAATATTATTTGAGGCTTCTAGGTGAATGAGTGCTAATCTCAGCGATGTTGCTGGTCCCATGAGCAATAGAAGACTGTGTGCCATCAAGGGTTTCCAGTCTAACTATGAACATGGATCACAAGAGCTAAATCATTAGAAAGCATGTGATGAGGCAACAGACCGATGAATGTTCATTAAAATTACATACAAGAAGAACATGAATGGGTAATCTCAGCAGCCTTCCAGGAGGAAGTGGTTGGCAACTGTATTTTGCAGAATTTCGGAGTAGAGATGGCAAACAGATTGATTCACTAGACAGAAGCATGGTGCTTCTGATTAGAACAGAGCTCTATAAAGAGGCAGAGTTTTAGTAAGTTTTTGGCAGCATGGACTAATGAAACTCATTTCCTAGTGCCCCGGACCACAGATTAAACTCGATCAGCGTTAGCGTCGGAAAACTCGTTCTTAATCGGGAGTCCGTGAGAACCAGACAAGTCGAGATAAAGGGCAAACTTTTAGAATGAGTGACTGATGCAATCAAACTTATTAAAGATTTGCCTATAAAGTAGAAGTTTAAACAATGAGACTACGCCCAGTGGCATTTCTAGAATTTTTGCTTACTTTAAGAAAAAGTATAAAATAAACCAAACAGATTCTTTTAAATAGAGGAAGAAGCAATTATTAGATTTATTTTTGAAAGAACACTAAACTATGTTGTTGACAGTGTTCCAACAGGTAAATTAAGAAGCACAAAAGTTACACAGTAAGAAATCCAGCATATTTCTGATTTGGAACGAGAACACCTCCGACGTTTCTACAAATCAATATACCATAATTAAGCAACAATGAGCTTATTCAAAAGTTAAAGTTATTTCAGAGCTAATCATATGACCTA
Source organism: Acinonyx jubatus (assembly GCF_027475565.1). Taxonomy (NCBI): domain Eukaryota; kingdom Metazoa; phylum Chordata; class Mammalia; order Carnivora; family Felidae; genus Acinonyx; species Acinonyx jubatus. The sequence goes on along the minus strand of NC_069385.1, from coordinate 17,408,765 downwards.
TTTCCTTAACATTCTTAACCTTAATTAAATTCCTTTGTTTTTCTTTAATAAAAATATCATATAATTCAAGCTAATTACAAAAGTTTTCGTTGTTAATATATGAGAATTAAATTATAATTTTTTGAGCAGATGAATAAATTAATTTTTCCAGGCACATATCTTTATTAGTTTCCCTGATTGAAAGGTTGGCAAGTTGGGAGTTTCCAACCGAGTTGTACTTCCCAATGAAAACAACCATGTAAAGTCCAGAAACTTCTCAGGCTAGGCTTCCTGATGGCAGGCCTCCGGTTAGGGAGCTTACTAGACAATAGAGCATTAAAAAAAACTTTTGAATTGTCCTTCTTTCTCTTAATGTAGCGTTGGGGACAGAGAGGATGTGGGTGGGGGAAGGAGAAATTTGTGGTGAAAAGTAAATGGAACTGTTTGATTTAGAAAAATCATTGAGTATAAAACAAAATGTTTTGAAATATTTTCTTATGTGTAATGTAGTGTAAATTTGTCTTATATAAATTCCACCATCTCATTCAAGATGCTTAGTAACCCACCTCTTTTAATCTTAGAAGAAGTCTGGAAAATGCAATTGAATTTTTTTTCTTTTGGAGTCATCTCCAGTAAGTTGTCATTAATTCACTTCTTATGTGTGTTGCTGTTGTTTATTTGCATGGGTTTTCTGGTTTCAAAATAAAACTCGTCTCAGATGCAGCTGTCCTGGCTTGTTGTTTGAATCTTTGCACATTCCAATAGCATTTTGCACTGGAATGTTGAATTCAATGAATGAAAGACCAGATGTTCCAGGTACATTCAGCCCAAGTTAAGAAGGGCATATACAGCAGGGCCCCAATGCCTTTTCAGATAGTTAATAAATTAGTATTTATGTCTGCTCTTCAAAATTTTCATCCTCTAAATGTAAGCGTAACATATTCTGTTAAGGAGAAATTTGTGATACCTTTCAAAATGCTATCAAACCGCTTCACAGATAATATGACTTCATGTATACCATGTAATGATATAGAGTCATCATAGGGGCTCCTGGGTGGCTCAGTTGAGTGCCTGACTCTTGATTTTGGCTTTGGTTATGATCCCAGGGTCATAGGATCAAGCTCTCTGTCAACAGGCTCTGCACTGGGCATGGCGCCTCCTTAAGAATCTCTCTCCCTCTGCCCCTTCCCCCACTTGCATTGCTCTCTTTCTCTCTCAAATGAAATTTTTTTTTAATTAAAAAAAAATAAAAATATTCATAAAAGTGTTTGTTCTACTGTAATATGATAATTTAATTGCTACAAAACTTCAAGTAATCCAATACGGTGTTATAAATTGTTTTTATATGAGAATGGTAAAAAAGGCAGATAGAGGCTAGAGAGTATCAAATATTCAGTAACAAAGTTACTTTCCCTGAAAAAAAAATCTTAATTACTAGAAAGTTTTTAAAACTGTAAGAGAATGACTGTACAACTGAGACATCACTGTTCCAATCCAGCATCTGATTATATCTGGTTTTTGCTCAAGAGTTTTGCTTCCTTCCTTCCTTCCCTCTCTCTCCCCCTCTCTCCTCCTTCTCTCTCTTTCTTTCTCTTTCTTCTTTCTTTCTTTCTTTCTTTCTTTCTTTCTTTCTTTCTTTCTTTCTTTCTTTCTTTCTTTCTTTCTTTCTGTTTCTTTCTTCCTTTGTCACTAGCTATATTAGTTTGCTACGGCCATAGTAATAAAGTACCACAAACTGGAGTAGCTTAAACAATAGAATGTTATTTTCAAATCATTCTAGAGTCTGTTGGTAGGGTTGGTTCCTTCTAAGGGCCATGAGAGAAGGATCTTGCCTTTCTTCTCAGCTTGTAGATGGTCATCTTCTCCTTACAGCTCCACATGGTCTTTCCTCTATACCCATCTGCATCCAAATTTTCTTATGAAGACATCAGTCACACTAGATTAGAGCCCACCCTAATGACCTCATTTTAACTTTGCCTCTTTAAAGATCTTATCTCCAAATACAATCACATTCTAGAGTACTAGGAGTTTGCACTTCAACATATAAATCGGGGGCAGGGGTCACAATTCAACCTGTGACTTTAGTATTATCCATGTGTTCCAACATATTTTTACCACCTGCTATCTTGACAAGCAAAGACGCTCAAGTAATGCAGCTGCATTTGCTAAATTATAAGCTTGGGGCACCTGGATGGCTCAGTCGGTTAGGCTTCTGACTTTGGCTCAAGTCATGATCTCACAGTTTGTGGGTTCGAGTTCTGCATCGGGCTCTGTGCTGACAGCTCAGAGCCTGGAGCCTGTTTCGGATTCTGTGTCTCCCTCTCTCTGACCCTCCCCCATTCATGCTCTGTCTCTCTCTGTCTCAAAAATAAACATTAAAAAAAATTTTTTTAATGATAAATAAATAAATAAACATTTAAAAAATTTTTCTAAATTATGGCCTCTTCCTCCCAACTAATTCCAAGGTCATGTATAGTTTGGTATTAGTTTATAACCAATAACACCCCACATAATATAAATTATGTTCTTGAATACATGGATTGCTTTATAGACAATTGTTAATAAAATGTATGCCATAGTCTAAATGCCTACAAACTGGAAAGGCTCTTGAAGAGTCGCCAGACTTGAGTTTTAGTGCAGGCTCTATTACTGACTAGCTTTGTAACCTGACCTCTCTAAGCCTTAGTTTCCTCACAGAATTGTAACCACCAAATACAATCATTAAGGTAAGACAGCACTGAAAGTCATAAAGTACTATTCAAATACTGTATCAGATACTTTTAACCTTTTTCGAGTGAACCATAACATAGATACAGAAGAGTACATAATCATACCATCTAAACTTCGGTTTAGTTTCTTCCTTTCTAGTCATTATACTTTTATTTTTCCTTCTTGCCTTATCATGCTGGTGAAACCTCCAGTACAATGTTGAATAGGATTCTCATCATGAGTGGGTGTCATGGCGGACTCTAAAAATAGAAGCAAGATTCTCTAGAGGATTTGTGAAAGATCTGATTTATTTCTTTCACAAATGTTTAGTAAACCTGCCAGTCAAGCCGCATAAGATTTTAGCTAGCCCAACTATCTCTCCTTTGAAGATAATGTCTTTTTTTTTTTTCTGTGCTTGCCTTTAAGACTTTGTTTATTGTCACTGGTTTCTGCTATTTCACTATAATGAGTTTAAGTGGGGGTTTTGTTTTGTTTTGTTTTGTTTTGTTTTGTTTTGTTTTGTTTATCTGGCTAGGGAATCTATAACCTGTGGATTGTATCTTGCATCAGCTCTGGGAAATTCTCGACCATTATTTCTTTAAATATTATTCTTTTCCTGTTGTTTTTCTCCTCTTCTTCTGGAACTCCAATTAAATATAAATTAAATCGAGGGGCACCTGGGTGGCTCAGTCGGTTGAGCATCCGACTTCGGCGCAGTTCATGATCTCGCAGTCAGTGAGTTCGAGCCACACATCGGGCTCTGTGCTGACAGCTCAGAGCCTGGAGCCTGTTTCAGATTCTGTGTCTCCCTCTCTCTCTGGTTCTCCCCACTGACGCTCTGTCTTTCTCTGTCTCTCAAAGATGAATAAATGTTAAAAAAAAATTAAAAAACATATATATATACATATAAATTAGATCGAGGCTTCTTGCTGGCTCAGTCAGAGGAGTATGCGACTCTTGATCTCAGGGTTGTAGGTGCGAGCCCCATGTTGGGTTTAGAGATTACTCAAAAACATAAAATCTTAATATATATTTTAGATCTTCCCTTGGTATCCTCTGTGTTCCTAGTTCTCTTTCTTCTTTTTTCTCCATGTTGTTCTTGAGATCATTTCTTTTGAACTATTACATAGTTTACCAATTCTATTGTTAGCTGCTTTTGATCTAGTGGTAAAACCATCCACTAAATTAAAATTTTTCCCGTATATAATTCTTCTACTTCTGGTAGTTATATTTGATACTTTCAAATCTGCCATGATTTCTCTTCTGTTATCTTTGTGCCTGGTGGTCTTTGACCACGCACTGTATTTGTAGAAGTATTTATAGGAATAATTTGAGGCTCACAGTGAAGGCCATTTTCTTCAGGGAGGATTGTGCTTGCTTCTACCAAGAGTGACATGCTACCAACCCAAGACCAGCTCGCACCAAATTCAAGGTTTGACATTCCTAAAGAGCAAAAGGAATTCAAGGCGACCAGAAGATTTCAACAGAGTTGGTTGTCTCACTTGGGGTTTGCTCTGAGTTTGAGGTCCCAGCTTATTGTGGTGACCATCACTGGCCTGTCTCCCCACCCTGAGCAAGCTCTGGACTTTGATATTTGTCCTTCGGGTGCTCAAGTCTGTTAACATGAGTCTGTACTAATATTCCAGGATCACAAAATGACCTCAAGCAAAACTACCTTTTTTCCTGCTTTCTTTGCATTGCCTTCCACGTTTGACTTGACCATTTCTCACTGTCTTGTCATCTCATCAATGTTTCAAGTAGATTTTTTAATTGTTGTATCCGGTCCTTCAGTTGTTTGAAGCTAGGGGGTTGGGTGTAGACATCTTGAGAGTTCTCCTCTATCACCTCTAATGCTTCAAAAAACAAGGACTTTCTTCTACATCCAATACAACTATCATCCTGAAGAAAGTTAATATTGATATAATGCCATTATCAAATATAGAATCAATTTTAAATTCCCAGGCATGCTAATAATATCCTTTATAGCTTTTTTAATAATTTTATATCCTTTTCTCTTATATAGAATTCAATGGAGCACCATGCATTATATTTGGTTGTCATGTCTATTCCTTTTTATTTTAAGAATGAGTGATTAGCAAAAGATCTGACCAGATACAGACACTCAAATAATGATTTGAAGTATGAATAAGAAAGTAAACTTTTCAGTTCATATTCTGCCACACTGTTTTAATTTTTTCAATGAGCATGTACAACTTACGTAATATTTAAACCAAGGTATTTTTTAATGAAGGAATACACTTTTAAATAATTTATGATGGTCATGAAATTCATGATATTGCTGTTTAATAGTTTTTCTTACTGTACTACATATTCCCTGTTTAGTTAAAAATATGTGGCTTCATGTAACAACACATTGGGTTATGGAAATTCTGAAAACAAGTATTTTATCTTTCACAATAAGATTATCAATTTACTTTATTTTTTCCTAAAAATTAGGCTAACAATTTAAAACACCCAAAGAAGCCGTTGGTACTAAATCACAATTTATTTGAAAGACAAAATTAAATAATTTCAGGGGGGTTTAGGGGATTATGTCCATAGCTACTCTAATATTTTGTACCTTACAATAGCTACTGTTCTAGATATCTCTGAGAACATGCATGTTATTTCTTGGAAATGCATTTTCTTTAGGGGTAAGACATGTAGCCTTAAAATCAGAAGACTTTGTTTTAAATCGAGACTCTGCTACTTACTACACGTGCAACCTTGAAACAGTCACTGACGCTCTTTGAACTTCATTTTTGTTATTCATCAGTTGGAGATTATAGTATCTACTCTTCAAGGTTATTCTAGGGAAGAATTCAAATGTGGAAGACATTTTACAAAGTCTAAGACACACACGAACACACAGGAAAACATTAATTTTTCTCATTTTAGGAGCAAATCCCATATAATGATACTATATTCTCCCACCAGACAGAACCTGTTTGAGAATTTTTAAGATAATCTCGACTAGGGGGATTAATTCCATAACCGGCTAAGTACATTCCTTCTACTTATGTTGTTTTTGAATTAAAAAATAGGCTTAGCTCCATTATTACTATCAATCATAACTTTCCCTTGGGGATTTGCTTAAAGAATCTTTTTCATGCTAAATGAGTATGGAAATGTATTTCTTTTTCCTTGACTGGACAGCAAACCATGAACATCTTTATGTATTTCAAGCAAAACAAAATTTAAAGTCTTACAGTGGAAGGGAAAAACTGTGTTAAGACGATCTGATTTTAGTAGAAATTTTCATCTATGAGTATAGCATTAGTTTGAAATATTTAATTCTGGCCACGAAACTATAGTAATTACACTTAGTGTCTATTGTCAGCTGCTATTATAATTCACATCAGAAAATTAATAAGCGTGCTAGTACAGTGCAAATTAGGCAAAACTTATTTCACCCAGGTTTTTGCAAGATGAAAAAGAAGGCTGGGCCAACTAGCTAATGTCTTTGCTAGATAAAGATGAAGCTTCTGGATAAAGACAGGCTTTTTTTCTTACTGTTGAAAAACTTCAGTCTCTAGGTGTTAACCTTATAGGAACAGTATCTTGTACAGGAAAGGACTAAACTGAGGATAGTTTACTGTAATCCTGACACCTTGTGAGTGAACTGAGGAAGAGGAATCCATTCTAAAATGTTTATGTGTTAATAGTTACTCTGATTAAATTTTAAGCCCTTAATTGTATACTTGACTCAAGAAAACTAAAATGTCCTGTTTCCCCACATATTAGGAAAAGTCAGACAGCATGGCTTTGATCGGCATGCCATGCTGGTTGAATCATGGGCACAAGATTGAATACAGTCAGATAATCTTGATTGTAGAACTGGTTCTACTAATAATTTGCTCTGACCTTGAGCAAATCGCTTAGTTTCTGCACAGGTAAAATGAGGAAGTTGCATGAAATGGTCTTTAAAATCCCTTCCAGTTATAAAATTCTAAAGTTCTGTACATCAGCTATCTCTCCCCCGACTACCACATTCACCCCACCCTACCCCATGCACACACAATCTGCTGTGGTTAAAAGACAGACCCGATGTTAGACCAGGGGCTCCAGCAGGGAATTAAGGAGACAATCATAGGCACAAATAGGTGGAAGGTTGAAAGAGGGTAGGAAGAGTCAAGACTCAGGATCCTTAGCTTTGCAGCCTAAGTCATTGGGGTGGAATGTTCAGACTTTGCATTTTGCCGTGTGGAAAGGTAAGATCCTGACTTAGTTACCCAAGTGCATTGGATGCACCTTGCAAAAATGAACACATGCTTGGGGAGTTTTGCTATGAGATAACCAGGGTATAGACTGAGTGAGGACAAGAGGCCACCCACCCCCTCACCCCCAAATTCATCATGAACATGTCTAATTGGCAAAGGTCCACAGTGGGTTGGCCAGAGCCACGTCTCTGCAAGAGAGAGGAGCAACCGTAGAAAATCACCAGTGACACCAGTGGAAAATCTCTGGCACTTGAGAGAACAAAACCAGAGGGCATGTCAAGAAGCCAACCGTTACAGTTTAGTCCCAAGGGACATTTGAGTTTTCTCTCTCTCTCTCTCTCTCTCTCTCTCTCTCTCTCTCTCCTCTAGTGGACAGTAACAGGGGAACTACAATAATCCTGGGGAATGGAGGAAGCCTGCTAATCAAGTTATGGATTCTTGGGACCATTATAATTTAGAATATTAAGGTCATTGTAATCTTATTTATACACTGAGCTTGCTGAAGGCTGCTGTATATACATTATGTTTTCAACCTTTGAAATTTCTCAAAATGATGGGCGGCAGGGATTAATAAGAGGATGAAATGTTCATTTCTGCAAGTTACCCTTAAACATTCCTCAAGGAAACATGGTCAGGAGAAATAAAAACCCATGCTTATAAATCCTAACTCAGGGGCGCCTGGGTGGCTCAGTTGGTCGAGCGTCAGACTTCGGCTCAGGTCATGATCTCACAGTCTGTGAGTTCGAGCCCCGTGTCAGGCTCTGTGCTGACAGCTCAGAGCCTGGAGCCTCTTCAGATTCTGTGTCTTTCTCTCTCTGCCCCTCGCCTGCTCACACTCTGTCTCTCTCTGTCTCTCAAAAATAAATACACATTAAAAAAAACATTTAAATCCTAACTCAATGAATGCCAGTCCACATTTTCAAATCTCCTTTTATTTGTTTTATCACATGAATGTTGTTTTGTGTCCTAAGAACTGTATCTTTATTTAAATGTTTCCATATAATATTCCATCTTCAGTCATGTACATTGTCACTAAAAAGAGTATTATGTATTCAAGGAATACTTGTCAGCAAATGCTATACTGAACATATTAACATCCCTTAAAACCTTATTTTTATGATTTCAAAATAAACCACTTTTAGGAAGCTATTATGTAACATAGTCACTGAGCCACTATTTTGGACGACAGAAGGAAACTTATAAGGATTGAGGTTTATTTTCCCATTATGTTTGTATATTATTTAATACAAAACTCTAAGTGCCATTTGTAAAACAGTTTTGACTAAGACGTATAAAAGTAAACTTATTTTCAAATCCAAGAAGGAAATCATTCTGGTACACATAATGTCAAAGTCACGTGTGTGAAAACCTCTCAATCAGTGTCTCTATTCTGTTTCATACAATCACTCAAAGATCTGCCCAAAACCAGCTCAGGATCAGGTACCATCATTTTCACAAATACTGGAAAATCATGAGCATACATATATGTGCATATTTTATGTGTGTGTACATATATATGTACATATTATACACACAAACGTATAAACATATGTATTTTATATATATAAACATGTATACACATTTTTTAATCTGGAAAGGCATATATCAAAAGGTTAACAGGGGGTAATTCTAGGCTTAGAATTATTTAGTCAATTTTTGTGTTTCTTCAGTTTATTTTTCAGTCCTAGTTTTCCAAAATGCCCATGTATTACTTGTGAAATAGAAATGTTTATTAAAACACTACAGGTGAACATCTTATGGTTTGGAAACATGTTCATAATAAAGGGTGGCTATTTTGACGGCAGACTTTCAACTTCAAGAGATAAAGTTGAGGAAGGGCCTTGGTCACTCCGAAGTACCCTAACATTTGCGCCAAGGCCACTCTCCCCACGCCTGCTCCCAACCAATGACAACCTGATAGGGTGACAAAGACAGGCCTCCTCCTGGGTGCCATGGGACTCCCCTGATGGCCAATTTTTTCTCAGGACTCCCCCAGACACTTGCTGAACTTTCCCCAGACCACATGACAGTACAGGACGCCACCACCCCACCTCTTGTCCCTCTCTCCTTCACTGGGATCAGACGAAGATCATGGTCTGAGGCCTTGCCCAGCCTCTCCCAGCTCCCTTCACTTTTCCCTTCACAGGTGTTTTCCAATGAAATTCATGTACATTTAATCCTCTCTTGGTGTAGCCTGAAATAACACAGGCTACAAAGCAGTATATCACATTATTATATTTTGGTTGGAGGAAAAAATATACGTTTGTGTATGCATGCTTGTGTGTGCACGTGTACATACATTATATATATACACATATATCTGTGTATTTACAAATAGAAAAAAAGCAGGGAAAGTGGCTCTCTCAGGATAGAAAAAGTAGAGGTGATTTTCTACATTAAGTATGTATGGTGTGATACGAAAAAGTAAACCTTGAGGAACCCTTTTGCACTGCTGGTGGGAATGCAAACTGGTGCAGTCACTCTGGAAAACAGTATGAGATTACTCAAAAAATTACCACCCAGCAATTGCACTACTAGGTATTTATCCAAAGGATACAGGTGCACTGTTTTGAAGGGACACGTGCACCCCCATGTTTATAGCAGCACTATCAACAAGAGCCAAAATATGGAAAGAGCCCAAAAGTCCATCGAAGGATGGATGGATAAAGAGTACGTGCTATATATATATATATATATATATATATATATATATATATACACACACACACACACACACACACACACACACACACACACACAATGGAGTATTTCTTGGCAATCAAAAAGAATGAAATCTTGCCACTTGCAACAACACAGATGGAACTAGAGGGTATTATGCTAAGTGAGATTAGTCAGAGAATCACAAATATCATGTGACTTCACTCATATGTGGAATTGAAGATACAAAACAGATGAACATAAGGGAAGGGAAGGGAAGGGAAGGGAAGGGAAGGGAAGGGAAGGGAAGGGAAGGGAAGGGAAGGGAAGGGAAGGAAGGGGATGGGCTAAAAGGGCAAGGGGCATTAGGAAGACATTTGTTGGGATGAGCACTGGGTGTTATATGTAGGGGATAAGTCACTGGATCCTACTCCTGAAATCATCATTGCAGTATAATGTTAACTAACTTGGATATAATTTTTTTTTAATTTACAGGAAAAGGGGGGGCGGAAGTAAACTTTTACATGTTACTAATTTAGTTGAATCTGTGACAGAGTCATTTATATCCAATTTTACAATTTACCAGATTGGTTAAAGAATATATTCATTCATTCATTTCTTCGCAGACACATTTGCTAGGCCTGTTATATGTGAGCCCTGTGCTAGAGTCCATGGAAGGTACAAAGGTAAAGATGAATCCATGAAGTCAAGGAAGCAGGCATCTTAAAGGGGATGAGTGGACCATGGGAAGTGCCCTGAGAGAGGCACAAAGTAAATGCTATGAAGGTCCAAAAGATGGAAAAGGATACCTGTCTGGAGGCCCAGGAAAAGTTTATGTAGAGGTAAAATTTCAACTAGACCCTGAAGGAACAAGTAACATTTTTTCTTCTTCTACTTTGGAGTTTCATTAAACAGCCTTGACAGTTTGGAGCATGGTTTAGGAGTGCTTCAAAGTTTGAGACTAGGTTTTTTATACTCTCTCCTTTGTCCTGGTGCATTGTTCATGGCACTTTCCACCCTCATCTTCCCATCCACCAATTTTGTCCCAAGGAGGGGTCTCCTTGCCAGCCCAGTCCCATACCTGAATCAAGGAGTCAAAATAAGGTTACTGTACTCTAGGTGTTTCTGGCCAGCTAGTGTGGTTTCTTCGAATCCTTTTCTTGGCTTAAAGAAGATCTCAGTAATTTTAAAGGTGCTTTTACTTTTGATAGTGATCACATCGCTATTTGTACCAATGGGCACAGTGGTCTTTACCAACAGTCTAGTTTCCTGCTGGTTTCTCCTATTCCTTCAGTAACAGAAGTCTGGGCATCTGATCTTCAAATGTCTACTTCATTTGGACCAACTCTCTTTTTGGAGTTTCAAAAGTTGGGCATGTCCTGGCACATCAGGGGCAGATGTTATAAAACATGTCACATTTTGTTAAGTAAAGATGGGGGGGTGGCAGGGAATGGCAGGTACAACAGCAAAGACTTGGTCCCAACACTCTACCATCAGTTCATGAAACAGTCAACTTTACAAATTAATAACATGAGCTCTGTATGGAAAACAGCAGAGCTTTACCATGATCAGGAGCTCACAAGATTTTTCATCATTTCACCTAAAAGACTAGACTCGTTTGTTTAAGAGTAGCTTAGTACCGTAGTCTTTCCGGATTTGGAAACATCCCATGAAAAAGGTTGAAAATTATTTTGTCATGAACAGAACATCTTTCTGTTCAACTACAGTTCTGAAACATTGACGATTAGTGTAAGTGGGGTGGAGTTGGGGCAGAAATGTGCATTATTATCATCATCTAAGGTCAAGTTCTGCTACATGAGCCTATAATGTTCCTTGGTTCACCACAAGCTTAAAATTCACATACTGCAATCGCTTGTCGCCTTGAAAGTATTTCCTTTCTCTAAGAGTTCCATCCAACTCTCACAAGACTGTTCAGACTCGGAACCATTAAACGTGTAAAAGCAGCATGCCCCCCATCACTTCCTTATCTCAAAAGTCCTGCCCATTCTTTGTTGTTAACAGATGTGCTGTCAGAAACTAAGAATCTTGACGTTATCACGTGGAAAGGAAAGTAGTTCGAAGAAAAAACAATAGAACACAAAGTTCTTCAGTGAAATGCTGACTTTGAGTGTAACATAGACAAAGCAGTTATTCATAGATCTGAGGTAACATTCTTTTAGGTTTTATTTAAAGAACTGCTGTAGTAGCTGAAGCTGGAGGTCTACAAGTATTTCCTTCACATGTCATTTTTTCCTGCAATTCAGATACATAGACTTAGTATTATAAAGTTCTTCAGAATTCATAAGGTTTTCCATTTTATAATAGCAAGCATTTCAGCATTTATTTTGGAAAAAATGCTTAGAAAATGTCGTGAATTTTTCTAGTAAGTAAACCAATCATTAGGTCTAGGAACATGTAGATTATCCAGTGCCTCCAGCCCTCCCCTCTGAAAAGTCCAAGTTGGTTTTCTTTCTTTCTTTCTTTCTTTCTTTCTTTCTTTCTTTCTTTCTTTCTTTCTTTCTTTCTTTCTTTCCTTTCTTTCTTTTCTTTCTTTCTTTCTTTCTTTCTTTCTTTCTTTCTTTCTTTCTTTCTTTCTTTCTTTCTTTAAATTTATATAGGAGTCTGGCTCTATGAGAAGAGGAAGGGAAAGATGAGGGGGTAGTATTCTATAGGTCTGTAAAATCTGTACCAAATAGTCTTACTGAAAACCGTGTGCCGGCATCATGTTTCTGCTGGGCTCACCAGGGCAAGGAAGCAGAGTGGGAGTGTGGGCACGGCAGATACAGAGATAGGAAGCTTGGAAACACCATACAAAGTTCATTATCTTCATTTGGTAATTTGTAAACTTTCTGAGAATAAGAACTCCTTTTCCATCTGAGTGTCTGAACACGTGGCTCTCTACATGACAGCAATTGTTCTTTTGTCTATTTAGTTTTCAGACCATGCTTGAGACCTAGATGAAATCACTGACTCTTAACAACAACCCCCTGTCCCCGGAGGCCCCTCCTCCTCCCCCAAGAGCTGAGGCTGAGACACAGTTCTTTTCTGTTCATTGATGAAAATCATTGTGAGTCACAGAGCGATTCTGTTGCAAATACGATAAGCATTAGGCCCCTGAGTCTCACAGAAGAGTGGGTTGAATTGAGGATTTTTAGCAACCTTAGTGCAATAATGGCTGCCGAGCCAAGAGGACTTAGTGTCCAGATACCAGTGCAAGGGAGATCGGGTTCAACAAGGATGGGACAAGAGTGACAGGGGCAAGGGGAGGCGTTCTGTTGCACCCTGAAGCCTTATTTATGTGGACATTGACGCACTTTGGGCAAGATTAAGGCAGGATACAAAACCAAGGAAGAGACAAACTCCCCACCTCTCTTCCATGCCACTGTACCCCCAGCCCTGTCCAAAAACCTGTTGCAAGGGTAAGGCCACTGCTGCTCAGATTTTTTGTCTGAGGCCCTGTCAAGGTTCCTTTTTCTTCAATTCTTTTAACCATCGTGGAATGAGGTCAGTACTCTGTGATTGTCATTTCGTTCCAAATTCTTGAAATATTTTATTATTTACAAAAGATTTCCCTACTGACTTAGGACAGGAAAAAATATGCATGTGCAAACCCTGACAAAGTCTCAATGATAAAAATTTCAATTGTCATGGCCTTAGTTAAACAAACATTATTCCTGAAGGGCTTTTGAAGGAAAATGTTTAAGAAACATAGTTTAATTAGTTTGTTTTTATTGAAGAGTTTTATTTTGTTTGTATATGTATAAGTAACATATTCATTGTTAAAATTTCAGAAAAAATGCCACCAAAAAAGTGTAAGGAAGAAAAGAAAAATTATCTCTAATGTCATTGTCCAATGTTATATTTTGGAATCTGTCTTTCCAGACTTTTTTCTACACATACCCACATTCAGGCATACACCCCCAGTTTTAAATGTGATCAGAGTATTTTTCATAATCTGTCATGCAATCCATCTCCCATTTTCACCATATATAATATTGTGGCATTTTTCATGTCAATGTACATAGACCTACACTTTTTAATTATTGTATTGTATTCTATTGTATCGAGGCACCGTAATTTAGCTCATTACTTATTAACATATACTCGGTTTATTTTCTACTCTTTTTTTACTATTATATGGAAGGTTGAAGTAAATATCCTTGAACATACACCTCCAGATATATGTCCAATTATTTCTTCCTAGGAGTGCTAGGAATTGCTAGATCACACAGTTTGCATATTTAAAACTCCGATACATGTTGCTAAACAGCCTTGCGGGATGCTTATACTTAATTCTATGCCCACTTGTAGGATATAAGGATGCCTCCGTCTCCACTGTGCCCACGTTGGGGTCTCTCTTTTTTAAAACCTTGGCATTAATAAACAAAAATAAATAAATAAACCACATTGTTTTTGAGTGAGATTGACTATTGAGAATGAATTTATTTTCTTATATTTATTGACCATTAGCAATGCTTCTAAAAATAATTGGTTTATGACCTTTGTTCATTTCCTGTTGGCCTGTGGATTTTTAACCTTATGATTTTTAATAACCTTTTGTATATCAGGGAGAGTAACGTTAGTCTATAGAGACTATAAGCTCTCTGAGAGCTAAGATAATCTTCAGTACCACAGAGCCGGCCCTTAGTACGATCCGTGACCCAGGGCAGACCCAACTAACTGTAGAGGTTATAAGTAAGTTCTCCTAGTATATGTTTCTCTTAGTATTTTCTTAAATTTTTTTTCCTATCCAGAAGTCTGTAATCTTCAAGTAGTAAAAAAAAAATCTATCAACATATTCCCTTATGATAGATGAACATTTGAGTCATATACTTCCCATATCAAGATTATGAAAATAACAACAAACATTTATGTACACACGTTGCAAACACTTTGCATATGCTCATTCACTTAATCCTTGTAACAAGCCTTTTGCCTAGTAGAGTATGTCCCAACCCCGAGCCTACCTAATTACTCCTTTTAAAAACTATTCTACCTCTTCTTCTCAATTGATCTCACTAATTTTAATAGGTAAGCCTTTCACGTTTTCTTTTCCTTTTTTCTTTTTATAACCTATTGACAGATTGGCTTCCATACAACACCCAGTGCTCATCCCAACAAATGCCCTCCTCAATGCCCATCACCCACTTTCCCTCTCCCCCACCCCAATCCCCATCCACCTTCAGTTTGTTCTCTGTATTTAAGAGTCTCTTATGGTTTGCCTCCCTCCCTCTCTGTTCGTAACTATTTTCCCCCTTCCCTTCCCCCAAGGTCTTCTGTTAAGTTTCTCAAGATCCATATATAAGTGAACACATATGATATCTGTCCTTCCCTGACTGACTTATTTCACTCAGCATAATACCTTTCAGTTCCATCCACGTTACTTGCAAATGGCATGATTTCATTCCTTCTCATTGTCAAGCAGTATTCTATTGTATATATAAACCACAAATTCTTTATCCATTCATCAGTTGATGGACATTTGGGCTCTTTCCATAATTTAGCTATTGTTGAAAGTGCTGCTATAAACATTGGGGTACATGTGCCCCTATGCATCAGCACTCCTGTATCCCTTGGGTAAATTCCTAGGAGTGCTACTGCTGGGTCATGTTTTCTAAATCAGAAGAAGCAGAGGGGTAAAAGAGATCCCTTTCTCTCTCCCCTTCATCACAGCTACCCTCATTTTCTTCCCCAGTGCGTGTGTGTGATTTCCCCTTTTCTTTACACAAATTGTAGCATGACGTACACAGTATTCTGCATCCTGGTTATTTGATTCACTTAATAAAATATCCAAATGCTCTTTAAAATCCCTTTTTCAACTTTTGATTGTAGTTGAGTTAAATTTATAAACTTGGGGACAATTTTCATCTTTAAAATATTGTCTTCCCAGGGTCTCTGGGTGGTTCAGTTGATTAAGTAAGCGGCTCTTGATTTCAGCTCAGGTCATGACCTCACGGTTGGTGAGATCAAGCCCTACATGGGTTCTGTGCTGACAGTTTGGAGGCTGCTTGGGATTCTGTCTCCCTCTCTCTCTGCCCCTTCCCTGCTCATGCTTTCTCTCTCTCTCTCTCTCTTTCTCTCTGTCTCTCAACATTTAAAAAATAAATAAAATATTGTCTTCCACTCAAGAATATATTATTTCTGTGGCGCCTAGGTGGCTCAGTTGGTTAAGTGTCCAACTTCAGTTCAGGTCATGATCTCATGCTTTGTGGGTTCAAACCCCATGTCGGGCTCTCTGCTGTCAGCTCAGAGCCCAGAGCCTGCTTCGGATTCTGTGTCTCCCTCTCTCTGTCCTTCCCCGGCTCACAGTCTGTCTGTCTGTCTCTCTCTCCCTCCCCAAAATAAATACACATTTAAAAAAGTTTTTAAAGAATGTATTATTTCTGTCTTTTTCTGACTTACTTTTGTGTCCTTCAGTAGTTTCCAGTTTTCTTCTTACTAGAAGAAGTTTATATATTTCTTAAGTTTATTTCTGAACAGTCGGTCTTTTCAATCTTTCTCTACCTGATAGGCTGGAAAAAAAAAATGTCTCCTTTGTTTTTTTTTTAACTTGCATTTATGTTATTACCAATGAAGTAAAACACTTTCATACATTTATCGTTCACTTATAGTCTCTGCAAGTTGAGCTTCTCATCCTTACGCATCTGAATGGCAGTGAAGGCTTGAGAGGGTCCCCAGGACAAGTAAAATAATTGTTCAACACATTAAAAATCTAATTCCTCATTCTCACAAAAGCAGTATCTCCACCTTACTTCTCTGTCTCTGTTAACAAGATAACAGTCCTCCATGATTCAGGCTCAGAATCACATAGCCTTCTTTGATAACTCTTTCCCCCTTCACGTCCTACTTTATCTCATTTGCCTAAAGTGATTTTTTAAAATCTACTACTAAAATTTCTCTTGCTTCTGACTCTTCCTTTTCATGGCCACAGGTTTGAAAAAGTCCTCTATCCCTTTGCCCAGAGATAATTGGCTTTCTGGTCTCCCCACCTCCCCTCTCTTCCTTCTGCACCTGAAGAGAGGATACATGAAATACATATACAAGCATATCCCATTGTTCATAAAACTTGAATGGTATACCACTGCTTCCTAAATCTGTCTTCCAACACAATCCTACTTTTTTCCTATAGTTCAGCAAAACCAAACTACTTAAGGTTCCCAAAATATTCTCTATGATTTCCTGATATACTTTCTCTTCTGCTATCAAATGCACCTGGAATGTCCTCCTTTTTTTTTTTTTTTTTTGCAACCCCATCACTTCCTCAAGGCTCATCTGAAATATCATCTCCAAGAAGCCTGTCCTGTGATCTCCAACTCTTCTGAAGTCCCAGTGTAACTTTGTTTCTCTTAAACTGCTCACCCTATTATTATTGCCACTATAAATTGTTTAAGCAAAGAGAATGTGTCTTACATGATGGTATCATGAAAAAATCCTGGGATATGTGGTCAGAGGATCTGTTGAAAGCCCCATTGTTCACTTACTAATTGGTTTAGATTGGGTAAGTCATTTAACCTCTCGCCCTAAGATCTTTAGTTTGTGAATTGGTGGTGGGAGCAATAATGTGTATAACAAAAGAAGCTGTGAAGAACAAAGAAGATAATGTATGTGAAAAAAACCTGTAAATTGTAAAGCACTGTATAATAAATGCTGGCTTAGAATTGATCAGTTTAATGTGCCTTGATTTTCTTCCCATTTGTTCACCATGCCAACGTCAATCAAGGTACCGTATTCCACATAAGACAGTTGCAATAATTTCTAATGAGATTTAGCATCATGATCTAGTCTCAAACATGGAAATGGTTGGGGCACCTGGGTGGCTCAGTCGCTTAAGTGTCCGACTTTGGCTCAGGTCATGAGCTCACGATTCATGGGTTTGAACCCCACGTTGGGTTCTCTGCTGTCAGCACCGAGCCCACTTGGGATCCTCTGTCCTCCCATCTCCCTCTGCCCTTCTCCTGCTCATTCTTTCTCTCAAGTAAATAAATAAATCCTAAAAAAAAAAAAATGGAAATTGTTATTAGTTGGTTGAGAAAAAGACATTTTAAACATTTAAACCATTTACAATGGTTTTGTAGATGTTTAAACGTGAAGAGGAACCTTAAAAGTAGCAAACACCAATGGCCCCTTTAAAGATAGGTGGCATTGTTACAGATTGTAAATAATTGCTAATCATGCTGACAGAAACCTTTCTGAATGAAACATATTTCTATTAAAGAATCTATGATATACAGTGACAGGGAGAGATAAAGATCAGAAGGTTAGCCATTCTAATTCCTGTTTTCAGGTCTAGTCCTGAGGCAAAGGATGTCTGAGTAAATGAAGAAGATTGTTGATTTCCCATGAACTTCACTGAGATTATTCTCCAGAAATAAGTTTTTTAAATCATTCATAATAACCACATCTGGTGCTTCTCCCCACAGTGGCATCACACAACGCATGCATACCATATTTCATACACATAGGAACATGTGCACATAAACCACCTTACCTATCCTAAAAGAAATAAGACAAAAAAGAATGACTCTCTTCCTTCATATAACTATCTCCTTTCCACGAATTTAGAATCCCTCACCCAACACTCTTACTCTGAGAAATAGGCCCTGCTTTCGGCATATCCGAAAGATCGGAGGCCCCCATGACCTTTCTACTGTCTCTTTCCAAGCTTAAGTTTCCCTCTATATTATCACCCATCTTTCTCCATTTTTGTCAATGTTATTATTGAAATACAAAATACATCCAGTAAAGTGCCAAACTCACACTGAATTTCAGTATACAGCTCGATAGATTTTTGCATACGTTTGAATCCAAACAACCACCACCTAGATCAAGATGTGGAACATTTCTAGTACCTCAGTGGGCTTCCTTGTGACTCCTCATAATCAAATGCCTCACCCAGAACCCCCTAGAGGTAAGTGCCATTCTGACTTTATCACCATCAATTAGTTTGGCCCGTTCTTGAACTTCACATGTATGGAATCATACAATGTGTACATACTTATGTGTCCAGCTGTTTTCTCTTCCCAGAGTATCTATGATATTCATCTATTTTGTTAATCAGTAATTCATTCCCGTTACATACATAACAACTTTATTAAATATAATTCGTAGACCATAAAATTCACCCTTTCAAAGTACAAAATTCAGTGGGTTTTGGTATATTCAGAGTTGTGAAACCATCGCAATATGCAACGTTAGAACATTTTTAACATCCCCAAAGAAACTTTATACCGATTAAGTCACTCCAAATTCCTCCCCTTCCTCCAGCCATTGGAAACCATTAATTAATCTACTTCCCATCTATAGGTTTGCCTATAAATGGAATCATACAATATGCAGTTTTTATTGAGTGAGTTCTTTCAGGTAGCATAATGTATTCAAGGTTCTCCTATGTAGTAGCATGTATCAGTACTCCATTCCTCTTTATTGCCAAATACTATTCCATTGATGGAAATACTACATTTTGTTTATCCATTTATGGGCATTTGGGTTGTTTCTATTTTTTTGCTATTATGTACAATGCTGCTATAAATATTTATGTACATGTTTTTTTCTGTGGACGTATGTTCTCATTTCTCTTGGATATATACTTAAGTTTTTAATTTTGATGAAGTTGAATTTATCTATTTTTCATAAGTGACAAAAGAAATAACAGTGGTGACGGAGGCTGTCAAGTTCGAAATCTACGGGATGAGCTGGCAGGCA
The DNA here is from genome assembly GCF_027475565.1 of Acinonyx jubatus. Classification (NCBI taxonomy): domain Eukaryota; kingdom Metazoa; phylum Chordata; class Mammalia; order Carnivora; family Felidae; genus Acinonyx; species Acinonyx jubatus. Next base: position 17,389,497 of record NC_069385.1, on the reverse strand, counting down.
GGAGACCCAGGAAAAGCCAATGCTGCAGTTTCTGTTCAAAAGCCGTTAGTCTGGAGAACCAGGAAGAACTGATGTTCCAGTTCAAGTCAGAAAGCCATCTGCTGAGGGAATTCTTCTATTTGAGGGAGAGTTGGTCTTTTATTCTACTTAAGTGCTCGATGATTAGATGAGACACATGCACATTATGGAGGGCAATCTGCTTTACTCAGAGTCCATCAATCTGAAAGGAAATCTCATACAAAAACACCCTCACCGAAACACGCAGAATGATATTTGGCCCAGCCAAGTTGAAGCATAAAATGAACCAACACACTGGGGTCATAGAGTAGGCATATGTTTAACTTTAGTAGATACTGCCAAAGCGTTTTCCAACGTGGATAAACCAATTTACACTCCCATCTGTAGCGCATGAGAGTTCAGGTGGCTGTCTACCTTTCTTTGTCAACACTAGGTACTGTCAGTCTTTTAAATTTTAGCCATTCTGATAGGTAGGTAGTGATATGTCATTGTGCTTGCAATTTACATTTTCCTGGTAAGAAATTATGTGAAACACTTTTCCATGAATGTATTGGCCATTTGGAAGTCATTTTTGTAGAATATTGCTTCAGGAGTTTTTCCCCATTTAAAAAATTGCATTGTTCAGTTTTTCATAGTGATTTATAAAAGTATTTTTTTACATATTCTGAATATGAGTCTATTGTCAATATATATACTCAAGTATATTCTCTCTTAAGGGTGTCATTATCAAGACACTCTCTTGATAGTGTCTTTTGATTAGTAGAAGCTTTTTTGTTTTTTAATTTCCCATTTAATTTAGGTCCATGATCCATCTTTTTTTTTTTTTTTAGATCTATGATCCATCTTGAATTCATTTTTATATATGGTGTGAGGTAGGAATCAAGTATCTTTTCTTTCCATACGAGTAGCCAATTGCTTCAGCACCATTTGTTGAAAATATTATCCTTTCCTCACTGAATTGCAGCAGTGCCTTTGTCATAAATCAAGTTCTATTTTTGGATTCTCTATTATGTTCCTTTGGTGTATTCATGCATCCTTGTGCCAATACCACAGTGTCTTAATTACTGAGTCTTATGATGTCTTTACATTTGGTAGTGTAAGTCTTTTAACTTTGTTCTCCTTTAAAATTTATCTTGGTTATTCTAGGTTCTTAAATTTAAATAAATATTAGAATCAACTTTCAATTTGCATACACGCACACATCCAAACACACTTTGGGGAATTTTCTTCCTTTCTTATTTCTTTTTGTCTCCGAAAATGCCTCTTCTCCTAAAAAATTAAAACTCTCCTTTTGTGTCTGCAGTGTTAATCCCATAGGCTTCTCTTACATGCTCAAGAGTCATCACCTCATACTTGCACCTTCAATTTTTTACTCTCCTTTGAGTTTTTCCCCTCAGCAGATAAACACAGCTACATGTTTCTTATTTCCTACTAAAGCAAAACAAACAAAAACAAATGTTTTTCAACCTTTTCAACCCTCACATCACGATCCTCTGTCTTTGCCATTTAATATTTTTAAATATATGCATATACATTTTAATTATAAAATTGCTATCTCACGACACGAAATCTGAAAACCCTTTGTTCAACCACTGCAAGACAATTAGGATTATTTCATAGCATCTTTATATGCACATGCATGTATACTTTTTGGTGTTGTGATCCATATGTGTTTTTTAAAATTTTCTATCTTCTTCCTTCACTTAATATTATAAATATTTCTCCATACTGTTCCATAATCTTAATAATTACTTTAAATGACTGCATCACACCCAACTGATTACCAAAATCCTAATTTTAAAACAATAGTATATTATTTTAAATAATAGTATATTCAGAAATTTCTGTTGCTTCAATATTTAGTCTTCTGAGTAAATATTGGTATAAACATCCTCATTCATGTAGCTCTCCCTTTCATGACTATCAAACCTTTTGAAAGAATAGTCTGCATTTCATACTTTGACCTGTCTGCTCATCCCTTAACTCCTGAAACCTACCTGCTCCTACATTACTATCAAACAACTCTCTTAAAGGTCACAATCACCTTCTATTCAGCAACCCAATGTTTCCAAGCCTGCATCATCCTGAATCTCTTCATAGCACTTAATACTGCTGGCCTTCTTGAAATTCTATCCTTTCTCCTTGATTTCTGTATGATATATAGCCTAATTTTGCCTACTTCTCTTGCTTTCCCTGCTTTTACCTCATCCTCCAGGGTTGGGTTATGTGTCCTCCCCACTCTTCTTCTCCTTTGGCAATCTCATGGCTTAATTTATTTTCTCTCCACAAATGACATCCAGTGTATATCCCCAACTGTGATCTTCTTTCTGAACTCCAGTCCCATGTTTTCACGTGCTGATCATTTCCATCTAGATACCTCTTTAGCATCTCAAATTAGGAGGACTATCACAAAGATCATCATCTTTCCTCCCACAACTTCTCCTCTTCCTATGTACCCTAGTCTTTTAGCCTTAAACGCTTGAGTCACCTTTGACTCTCACTTCTCTGTCTTTAACTCTTTGACAATTGTTCCCTCATATAAACCAGGAACTGTTTCATGAGTGGGCATTGTGATTCAGTTAAGGCCTAGGAGGGAGGGATGGCAAGTCATTCTGGGTAATATTTTCTCTCTCTTAAGAAGATCTTTCTTCCTCCTCTGGACATTATGACTTTAAGATGTGATCATTGGAACTGCCATTGCCATCTTGCCATTAGCCAGACAATGATGCTAACACTCATGACATTGGGGCAGGGATGGAAAGAACTTGGTTCTTGATGATATTATTAAGCTTCTGGATCTTTCAAACCTGAAATCTACTCTAGTTTATAATTCCCAAATTTATGAGATCTAAATTTCCTTATTACTTAATCCATTTAAAATTGAGATTTGTTACATGCCAGTGAGAACATCCTTACTATCAACTCTTCGTTATCTCTCGTGTGGGCTATTGCAATGCTATGTGGTCTTTATGCCTTCAAACCTAATCTATTTCATACAACTGCTGCTAGATTCTCCTTCATAATGAACTATTTGACCTTGTCTTTTTTCTTATCCAAAGACCTTTAGTAACTTCCTATTGCCTAGAGAGTAGTTCAGACTTAGCCGCTCAGCATTTGTGGTTTTATACAGTTCTACTCTGCTTTACATATCTCATGTTACAGATACACAGAATTAAGTGCTATCCCTCGAATATGCCTCTTTCTTTCCTGCTCGTTTCATGTTTTCTCTCCCTGAAATACTCTTGTTCTACCTCCTCCTGTCTATATGCAACTTTCTTCTTGAAGCCGTCCCTTCCCTTCTTCCACCCCCTGCAAAGTAATCTCTCCTTCCCCTAAACTTCTGTGGTCTTTTTTACTGTCTACCTTGAATTGGTATTATTTCTATAGCATAATCTCTTCTACTGTCAGTGCTGTTCCATAGAATTTTCTGTGAAGAAAGTTAATGAGCACTTGAAATATGGTCAGTGCAATCGAGGGCCTGAATTTCTCATTTTGTTTCAGTTAGTTAATTTGAATGCAAATAGCTACAGGCAGGTAGTGGCCATTCTATCAGACAGCACAGTCCTAGACTAAAAGGCTCTTGAATACAGCACAGGGATTTTATCTTATTTTATCTCTGTAATCAATACAGAGCCCTGGAAAGGCACAGTGTGTTTTATTCTCTCTTATTTTCTCCAGAGACTTGTGGCTAATAGACACTGAATATTTATTAGATCATTAAATATGGAAATCACATTTACCAAAACAAGTGTTTCTAACTATTTTTGTTCCAAATTCAAGTAGATTAAATAGAAGAATGGACAAAACTTGCACCTGTTGCTGAGAAACAATGGCTAGCCCACCATAAAAGAATCTATTTCTATCGCTCTGTCCACCTTACAACTTTATTCCTCTTAGTCAAGTAGAGGAACTCTGCTGTTTAAGGCTCTTTGGTTTTTAAACTTTTCACTTTGCAATGATTTCAAACTTAGTGAAACATTGTAGGAATAGTACAGAAATTCCCATATTCCCCAAAGCTTTAAAATATTTAAACATTTCTTAGAATTTAAAAATCATCCTGTAGTTGCCAGGGCTGGGGGAGGGGAGGGAGGATTAGTTTTTAGTTGGGTTTAGAGTTTCTAATGTTGCAAGATGAAAAAGTTTTAGAGCTCTGTTGTACAATAATGTGAATATACTTAACGCTACTGAACTGCACACTTAAAAATGGTTAAGATGGTGAGTTGTGTGTGTGTGTGTGTGTGTGTGTGTGTGTGTGTGTGTGTGGTTTAACATGAGAACAGTTAAACCATCTTGGAAAAATAAGTTATAATTTTGTTATAGGCTCCAAAAAGGAAAATATCTTTTCTTTTATCCTGTGAACTATTCTTCCAGAAATCAATCTGTTCCTGCATTTTCAAAACCTCACTTTTTAGAAGTCCTTCCTTATGGCTCATTTAAAATTCCATATTTTATAAGGGAAGCCCTTTTTCATCATATTCCAACCTCAACAGAAATAAAATTGATTCTTTAATAAAACGAATAATAACCTAGATTCACCAATTTTTAATTTTATCCATCACTGTCTGTATATGTGTATGGGAGACATGAGAGATGTGCGTGCATGCATGTGCATGTGTGTGTGTGTGTGTGTGTGTGTGTGTGTGTGTGTGTAATTTATTTTTTCTGAACCATTTGGGAAAAAAAAATCCCATAAGGTCCACTTATCCTTTAATATTTCCATATGTTTTCTTATGAATAAGGATATTCTCGGACATATCATATTTGGGGAAATTTAACATTGATACAGTTTTATCTACTCTACAGTCCATATTCCAATTGCATCAATTGTCCCAATAATGTCCTTTCTAGCAATTTTCTCCTCCAGTAAAAGATCCAGTTCAAAATGTACATTTTGCATTTAGTTGTCATGTCTCTTCAGTTTCATTTAATTTGCAGCTTTGTTTTGCTTTGCTTTGTCTTATGACATTGGTAGTATTTTAAGAATACAGGCCAGTCGTTTTACAAAATTTTCTCCTTTTTTGCATTTGTCTGATGCTTCCTCACAATCAGGTCCAGGTTAAAGCTCTTCAGTGTATGTTCACACCTATCATACTCATAAGTTTATAAAGCACTGTTTCTCTTAAAATATACATTTATTTCATTAAATAAGTTTTCCTAAAAATATAAAATACACAGTTCTACCATTTCAAAAACAGTTGTTGGCTCTGTGCTTTTTAGTGGTTTCAAAGACAAGTGAAATTTACTTAATAATAGATCCAATTTCTTGAAACTCATTTATTCAATTATTTTAACATTGAGTATGGAAACAATTCTTCAGACAGGACTACTGCATGTATCAAAGTTTGGTGATTTCTTGTTACCCACCAGTGAATAAAACTACAGCATTTCCATTTTTTGAATCTTTATTTTTACATCTCTTATGATGTCAACAGGAGAGAAAATACTTAAATTCTGATATTGTAAATAACAAGCACTTTGGCTTTTGAGGTGGTAAAGGTTTTGAGTTGGTTCTTTATTCCAAGATTACAGGTAATTTTAAATGATGACTGAGGAAAAAGGAACTGAGAAAAGCCCTTCAGCTGTGTAGAAACCTGTACTGCTTAAAAGATACTTTACCAAAAAAATAGTCATGATAGCTATAGCACTCATCTGGAAACAAAAATAACGGTCCTTCAGAATTTTTCTGGGGAATAAGTAAGAATTGTTTTAAGGAAGAAACTGGCAGGGATATGGACATTTTGGACAGGGACAGAAAAAATGCCGTAGTGTTTTGGACACCATGAAAGCACTAGAATCTTTAAATAAATATTTTACATTGTGAGAAACGTCTGAGTGTTAAACACTTTTTTTTAATAGGGGAAATTAAACAAATATTTCTTTAAGAAGATAGAAACAAGTCTCCCCTTCTCCCCCCCCCCCCCCCAAGTTAAAGTGTCTTTGGCTCTGCTTCTAGGACTTCTAGGAACGTGCAATTAAAATAAAATCGAAACAAAACCCTTGCAGCATTTCGATTTTTTTTTTCCCCCAAGCGCTCTAGAAAACTCCGAGTCCGACTCTTTTTTCAAGTCTCAAAGGTGGGAGTGCCGACGCTTCCAGGACTTCTCCCACACTCTCTTGGGACTCCGGACTCCGGGCTCCCGCTCGGGTCACCCCGGTCAGCCGACGGCCTCCGCGCAGCCAGGCTCCAAGGGGGTGTGTCCCGGCCCCCGGGGCTGCCGGACACCGCCTCCGCCGTGGGGCCCACCTGCTGCCCCCTCGGGCCCCGGGCGCGCGGGAGGCGCTGAGCTACCGGTGCGCCGGGGCCACTCCCAGCCCGGAGCGCGGGGCCCCTAGCCCGCGGGCGCCGCCGATCGGGGGCAGGTCCCGCCGCCCGCTTCCGGACGGGCCGTGCCGACGGAGCCGGGGTTCCTTTCGCCTTCCAGCGCAAACTGCTACCGGCCCCGTGGGGTGGGGGAACTTGCACTTTCTACACACACACACACGCACGCACCGACATACAGAGCCCTCCAAAGTATGAGAGATCGGGATTTAAAAACGTAGGATCCCGGGCCCTCCCCGAGCTCTTTGCGCCGGCGCCCCCTCTTGCACTGCCCCGGCGGCGGCCCGCGTCGCTGATCTGTGTTCTCCCTCCGGCCTTCACAAGGCGGGCGTGGAGTCTGCGAGTGTCGGGGGAGGGGTGCAGGGCGGAGAAAGAGCATCCCCGCGCCGCCGCTGCGGCGGCGGCCGCCGCCGGCCGGCTGGGGGAGGCCTCGTCACAGCCGCCGCCTCAGCAGCGGCCGCAGATCTCGCGGTGTTTGCCGGCGGCTGCGCCGCCATATTGTGTGACAGTATTTTGATTTGCACTGGGCTGGCGGAGCCGCGGCGAGAGCGAGCGAGAGCTGGGGGGGTGGGGGGAGGGCAGGCGAGCGCGAGGGGGGTGGGGGCAGAGGGAGGTAGGGAGGCCGAGCGAGCCGGAGCCGAGGAGCGGGGAGCGGCGACGCCACCCAGCCAGCGTTTTTGATCTGCAGCAGCCGCCGGCGGGGCGACCCAGCCCGACCCCCTCCCCTCCCCTCCCCCTCAGCCACGAGCGGCGGCGGCGGCGGCCGGAGGGAGTTGGCGGCGGCGGCCGATCGGAGGGGCTGAGCGGGGAGGGAGGGAGGGCTGAGGTGTCCCCCCTGCCGGGTGGAATCGGAGGCGGCGGCGGCGCTGGCGGCGGCCGTGGTGGTGGAGGCGGCAGCGGCGACGGTGGAGACGGCTGCCCTAGTGGGAGAGGCGGCGGCGGCGGCCGAGGAGGAGGAGGGGGAAGCGGCGGCGGCGAAGGGTAAACGGACAGCGCTGCCGGGCCTCGGCGGGATCCCCGGTCCCGGCTCTCCCCTCAGCTTCCCGCGCCCCCCTTTCGTCTAGAAGGGGCTCCGCTGACTCGCAGGGCCCTTGCGGGGCGTCCGCTTCTTCCCCTCACTCTTCCTCCCTCCGCCTCCTTCCTCCCCCAGTGGCGAGGAAGAGTGGGAGGCCCCCCAAGTCCTCCCGACCGGGTGGGGGTGGGGAGTCTCGGGCCGGGCCTGGGCTCCGGGGAGTTTGTGTGTAGGGGGAGGGGGGCATTCATTGCAGTCGGGAGCCGGGGAGAGCCCCGGGTAGGGGAGGGTGCCAGGGGGTGGGGAGGGCCCCTGCCTGCACCCGTGCCCCCGGCCCGCCCCTCAGGCATGTGTGAGATGGGGGTGGGGGAAGGAAAACTCCTTTTTGGGGAGCCGTAGTCCGGTCAAGATGATTTAGCCAGGGTGTTGGGGTTAGAGACTGAAAGAGTTGTGTGGCGACGGTGGGGGGGAGAGCTTCGTTCCCTTTGCAGTGTTGGTTTTCTGCAGCCTTCTTGAAATGGGGAGCAAGCCCCGCTCTGAATATGCGGCCCCCTCGATTTCACTGGAGAGTTCTAGTGTTCTGTCCGATCTGTCTCCAACCCCTAAGATTGTGGTTGTGGCGGGGAGGTTGAAAGGGTCTGGATAGTGCTGAACAGGTGACAGGTGTATCTTTCTGTTGCTGATGCTGTCGGATTGCTCAGGCAGAGCTGTAAACCAAAGTTTCGGGGACCGTGTGAGTTTGTATTTATGTGTTTGGCCACGTTTCATTCCATATATAGTATATTTGAGATGTTAGGTTTCCATTCTTCAAGTCCGCTTAATTGTTGTGGAGAAATTCTTCAAATGTTTCTGATAAGAGGAGTTTCCAGGAGAGCGGAGGGAGTTTGCAGCTTCACAGGGGTTTCTCAGTAGCTCGTGAAATTCAGGTCCCCCATGCGAGGCTGTTTTTAGGAGCCTTTTATTCATTGGAAAGTTCTTGAACACTAAGGTCGTATTTGAGGCAACGGTAAAGCAGTATGATTTTGCATCCATTTTGTCTGTTTTAGGTAAGTTTGTAAAGGTTCAAATTTTAGGGTCAGGTTGATTCACATTTTATAAAAGCAATTGGGGCTGTGCTTTAGCTCACTTAAAAGAGTATGTTGCTTATTATGCAATTTCAGACTTGGCTGAGAATTTTGGTGGGCATGGAGTAGAATTTTTGCTTTCAGTTTTTACACTATTAACTGGTTGCCACACTTTTCTTTATACAGTAGCAGAGTATTGACACTTTTTTTTTTTTTGTAACCGTGAAATCGTGATTGGTTTTAATAAACCCTGCAGTTTGAAACTTTAGTTTTGAAACCATTGCATTTTCTAATAAAGGAAGACATGCTTTTCATCTTATTGTATGTTTTGGCTGAACACTTAAATTAGAAACAATGGAAGGAATTGTCAGATAAATGAGCTACAAATTAAATTAGGGCCAAGTTAGTTTAAAAGGGATCCTGAAGCATTTAAAAACGTGTATGGAACAAATGTATTGAGTGATGGTACCATCAGTGTGTTAACAGGAAATAGAGCAAAAATTCCAGTGATTCAGAACTTCTGTTGGGGTTTTTTCTCCTTTAAATCTAATCAGTTTCTAATATAGGGTGCTTATGATTTAAATCTTTGAAGGATCAACTGAAAGTTGAATGTGTTAATTAGATGAATAAGTCATCCCCCGAATAGACTCCATTATTTCATTTTTCTCTTGGGTGCATGGAATAACTTTTTCTAAGTTTGGAAGTATTCTCAAAGGACAATGATGAAATGCAGCCCTTCAGCTTCTCTTCAGTGAACTGTCAAATGGTAGAGACTGTGCTTTTGTAACTCATTAAGAAGTGGGTAATGATGGGAGTCTCCTCAGATACAGATTTCCTGAAAAATACGTTTTAACTTAAATCAATCCTGTTTGATTGAAATAGCATCTATATTTGGTCCTCTCTTTAATGGAAAGAAGTACTTGCCTTCAACTAAGGATTGTTTAATTACTGCATCTAATGAAATGAAGTTTTTAAACTCTGCGGAGTTAAGTAAGCGCTACCCAGATCCCCAGTTAATGTCCTTGAGTATTCCTTCATTAGTATTAGTAATATGGGTAAATTGTCTTAATGTGATTAGTCTGTGTCTTGACAGAAATAAAAGTATTCTATTTCTGTCATTTTCTCTGTAAGGAAAATTATTTTCTCAGAATATTGTTTAGGATGAAATATGCACATATATCTGTAAACATGCCGCATTTTGAAAAATAGGTGTGATGTAGACCATTTACATGAAACTATGTTTCATGCCAAAAATTCCTTGAGGAATGTCAGAATTTTCTAAAACATTTTTAAGAGACATAAACTGATCAAGACTTAAAAGTTTATTTTTAACAGTCATCAACAGAAATTTTGTCTTTTATACATGTTTTGGAGAAAAAGTACCTGGTAATCTTGCCAATATGTGAAGTTTGTAAATTAAACTAATTCAGAAAGGCTTCGATTGCAGTAGATCTCTACCTGGCCAGGTTCCCATCACCCAGAGGAGAATAGTGGTAGCACTTTTCATTGTTTCACTTCTGTCACCTCTATATTTGGTCCATCTGAGACTGGGACTGTCTGTAATAAAAGGATTATGAGGCAGTAACAGAGGCCAGTGTGAAGATTGGGGCAAAATAATAACGAGGAGATAAGGGATTATTAGATGAAGAGTTTTAGGCAGCTGGAAATACGTAGATGTGGGTAGTGGTGGCTACCAAGCATAGGAAAATGATCATGCTGAACTGTACTGAAGAGATCTGCTCTGAATCTTTTGAGAGACTTTGACCATAGGTATGTCATCTTATTTTATAGAAACGGTAAGGATTTGGAGACATTGAAATTGTATGAAATTTAAGTGTATGTTTGTTCATATTATTTACCTCTGGCTCATATTTCCAAAACACAGTAGTTTAACATTTCATTTCTTATGATTCTGGTCCTAGGAAATCAAGGACACTTGCTTAATCAGAAAGCTTAAAAACCAGAGGAAGTACTCTTAGGAGTAGCCAGTATTGTATTTTTAGCATTCTCTTTTGTTGACCACTAAACTTGACTATGATCTTGATAGAGTCATAGATTAAGAATGGCTTTCTTTTTCTTTGTTTTCTAACTATTCCATCCCTCAAAACAATGTTTAGTACTAAGTATAACTACTAGCCTTCTAGCATTAAAGTTAAGCATTTCACTTAGACTTTTCACTCTGAGTTTTATTGACTCATTTTACAGAATATGCTTCGTTTCTAATTTCTTAGTCCTCAGAAAAGGAATGAGCTACTGTTAAAAGCACAGTAAAAAGTGTCAGCTGACACCTTGATATTTCAGAAGAAGATCCAGGTCACAATTGCCGCAAACTAAAATCATAGATATTAATATCAATGAAATATAACTGAAATTGGATTAAAGTTTAGGCACTAAAAAGTGCATTTGTTCAAAATATAATTTATATAGACCCCTTCCTTATCTCTTGATACCTGATAAATTGCTGAATATCTTTTGATTTGCTCAACATTTTTAATGTAAAATTTTAATAAATTCTTCCTGCATTTCTAATCATCTGTTCCAGTTCAAAATTTGGTATCAAGGGAGTGATTAATTTTGTTTTGACCTTTAATAGCTTTATGTTAGTCTTGTTAGTGTTTCTTTCATAGTAAAGGAAAGAAAAAGAAACTAATATTTACTAAATGGCTACTGAAAGCCAAGCTTTCGTTCACAAATATTTATTGAGCACTTACTGCGTGCTAGGGACCTTTGAGATGCAGGTGATGGCAGCAGTGAATGACATAGACAAAATAGCTGACCTCGTATAGTTTACATTTTAGTAGTAGAAGACAGATGACTAAAATGAATTGTCTAGGAGAAAAAAGTACTGTGGAGAAAAATAAAAGGGGGTTGGAGAATGGACATCGTTTATTTGCTGTTTTCACAACTGTGTAATGAACATTATCCTTGATTTCAAAAGCAAAAACTATCCACTACATAAATTTTTTCTTTAAAAATATACTTCATAACTTGTGCACACATTTATGTTTGTACGTTGGAGTTACAGTTCAGGGGTGCCTGGGTGGCTCAGTTGGTTGGACGACCGACTTCGGCTCAGGTCATGGTCTCGCAGTTTGTGGGTTCCAGCCCTGCGTCGCGCTCTGCTGAGAGCTCAGAGCCTGGAGCCACTTCGGATTCTGTGTCTCCCCTCTCTCTGCCCCTCCCCTGCTCAGGCTCCATGTCTCTCTGTCTCTCAATAATAAATAAACGTTAAAAAAAATTTAGAGTTCAGTTGATAGCAATTTTCAAAAATTTGTTAATGTTTATTTTTGAGAGAGAGAATGCGAGCGCGCGCGCGCGCACACACACACACACACACACACACACACACACGCACACACACACAAAATCCAAAGCAGGCTCCAGGCTCTGAGCTGGCAGCACAGAGCTTGATCCGGGGCTCAAACCCACGAATGGTGAGATCATGACGTGAGTGGAAGTCAGAGGCTTAACGGACTGAGCAACCCACGCACCCCAGTAGCAATTTGCTATTGTTAGTACTTCAGAAAACTGCTTTGTGGCTCAATAGAAAATCTGGAATCTGCTATCCTGGTTTTGCCAGTGATTAGCTTTGTGCTTTGGAGCAGATTACAATTTGGTGGCCTCTCTGAACTTGTTTTCTTCTCTCTAAAATGCCTGTGATATCAATAAGGTGGTTGTGATTATAAATTACACATTTTGTGTCAATTATCTGATACATAGAAGGGGCTCAGTAAATTGTAACGTTTTTTGTTTACTGCTTATGGGAAAATTCTGTCAAACAAATATACCTGAAGTTGGTGACCCTTCCAAGAAGCTCTCCTCGCACTCTGTGGGGCATTGTTTAATATATATTTCATTTGAACAGCTAAAGCATTCTTGTCTGATAGCATAAGGATAATTAATATATATCTGTAACCTATAGTCACTAGTACTATCCGGGACACTTGTACAGTTGTCTAGTCAATGTGATATTGGGAGTAAACCGACAGTGTTTTTCTGGTGAGGGAACATTGTGACATAGCTTGTCATTTAGGGTGACAAGCTGGATCACAGCATTTTGACAAATACAAATATTGGGTAAGATTCCAGTTTATGCAAATACTTGTGAAACATTTAGTACAGCGTAGCATATTGTAAGTATTCAATAAACGTTTGCTTTTTTCACTCATTACTCCTTATTGTGTGAAGGGTGTAATCAAAGAGTTCAGAAAGTATTAAGGAAAACTTTTACAAGGATAAAAGAATGCAAATTGTTGATGAGTTTTTTTGAGGGAAGAGTGGGATAGCCAAATTGCAGTATTTTTCATTTTTATTCTGGGAGATCACTAACTGAGCTTCTCAAGGACAGACTATGGCTTCTTTTCTTTTTTTTTAAAGTTTATTTATTTATTTGAGAGAGACAGAGACACCAGGAGCAGGGAAGGGGCAGAGAGAGAGGAGGGAGAATCCCAAGCAGGCTCCACGCTGCCTGCACAGAGCCTGATGCAGGGCTTGAACTCCCAGAACCAGAAGATCATGACCTGAGCCGAAACCAAGAGTCGGACACTTAACCAACCGAGCCACTTCAGCACCCCTGGACCACGGCTTATTTTCATTTCAGTCTTAATTTCACCATATCTTCAGTGGCTGGCCTCTACTTAAGAGCTCAACAAATGTGTGTTCGATGTTGAATAGTTCTTAGTTTTTCTTTGTATCACAACTCATTTTGGTAGTAAGCCACTTCTGAGTTTGAAAAGTGACAGTACTGGAGTTAAATCTTTGAATCTGTAGTTTAAACACAGACTCAGATGTCAGGCAAGGTCTTCTGAATGCCATGTTTTTAATCTAACCAAAAATTTGAAAAATACCCTAGAAATTGAGAGGAAGAAATCAGTTATTTGCAGCTAGATTGGCATTTGTTAACCTATTCCTATGAAATTGTTGACATTAAAGTGAAAAAGTGAATAGCAATGTTTACAAGTAGAGCAGAAAAAATAATTCATGCATAATTACATGTTCTTACCTGTTAAAAGACAAGTTAAGCTTCTCTCTTAGGGCACTTTTGATGAAACTGTCGATTTATACTGGCTTTATGAGTTAAATGGCTCAGTCACGTTCTTACACTCTTACGATGTGGGGAATATTGGTGTTTTCACAGAAAAGAGAAAACAACCCACCCCACCCTACTTTTAACAGTAACCATTTTTCATATGCTTAAATCTTACCATCAGCCAGCTTTTTCCTGTTCTGTGGCAAGTTGTCCTCTGCCTAATGAATAGTAATTTTACGTTTCTTAAAACTCAAGAGTTTTTCAACTTCTGAGACATTTAGTCATTTACACAAACTGTTTCTTGGCTTTTTAAAAACTGCTCCTCATTGCTTTATATTCAAATTTGGTATGTTACAGTACTGTTTTAGAAATGAGATAGAAATACATACAATTGAGTATTTTGCTATTCTTGTGGTTTTTGTTGGCTTGTTTTGAACTGTAATAACCTGCCACTGAAAAGGGATACTTCTACAGTGTGTCAGTGTGAGTGGCTTCAGAAAGAAAGTCTGATTTATCCACAAACAGGTAGAACATAGACGAGGGCATTGTAAGAATCTGTAGTATTTTAATTGCGTTGTTAAAGAAAATGACATTCTTGTTTCACCTAAAAACAAAAACAGTCCTAGTATAAGTCACAGAAGCCAAAAAATAGAGGTTGGGAAGGTCCTGCAGAGAAAGACAGGAGAGAAGCAAGAGTAATGTAGAATTTAACAAGGATTTTAGTGGAAATACATGAATACTGGTAGTGATTAATAAGTTATTCAAAAGAATTAATCCATTAAAGCAAGGGACCCCTGCAACCAGTACCCCCAGCCAGTCCTACGAAAACAATTCAAAGCAGTGTCACATTCCTAGATATATTACAGGGGTTAGTGCTACCACCAAAGTCTTAAACATTTCTGGAGGTAATTCTGACCGTTTAACTTGCCTGTTTACTTGGTGCAGAAGACACGTTCTGGGAGAATGAGCGAATTATTGCCCCCTCCCCAAAAAACTATGTGACAGAGTCCTTTTTGATTAGTAAATTCTAAATCAGTAAATTTTGATTAGTAAATTTTAATTAGTAAATTAGTAAATTCTCCCTGGTTTATTAACTGTACCTCTATCTGAATTGTTACATAATATTCAGTTATTTTGAGTTTTACCTTACAGGTTTACTCTTAACATTTATATTTAGGAAAATTTCTTTTGGCCTACCTTAATGTTAACCTTTCCAATGTTAGCAAAACTGAGCATGTCACAGGTTGCTTCTTGTCAGCTTGCCAGCTGGGCAGGCCAGAGATAACCATAACCGCCTGCTTCATCCCTACAGAGCCAATGGCAATTCAGTGCAGTGGTTTTCCATTCCCTATCAATGAGAGAAGATACTTGCCAAGACAAACTAAAACTTGAAATCAGCAACTTGACCTTACAGAACCTGGTTCTCACACTAGGCAAGTGCTTAGTCAGATAAATCAACAAAAACTAATTCTGGTATCAACTGGGGAGATAGGAGCTGAAGGGAGTTTACTTAGTTTTGATTCTGTCTGCAACTGAAGAAAATATTACTTTTGACTTGAGTTGATCTCTCTTAACTGGTCAGCTTGTCAACCTCCACCCCCTTTAGCTAATTATCTTAGCTTTTACCATGGTGAGGTTCAGCGAGGTTTAGTAAGAGACCTGGGCTTTAAGGTCACATGAGCCCTAGTTCAGCTCCCAAGTTGTATTGCTATTAGTATGTGGCCTTAGATTAATTGCTCAGACTTTTTGAGCCTAGGACTTTTTTTTAGAAAAATAAGTATGTACACTAATACTTAACTTGCATGGGAGTTTTAATCACATTATCTGTATTTCTTATATTACTTATATACAGACATGGAACCTAGTAGGCATCGATAGATAGTCAAAATGTAAAATATATCCTATGATATCCTGTGCTTTTCAAGACCGCTTTTCTTCCCTCTAACTTTGTTAGCTTCATATTGAACAATTTCTATTTAGTCAGTTTAATTTTTTGAAGTATTAATCTTTAAAATAGAACAAGGCAAATTCTTGTACTTACATTAGACATCTAGCTTATAATTAGAAATAATAATTTTACTTTTGGAATTTGCTTTGTTAGGTTTTTCCTTCAGGGTACTTACTTCCTTTATTGTTTTCAATAAATAGTATGAAAGGGGAGTAATTTCTATACAGTTTAATTTACTGTTCCTCTTTAGACCAAGGATGAA
The DNA here is from genome assembly GCF_027475565.1 of Acinonyx jubatus. Classification (NCBI taxonomy): domain Eukaryota; kingdom Metazoa; phylum Chordata; class Mammalia; order Carnivora; family Felidae; genus Acinonyx; species Acinonyx jubatus. The sequence goes on along the minus strand of NC_069385.1, from coordinate 17,373,845 downwards.
ATAAACAAACATCACTGTTATTTTTTCATTACAAAATAAATGTGTAACTTCTTTGTATTTTCCTTACCCATTCCTGTGAAAAAGCCTACATTTTTCATTTGAAAGTAGTCCACACTCATAATTAAGTTCTTTTTAATGAAAAGCATTAGAAAATTGGCATGGGTCATATTTGGAAACACCTTAAATATGAGGTTAAATATAATACTATGAAACTTGTGCTACCTAAAAAAAATCTTGTTACTTTATATAGAATGATCTTTATACCTTTTCTGTTTTAAATTCCTAGTCAATGTTTTTTTGAGTTATTTCGATAATACTCTTCTGTGTCTGTATTTCACATTCTAAACGGATATAGTGCTGAGTTTCCCAACGTTTATTACTGGATGCTTTGATTTTTTTTTTCCTAAAAGTTTTTTATTTTAATCTATTGAAAGAACTGATGTGATTGTTGTAGAATATTTTGCTCTACTAATTAATATTCAGTTCTATTTGCATAAGTAATATTTTAACATATTAACAATACCATTTGTTTATTGATCATCCAGTAAACCTCAGAACTTTTCCTGGTATTGCAGCAATACAAATAACCTGTTACTGAACTGTAAGTCCAATTGCTGTGGTTACTGTTAAGCAGTATGTACCAATCAATCAATCAATCCATCAATAATTGCCTGCACTTTAATAAGTATGTTTAGAACATTTGGTAGTCGCTCTAGAGGTAATAAATACTCTTTGTCTAAACGTGCACTTTTTGTGAGGTCTGTGGTATAAACCTAGAAGCACAAAGGATAGTGGAGATCTAACCATTTATCATCGAATAAATAACATTGTTGCAGAGAGGATTATGAGATCTGTGTTGGTCTTTCCAGTGTCCTTTCTATAGCTAAATAGTTTTTCTTTTAGCAAAGTCATGTGTAGTGCCTAGGATTATTTATATACACAAAGGTTCCATTTTTATTTTCCGCAAATACTATTATTTTGAAAATTATGTTTTCAAAATTGTTTAGATGGATCGCTTAATGCTAGTAATAATTAGGTCAACAAATTTTGCTTTTTTGCCCTTTGCAACAGAGTTCATCTTACATGTAGCAAATCAATAATCAGTTGCATAAGAATTTAAATTGAAGAAACCTCCCTTTGTTTGTTTGTTTATTTATTTACTTAATGTTTATTCATTTTTGAGAGAGAGAGCGTGTGCTGACAGTTCAGAGGCTGGAGCCTGCTCTGGATTCTGTGTCTCCCTCTCTCTCTGCCCCTCCCCATTTCTCTCTCTCTCTCTCTCTCTCTCTCTCTCCCTCTCACACATTCTCCAGTAAATAAACATTAAAAAATTTATAACATTCAAATCTATGGTATAAAATAAGATAAAGATAGATACTGGCTTCCATATTCTTGACTATCTGAACTATCCTGTCTTTTATACCAGCATTTCCTGATCATAGGTTTTTATTGGTACTGAGTCATCCCTAGAAAATAATTGTGGAGAAGATAGCAATATAGGCAAAAAACAAACAAACAAAAAAAAAAACTTGTTTTTTTGACAGGAATTCAGAACACTGTGTATGTTCCACTTTAATTCATTGAGCACTTTGTATGTATAGTTGCTTGGCTAGTTTTTAAAAGGCAATTAGTGACCTAATAAACACGGACATTTACTCTTTGGAACTGAAGCAGATGTGTGTAGGCATTGAAGTCAAGTAGTTGCTAGAATCGAAGAGAACAAGTACTTAGGAGATACCTAAGATAATCATTGTCAAACAAAAGTTGGTGGAAATACAAGTACCGTATATTTGCATTGAGAGTAACTTGCAGTTTACCTTGTAGCTAGCATGTACCCGAATGGTACTTGACTAAGTACTGATGTCCACTTGATGATGATTTTCTAAGGAAATGGAAGAATAAACATGTGGAAATTGGAGTTTCAAAAAAACCCTTTCATTTCCACATGGACAATCACGCTTTTTTACATAGGAAAATGTGTTGACATGTTGGTTGAGCTTGCCAGCTTGCCTTTTCTTTTTTCTTTTCTTCTCTTTTTCTTTTTCAGGATTTTTCTAGGCGAAGTGATTGACTGGCCCGAGTGAGACATCCTCATTCTTTTCACATCTTCCCCTCACGAACAACGGCATAAATTGACAGGATCACTGTTCAGAGCCGTTCCTGTATGTGTGCAAGTGAAACAGGAAGTGCTCTTCTGGGAGTGCTGGTTCATGGGAAGATTGAACGGGTGGTCTTCACCTGAACCAAACTACAGGACTAGTGCTTCAACTTTTCTAGGTTGTCACGTGATAGGAAGACTAGAAAGAAACTCCACAGCCTTTGCACACCTGTGTAAAACCCAAGGAATCTTGCCCGACTGATTCTTCCATTATGCTTCATCTCTGCATTCTTGATTAGTTAATCTCATTCACTTATCCAATAGTTTTGGAGTAGTTTTGAGTTTCTGCCATGTGCTAGGTACTTTCCTAGGTGAGGGGGATGGAAAGAGGAATAAGATACAGTTCTTGCCTTCGAGAGACATGTATACAAACTAGTATGCTATTCTGTAACACGTGCAATGAGAGAGTTATAGATTAGGAGTCTCTAGGAGTGAGCATCTGACTCAGTGAGTGAGAAAGGAATAGGAGAGGGAAATCGTCATAGGAAAGGTGAAGCTTAATCTAAGTGTATGTCAGACAAGGAGTACAAGCTGGGAGGAGAGAGGCTATTTCAGAGAAAACAACATGTGTAAAGGGTGAAAATAGGAAAGTCCACACACATTCAGTAACTATGAGTAGTTTCACTGTGTGTAGGCACTAGTGAGGGGTTACTGGAAGTGAGGTGGAAAATTAGAAGACAGGACATGAAGATACTGCCTGCTCTGTAAGGTAGATTTGCCTTCATTCTATAAATGATGGAAGGCAAGTGCTTAAATTAACATCCTTAAAAAGGTATTTCTGGCTGCAGTGTAGAGAATATTTAGAAAAGAGCCAGGCTTGGGAAGGTCAAGGACGTGGTACCTGGGTGGCTCAGTTGGCTGAGCGTCCAACTTTGGCTCAGGTCATGATCTCTAGGTTCGTGAGTTCGAGCCCTGCATCGGGCTTGCTACTCTCAGTGCATAGCCCGCTTTGGCTCTTCTGTCCCCCTCTTTCTGTACCTTCCCCACTAGTGATCTCTCTCTCTCAAAAATCAATGTAAAAAAAATAGAAAAGAGCTGGGCTTGGAAGGCAGGGGCAGGCCTTATAACCATGTATTTGGATAAGGAACTGAATTAATGAATTAAGTCGGGGATTAAAGAGCAGAGTAGGAAATGAATTTGAGAAGCGAATACCGAGTGTGAAGTAAAACAATGTCATAATGATCACACATGACCTGGTTTGAGTACCTGGGTATATAGTGTAGTGCCTGCCATTTACCAATATAAGACATACCAGGGCAGTAACAAGTGAGGAATATATCTGAGTTCTTTTTATTGTTTTCAAGGTTCCTATGGAGAGAAAAGAGAAGCAAGACATTGCTTTATTGCGGGGAGGCAGAGAAGACTTCTCTAATTAAATGACATTTGAGTAGGTACCTGATGAAGTGATAAAGGGTAAGAGCTGTCCAAATAGAGGCAATAGCAAGTGCAGAGGCGTTTGGGGGGGCGGAGGGGAGTGCTTGCCATATTCCAAGAGCAGGAAGGCCACACTAGTTGGAGCTGAGAGCAAGGGGAAGGGTAGATGAGATTCAAGTATGTATTCCTCATAGTGTCTTTAGATTGTAGGAAGGACTTTAGATTTTATTCAGGATGTGATAGGAAGCCCTAAAGAGTTTTTACGCATGATCTTTGTGCTTTTTTTCTCCCTTCTTAGAACATGTCTATTTGTTTGCAGTTGTATATATATGACTCTATCATTTATCATATGTAAGATTCGTGTAACCATCACATACAGAACTAGAACTCTTCTGTCACCACAAAAAAACCTCTTTGTGTTACCCTTATATAGTCACACCTTTCCCCCGACCTTAACCCCTGGCAACCACTGATCTGTTCTTTATCGCTATAATTTAGTGCTTCAAGAGGGTTATGTAAATGGAATCATCCATTATGTTATCTTTTGAGACTGGGTTTTTTTTTTTTTTTTTTTTTTTTACTCAGCATTATGCCCTTGATCCATCTAAGTTAACGAGTGTATGAATAGTTGATTCTATTTTAACACCAAAGAACTATACCATTGTATGGATGTACCACAAGTTGTTCAACCATGGACTGATAGACTTATGAGTTTCTAGTTTATAAAAATAAAACTGTAGAGTTTGTGTGTGTGTGAAAATACATTGTTTTCTCTCTGGGGTCAGTCCTCGGGAGTGCTTTTGCTGGGTTGTGTGGTAAATATATGTTTACCTTTTTAAGAAGGTGCCACTTCTCCAGAGTGGCTGCCCTATTTTACATTCCTACCAGCAATGTATGAGACATCAATTTCTCCACATCCTTACCAGCATTTGGTACTGTATTTTTTTATTTCAGAAATTCTAATAGGTTTAGAGTAACATCTCATTAAAGTGTCCATTTGCATCTCTTTAATGGTTAATGATGTTGAACATCTTTTCATGTGCTTTGCTCTCTGTATATCCTCTGTGGTAAAGTATCTGTTCAAGTCTTTTGCTCATATTTTAATGGGATTTTTTTTCTCTTTTTTTTTTTTTACCCTAGAGAGTTCTTCAAATATTCTGGATACAAATGCTTTGTCAAGTATGTGATTTGTAAATATTTTCTCCTGGTCTGTGGCTTATCTTTTTATCTTCTTAATGGGCCTTTGCAGAACAAGAAAAAATTAATTTCAATGAAGTCTAATTTATCCATTTTTTTTCCTTTTGTGGATTGTGCCTTTGTTGTCAAGTCTGAGAACTCATTGCTTAACTTTAGATCCCAAATTTTCTTCTAAAAGTTTTCTAGAAGTTTTACATCTTGAATATATAGATCTATGATCCATTTTGACTTAATTTTTAAGATGTGAAGTTTAGATTTAGATTCATTTTTGTCTATGGATATCCAGTCTGTTCCAACACCCTTTGTTGAAAATTATCCTTCCTCCATTGAATTGCTTTTGTACCTTTGTCAAAAATCAGTCGGTTGTACTTGTGAGGGTCTATTTCTGGATTCCCTATTCTGCTCCATTGATCTTTGTGTCTGTTCCTCCACAAGTAACTATCTTGATTACTGCAGCTATATACAGTATGTCTTAAAATCAGGTATCGAAGTTCCTCCAGTTTAATTCTCCTTTTTTTAGAATTTTTTGTAGCTGTTCCAGTTCCTTTTCATGTAAAATTTATAAAATTTTACAAAAATCCTGCAAAAAATCCTGGATTTTGCTAGGAACTCCATTAAATGCATAGATTAATTTGAGGAAAATTTGCATATTTATTTGGAGTCTTTCAAGCTATGAACACAGCATTTCTCTCCATACATTTAGGTAGTCTTTGATTTCTTTCATCAGCAGTATGTAGTTTCCAGTACTCAAACCTTGTCCATGTTTTGTTAGACTTCAACCTAGGTACATTTTTTTGGAGCAATTATAAATAACACTGTGTTTTTAATTTTGGTTTCTAGTTGTTCATTGTTAGTTTTTAGCAGTATGATTGATTTCTGTTAGTTGATCCCGTATCCTTTGACCTCAGTAAGCTAAATATTCTAGGTGTCTTTTTTTTTTTTTTTTTTTTGCGGATTCCATTGGGTTTTCTAATGTCTCTGTGAATAGAGACAATTTTATTTCTTCCTTTCCAATCTGTATGCCTTTTATTTGCTTTTCTTGCCTTGATGCTCTGGCTAGTATTTCCAGTATTATGTTTAATAGGAGTGGTGAGATCAGACAAGGTTGTCTTGCTCCTGATCTTAAGGGTAATGCATTCAGTCTTTCACCATTTGGTATATGTTAGCTGAAAGTTTGTGTAGATGCTGTTTATCAGATTGAGAAAAAGCCCCTTTCTGTTTCTAGTTTAAGAATTTTTATTATGACCAGGTATTGAATTTTATCAAGTGCTTTTTCTACATCAATTAATAGGTCATGGTTTTTCTTCATTAAACTGTTAACTGATGGTAACTTTCCTTTTTAAAGATTTACTGTGGCTGCTGTGTGGAATAAACTATGGGAGCGGGGCCAAGATATAAGCAGGGAAACCATATTGGAAATTTTTGCAGTAATCCAAATGAAAGAGGATAGTAACTTGGACTAGGAAGGGTGAGAAGAGGTCAGATTTTGGATATGTTTCAAACCTTGTGTGGGCAGGAATTGCTGATGAATTGGATCTGAGGCATAAAAGAGAAGTCAGGGGTGACTCCTAAGATTTTTGGCCCAAGCAATTGGAAGTTTGGAGTTGCTGTTTACTGAGTGAGAGAAGACAGTGATGTCTAGCCAGTTTGCGCTAGGCAATCGAGAGTTTGTTTTGTACATGTTAACTTTGAAAGGCCTATTAGACTTGTAACTGGAGATAACAAGTAGGTGATTGGGTATACAAAATAGAATTCTAGCAAGAGATTCAGACTAGAAATTTGAGAATTATCAATGGAGTTGACATATGAGAAATTATAGTGACATTTATTAAAAACTATACCTATCACCTTTTCACTGAACTGTTATCTAAGTTTATCTATCTGTTAGCAAAATGCCGTATTCTCTTACCATGTGAAGAACTTTGTTTAAATTTGGATTGGTTCTGTTTATCACCAGACTGCTGTGTATCTGACATTACGTGACGTGCACCAGAAATTATGTGATGGGGGGGGGATATATATTCCCTATAATACTGTATTTAGCCATGCTTTTTGATAGGCAGATGACTGTAATAGTAGTGTGTCTTACTTATTTTCAGAGGTTTGTCCTAAATCTTTATAAAAGGAAGTATTTCTGTGTGTATTGTGAACAGGGTTTGACACTATTTAAATGCCTGATAGGCTTTCTGTGGCAGGATTTCTTTTGTAGGTAAAACAGGACAGCCGGGGAGACAAATCAAAAACAAAAATTAAAAACAGGAATGCAAAATAGCTAGCAAGGAAAAGACTTCGATTTCTGACTTAGGCCCAAAATTAAATCGCTAAAGGGAAGAGGGTGAGCCTCAATTTACAGAATTGGTGAAAAGACAGATCTTCTGAGTTCCATTCAGATATGTTTACTTCATATAAAAGTGTTTCAGAAAATATTTTTTAAATGCCACAATCTTTGTTGTTATAACTGATTAACTCTAATAATATTTTCTTTTTTTATACTTAAAAATGTTTTTTAAATATTTATTTACTTTAGAGGGGGAGAGAGACAGAGTGCGAGCAGGGGAGGGGCAGAGAGAGAGAGAGGGAGACACAAAATCTGAAGCAGGCTCCAGGCTCCAGGGTGTCAGCATAGAGCCCGATGGCGGGGCTCAAACTCACGAACAGCAAGATCATGACCTGAGCCAAAGTTGGTCGCTCAACCTACTGAGCCACCCAGGCGCCCCTCTAGTATAATATTTTCTTACTGATAAAGAAATTTATGTGTCTCTAGCACTTGTAGTTCCTCTGTTGTACAATTTACCAAATTGTGTTACAATATTCTGTTTACTTCTCGGTTTCTCCCACTAAATGTCAGGTTTTACAGCATTAGTACAATGCCTTGGCACTTAAGCTCTCTGTAAGTATTTGTGAATGAATGCATGAACACCTACTACTAAAGTTTAAAGCTAATAACCTTGCTTTTGAAAGCAAATGAGTTTTTGAGATTCCAGAGTATGGGTTATGGTCTTATATCTCTTCTGAGTACTACATTTTCAGTTGATGCTTTCAATGAACATTATACTCCGACAGAATGCGCATAGCAACATTACTAACCCAAAGTCAGTGAGACACACATTTTGCCTTTTGTTATCTGTTCTTTTTGCCCTAGTGGTAATGGATTTATGCAAAATCATCTCAACTTTGGCCCAGACTTGTATTGAATGGCATATGCTTTACAGATAGTAAGCTGAGCTTAGAGTTTAGCCCACAGTTAGTTACATGCCTCATAGGATTTTCATGTGCACGTTTATTACCTAGTCCTTCTCCCCATTTCCAAGTAGATGGTACAATTATAGGCCACGTTTCTCTTCAGTAATAATTATACTTTTAAAAGCATTTTCATATACTCTTGTTCCTTTGAGCTTTACAAGACAAATATAACCTGAGCCTTTACTGTTCCAATGCAGATTTAAGCGCCCTGAGAACAGTTATTTTTGCAACCATGGTATTTTATCTCTAAATCCATAGTGTGTTTGTACATGTATGTGTATATATATATATATGTGTACGTATGTATGTATCTACATGTACATATATGTCCCATTAGTCCATAACAGATTAATAAAGTTTATAGGAAGAATCTTTCTCTGAAATTGTTGATGTGATAAATGCTTAATAAGTGTTAGAGGTTTATAGAAAACTTTTTCAATTATAACATAGCTATAAAATTATTACCAAAATAATAAACTTAAAACTTTATAATAATTATTGTTATGCTTCTTTTCATTTGGCTTTCTTGACCCCACTCTTTTCTGAATTGTATCTAACTTTGACTCTTTTGTTGTAAATTCTTGGTCTTTAAGTCTCCTCTTTTCCTGCTTAGCACCTTTTCTGTAATTCCCTGGGTCATTGTCACTACCTTCTCCTAAAACTCAGTACTGTGTAATTCTAGAAAACCTATTGCCTGTCTTGGAGAGGCAATTACTGGCTGGGAGACAGATAAGTTTTAGACAGAGAACTTGGGTTCCTAGCATAGCATCGTCAGGCTGTTTAGTTTTACTTGTTCCAGTTTCCCTGCCCCGCCGCCCCCCAGTCTTCCCCCTCATTCACTCTGAATTCCAGTGCTGTTGGTCTAAGAACTTCCCTTTAGGAAAAGTCATTTCTATTTGGTTATAATCAACAGTAGAAATTGTGTTGTATGGAAACCATCTTTGTTTCCTACCCACATTCCCATTATCCTCCTCTTCTTCCAGTGAGAAAGATTACTTAGAATAATATTTACCACCATCACTCCTACCACCTCACCCCACCCCATCTCTGGGATTGATGCATAAGTTTTTATATTTCTTGAAATAAATGAGGCAACTCGGTAGAGCGCTTTGAAGAAAAAACAAAACTTTATGTAAGGTGTTTGTGATTAAAGCATTAATCAATGAGTAGTGTAACACTTCATTCATCTAGTTTCATTGGTTATAAATATGCTACATAAGATAATTGAAATTTATCCCAAAATGTTTTTTTATAGATTTTGTGTATAGAGATTTTTACAATATATATACACTATGTAGGTTTTACTTGTGCGTGTGTGTGTGTGTGTGTGTGTGTACATGTATTTAGTAGTTACAAGTATGTTTCTTTATAATGTTTTTATATGATGTACTACCTTCTGAAATAGGGAACATTCCCCTTGCTCCACACTTAACCTGTTCTGGAAGATAGAAATGGCTTCTTGTTCCCAGAGCTTCGGAATGAAGAGTCAGAAACCCTAGGTTCTAGTCCAAGCTCTAACAGTAAATTCCTGTGTGAGATATTTTGGTTTTTTACCATTGAATCCATGGGATCTGGAATAGTGTCTGGCATGCAGTAGGTGCTTATTAGCAAATATTCGTGGAATAAATCATTGTTTTATGTCTACATTAGCACTGCTTTCCTGATTTATTACTTGGGATTCAGTACTACCTAGTAAATAAGCTTCTAAGTTTTTAATATAACAGGAGTATCTAGGTTCTGACTGAGGCGAACTATTTAATTTATATTGTCTTTTAGTTGCTTCATGGAATTTTTCGCCTTCATGATGTATCTTCTTATATACTTAAAGTTGTCAAATGATTTTCTAATACTTTATTTAATGAGAAGTTTCCTTACCGATTACATTCTGTTTGTCTATATTATATGTAAGCAGTGTCTTATTTACAAGGATATAGCCCATGTCCCCAGGGATCTTATAACCTAGATGAAGAGACACACAAATGAAACTAGAAGACTGATTAAATGTTAGATCATGAAGCACTGACCTACAGGTACAGTGGGAGTTCTAAGAATAGAGAGATCCATGTGGGTTGAAGCAGTAGCAAAAGAATTCAAGAAGGAGATGAAACGAATTGGTTTTGGAGAGTAAGTCAGAGTTTGATAAGCATCGAGATGGAGAAATGACGTTCTAAGCCAAGGCAGTAGCGTAATCGGGAAGGAAAACTGGGTTAAACATGTTCAGACAAGCCCGACTGGATTCCTACGGGTGTGAGGACGAGTGGGAAATAAAGGTAGGTGGATTTAGTAGAGTTTTACTCTAGGTTCCACGAAACCGAAGAGGTCTGAGGATAGAATTTAGAGGGATCCCTGCACTTAGATGAGAAAAAAACTCCACATCTTTATGTTTTCACTAACAGAAACCTGTACCTGCAATTTAGCATTTTCTTCTGACAGTCCCGTATTTACAGTGGTTCAACTTAATGATTTTTCAACTTTCTGAAAAAGAGATACACATTGAATAGAAATCTCACTTCAGAGTTTGAATTGAGATCTTTTCCTTGGCTAGCGATTCCCAGTGCTGGACTCTCTATGCCGGGCAGTGTCAGGGAGCCGCTGCCCCAGGCAGCCACACAATCAGGAGGGTGAGTGACCGGTACACTTACAACCATTCTGCACCCACACGGCCATTCTGTTTTGTCACTTTCAGTACAGTAGTCAATAGATTACATGAGATAGTCAACACTTTATCATATAGTAGTCTTTGTGTTAGATGATTTTGCCCTAATGAGGTGTAAGTGTTCTGAGCACATTCATGGTAGTCTGGACTAACCTGTGATGGTTGGTGGGTTAGGTGTATTCAGTGCATTTTTGACTAACAAACAGTATTTTCAGTTTACAGTGGGTTTGTTGGCACGTAACCCCATCATAACTCAAGGAAGATCTGTACTGTGATTCTAAGCAGTAAAGCAGTGCCTATGACTTTATTACTAATGGTAAAAGCACAGGGATTTTCATATTACTTTACAGTTGTTGATATCTCTGAATATAATTTACGCAGGTTAATAAGAAATTATGGTTATTAGACTTGTAGATTTTATTTTGTTGAGTGTTAATAAAGAAGCATATATATCTATATCTATATGTATCTATATCTATATATATCTATATGCATCACCAATACAGGTTTTAAAAAAATACTTGGTAACTTTCAATATAATTGGTTTTCTTTGTAATCACTTATGCATTTAAAACCATCCATATTTTTCACACTTTAGTGAAATTGGCTTTCTTTGTAATCCTATGTATTGTATTTTATGCATTTCAAACTATTCTGAGAGGATATTTGTAGCTTTCTTCAGACTGCCAAAGGGGTCAATGGCACCAGATCTAGTGAAACCAAACAAGAAAAGGCCTTGAGAACCCTACCAAAGAGTTTTAGTTGAAGTGAATAGTAGAGGAGGAACCTAATGAATTTTTCTTTTGTTTTTAATTACAGAATAAATACAAGTTAACTTAGAAGAATTTTTAATTTTCATTAAGTTTTAAAAAGAGGGAGTTCTTTATTTTACAATATAGATAAACATAAGTTTACAAGGCAACCAAAACTTGTATAATCCCACACTCTTTATCCTTACCCTCTTAATCATGTATCTGTTCCAGTTTGTTAAGTTTTTGTGCAAAGGAATGAAATATTTAAAGTGGTTAGGTAGGAGCATTTCTTAATCTGCTGTACTACACTGGGTCAAGCAGGAAGACTTTGGTGTCAGGGAGGTAAGCTGTGGGTCTGGTCAGTTAGATGCTGGATGATTGGGATAGTATGGGTAGCAGTAGGGGTGGGCTAGAATTGGCATTGCCAGGAGGTATTAAGAAAGAACTTTAAAGGGGTTGGTGGTAATCATGGTGGCCGAAATGCATGCAGTGGTGTGGGGGAAAGTACCAGAAAGTTAAGAAGAGAGCGCCTAAATTAGGATTCCTGGAATAATACTCTACAGGTTCACAGTGCTTTATCTGTAACCCGAGGCCAGCTTTGTGTTTTAGAATTCGAAATTCTTTGAATTTTAAAAAGGAAACATGACATTTATATTGTATATTATGTAATGCCCCCAACAAGGTGTGAGGCATCACCCAGTTATTAAACCCTAATTATTTCTGCAGTGAAGCATGGAAATAGTCACAGTAGGCTAACTAAGCCTATAAATAGCCTTAAGTCAGTAAGTCAGTTCAAAGCAAATTTTTTCCACTACCAGATGAGGGTTTTTTTTCTTAAGATTTATTTTTATGTAATCTCTACACCCAATGTGGGGCTTGAACTTACAACCCCGACATCAAGAGTCACATGCTCTCCCGACTGAGCCAATCAGGCACCCTGTGCAGAGGAGTTTCGACATGAAGTTTCATAGAAAAAATCTTTTAAGTACTTTTAGATTTCAGAACTATGGAAGTAATTGTAAACTGTATTGATTATAACATCCAGTGAAGAGAGTCTTAGGAGTTGTGTTTTGAGGAATATTGATTATGAAATGGATGAAATTTGAAAGAGAGGTAAAGAAAGGCAAGAGAAGTGTTTAGGTGACTTCAGTTTTCAGGCTAAAAAGAGAATTACTACTTCTGATAGAAATGGGAAGCTGAGGAGGGAAGCGAGTTTGGGCAGGATTTTAAATTTAAGCTTACTTCCCTTTTATTTTTCAAGTGTTCCATATTGGTAGAATGAGCTTGAAAGTTTACAAGTGGAATGTACAATTTCCTTTTAAAATAAGCTCTTAACACACTGTATACATTGTATGTTAGCTAACTTGACAATAAATTATATTTTAAAAAATTAAAATAAAATAAGCTCTTAATTTTCAGAACTCACAGTCTCTGATGTTGAGACATTAAAGTACTTCGGGTTTGAGAGTGGTTGAAAGGTGTTGTTCCTGGAGCATTAAAATTGTGGCCCTGCTCACTGGGACAAAACCTGGAAAACATACCGAAAAGGAGTAGAGTAAGGTACTTATACCATGGCAGGATTCTTTGTGTGGCCGAACCATTAACATGGCCATATTTGTAATGATGTGAACATGTACAGAAATGGCAGCTGCAGCTGCAGCGTGGTAGCGGACGCACTTTGAATGCTTACCGCAGGCCGGGCACTGTTCTAAATGCTTTACAGCAAGCAGTCTCGTGCCTCTCTTCCTTGTAGCCCAGGTCATGACTGCATCTAGGTGGGAAGCGTTAGCATAGCTAGCGGTATGATTTTGATTCCCAGTTCACCTTAAAAATCGAGTGAGGGGCGCCTGGGTGGCTCAGTTGGTTAAGTGTCCGACTCTGGATTTCGGTTCAGGTCATCATCTCACGATTCGTGAGATCGAGCCCCGCGCTGGGCTCTGTGCTGACCGCGCAGAGCCTGCGCGGGATTCTCTCCCTCTTCCTCCCCCACTCACGCTCGTGCACGCGCGCTCCCTCTCTCTCTCTCTCTCTCTCTCTCTCTCTCTCTCTCTCTAAGTAAATAAATATTATTAAAAAAAACCTGACCAACTTCAAATTCTGTACATTTAGACAAATTTTAAACATAAAAATCCAGAGTATGGATAATTCATGAATATGTAGAATTGAGTAGGTTTCAACTTTATTGCTATTCTGTGATTTTTTAAATCTACTTTGATAAATGAACTCCTATTAATATTGTCACATAAATAACATCTCTTAGAAATAGGAGCAGACAAGTCTTTAATAGAAATGGAAATAAGGACAGACAAGTCCTTAGCAAAAATGAAATAAGGTCCAATAATTACTCTTAAAATTTAATTACTTAGCTATATCTACTGTACATACATATATGCATTTACTTTATGTATAGTTTAAGAAGGCAAATTTTGTCTTAAACCTTTATTCAGATTCTCCCACTGACTTGTATAATACAAACTTGAGGTTTTTAATTAAGTAACGACGTCAGACTAGAGTATATATAAGCGTCCTTTCAGTATCAGACTCTACGGCTGTGAATGTTTAGATTTTATCCAGTAGAAGAGAAGGACTGAACTACACCTTAAAGGAGATTCTCCTTCGATTATGCTGGAAACAGTACAGAAAAGGTGCCTGAGGAAGACGTGCAAGGACGAGTGTCAAAACTCTGCACCACAGAGTTTTGACAAACCAGAAGCACAGAAATAATGATCCTAGAAAAATGAAGAATGTGTACACTATTGAGCAGAAAAATTTTCAAGAAAAGAGTGATTAGTAATTGTTCAAATTAGTAATCAGTCAGTCAAGTTAATAGAATATAGAGGAAAGGGGGTCTCTGGGTGGCTCAGTGGGTTGAGTGACCCTTGATTTCGGCTCTGGTCATGATCCCAGTGTCATGGGATCAAGCCCCACGTCAGCCTCCATGCTGAGTGTGGAGGCTGCTTAAGATTCTTTCTCTCCCTCTGCCCTTCCCCATTCTCTCCCTCTCTCTCTCTCCCTCCCTCCCTCCCTCCCTCCCTCTCTCAAAAAAAAAAACAAAAAACAAAAACATGGAGGCAGGAACCCTGTGCCTGGAGTTAGAAAGCCACGGATACATTTCTGGCCCTAAATCTGCCACTGATTGAGGTTTTGATTAGTAAATTACTTAATTTTCTAAACCTTGCAAAATGAGAATAATAACTACCTAGGCTTCCTCACTGGTTTTGCATGAGGATCAAATGATATGATGAATTAGAAAGTACTCAAGAAAACTTAAATATACTATGGAATTAAGTTATTGCAAAATGGTGGATGACGATCCTGAAAAGGGTATTGTATTTGATGATTTGAATAAAACTATTATCAAGGGAGGAAATTTGGAGGCAGATTAAAAGAAAGTTGAAGCCATAGTATAACTACTCTGTAGAGGAGTTTGGCAAAAGGCATGAATGGTAAGACACAGGTGGCCTAGCATAGTGTGTTCATTCCTTACATTGCTAATGCAGATTTTGGTATGTATGTTTGTGTTTCTCACTTGTTTAGGAGGATGTAGGGGGCAGAAACTGTAGCTCATTCTCTTTCCTCAGTGCCTTGAATACAGTAGCAATTTTAATAGCTTTGTGAAGACATACTTGTTACAGGGCTTAACTGGTAAGGAAATACTTTGTGTATTTCCAGTATATTGTATATTGTATATACCAGTATATTATATATACAATTAAGGTAAGGAAATACATCCACGAGTTTATACATGGATGTATGTTTAAGATGGTTAAGACTCAAACGTGTTCATAGGTTGAAGGAAGAACGCTAAGCCCCAGATAACCATTTCAGAGCGTAGAGAAAAAAAACGTAAGCTTCCCAGTCCTTTGTACAGAGCCAGCATAACATGATAATAAAATATGAACATAAAAGAAGAATACACACCAATCTCCCAAAAGTTGGTGCAAAAAATGCTTAATAAAACTACCAAATGGAAACTACCATTACATTAACAGAATAAAGCGTAACCAAGTAGAATTCACTCTAGAAATGTAATGATAAATTCATTCACATTTAGTGGGTGAGAGGGGATTATGAATATCTTGAAGGATACCAAAAAGGGGGAAATCAACATTTATTTCTAATAATCCTTAGTGAAACCAGGATAAATGAATATATTTAAAATTTTACATACCTCAAACCACAAGACTGCATTTTGTTATTAGACATGAAATACTAGAATTTCTATTTTCGTGTTTAGTGAAATACTGAATTCCTTTTTTAAAGTCATGAATCAAGGAAGATCTGGCCAGTGTTACTATTCTATAACATTGTCTTTGGAATACAATGCAAAAATTAGACCAAAATACAAAATAATTGTTGAAAGGGAGGAGACAGATTTATTATTTGTAGATGATCTTGTATATCTGGAAAAGACAAAAAAAAGAATCAACCTACACATTACTATGAATCATGAGGTTTCATTATAATAGCTAGTAATAAAATACCAAACATGAAAACTAACTGTTTAAAGTATTTTTCCAGGGGCGCCTGGGTGGCTCAGTCGGTTAAGCATCCGACTTGGGCTCAGGTCATGATCTCACAGTGTGTGAGTTGGAGCCCCACATCAGGCTCTGTGCTGACGGCTCAGAGCCTGGAGCCTGCTTCAGATTCTGTGTCTCCCTCTTTCTCTGCTTCTCCCCTGCTCATGCTCTGTCTCTCTCTCCTTAAAAAAAATAAACATTAAAAAATACATATTTTTCTTGGTGGACTTTAAACTGAAAGTCCATCTGTATGGGTTAATGAATGGGAATCCTCATTCTTTTTTTTTCCTAAAGTTTATTTACTCAAGAGAGAGAGTGAGAGAGAGAGAGAGAGAGAGAGAGCGCGTGCGCATGAGTTGGGGAGGGGCAGAGAGAGGGAGAGAGTGAGAATCCCAAGCAGGCTCCACACTGTCAGTGAGAAGCCTGATGCTAGGCTCGAGGTCACAAACTGAGGTCATGGCCTAAGCCGAAATCCAGAGTCAGATGCTTAACCAACTGAGCCACCCAGGTACCCCAGGAATCCTCATTCTTAAATACTTTTTTTAATTATTTTTTTTAATGTTTATTTATTTTTGAGAGAGATAGAGCACAAGTGGGGGAGGGGCAGAGAGAGAGGGAGACACAGAATCTGAAGCAGGCTCCAGGCCCTGCGCTGTCAGCACAGAGCGCGCCCGACACAGGTCTCGAACTCACAAACTGAGATCATGACCTGAGCAGAAGTCCCACACTTAACCTACTGAGCCACCCAGGCACCCCTAAATACTTTCTTTGGTTTTTTTTGTTTATTTTCCTTCTAGGGAATACACAGACAATTTAATTTTATCATCTCTAAGTAAATTGAAGTGGGTTTTGAATAGACACTTTCCATGTTAACTTTTAAAAAATATTTTGAAATAAAGTTGTAGCAGTGAATAGAATGACTTTAAGGATTTTTTTTTAATTCTTTGTTACTTTTGATACTTGCTGTATTACTTGGTAATGCTAGGAAAGGTGTAATCTGATCTTTGAACCATATTTGGTAAATAGTAATTTTGTATGGAACCCGCTGTTCTATCAGTAAGAGGAAAATTATTGCCCAAATGTAAGGCTTTTCTTTGCCCTTAAAGCATTTCCTGACTTAAAAACCAAGTTATATTATGCGTGGATTCTTTTTGCTTTTTAAAGTACACTACTCCAGATCTGCAACTTTTTAACAAGAGATGTGTTGACAAAGGTACTTTCTATTTTATTTGGAGGGAGAAGAATTACATTGTTTACCTTGCTTACCACTGATTCCCTTTATGTTCTAAATGTAAATTGTTATATTTGTATTCATTATCAGCTCTCAGAATTGAGCTCTCTGACACATTTCCTTTGTAGTTCTGAAATCAATGTTGATAAATCAGTTGTGTCTCTTAGGATGTGATGCAGTTGAGTTATTTAAACCTAAAGCTTGTTACACACTGTTGTTTTAGTATATATGAAAATGAAAACTTAGGTAGACCTGTATGTTTAGAATAAAAAAATGTGTTTCACTCTGTAGTAATGCAGAAAAATTGATTATCTACTGTGTGCTAGGTTGTTAGCCACTTGTGTACTTTAGCTAATTCTCTTGACAGTCTAGTAAAATGAGGTGTGGTATCCAACTTGATAGAAAAGAAACTTCTGCAGAGAGTTTTAGTCCAAGGCCATGCTGACACAAGATTTGAACCTAGATCTGACTCTGCCAGAATTTTTTCACTGACAATATGCCATCGTGAAAGATGGAAAATTTACATTTTTCTTAAAAACTATTTTGATTCTGTTTTGCTTTGCTGTGTTGCTAGTCACTAGAAATGCAGGGAGTTAGTTCTTTGAATCCTTGTCCTCACTAGTAGTAGTAGTAGTAGTAGTAGTAGTAGTAGTAGTAGTAGTATTTTGTCTTGTTAGCAGTTGCCACAATCTGCCATCATTTGACAGTAGCAGAGAATTCAATTCATTTTGAGTGCTGTGGCATTTGTTTCTTAGAGAAGCTCCCTCGGGTGCCAAGTGTAAGGACATCCTTGCCAGGCTCTCATGCAACAGTCTACCATTTTTAATATCCTACCATTTCTGTAACCTCTGTAGTTGTGTGTGTGTGTGTGTGTGTGTGTGTGTGTGTGTGTGTTAATATGGACCCAACAAATTTATACCAAAAAGATTGAACCTATTTTGGTAATGGAAAAAGAGAATTTCCAGTGTGGTTAAGAACCACATCTTATGAGCTGTTTTTTTGCCTCCCACTTTAAGAATTACCAAGTATTTTTAAAAATTGGAACTTGAAATTCAGTTCATTGCTTGGATGTATTTCTGAAGAAACCTCTGAGAATTGATCGTAGGAAATCAGGGGAGCAGTTAGAAGACAATTAGAAATAAGATAGTGAAAGAAGAGCAAAACGACCTGAAAATGAGGACTTTACAATTTTAATTTGACCAGTGAAAGTGGATTTGCTGTTTTTCTCTTTCGTCTATTGTCTGTGGTCCCACGTTGGACAGTCTGCTGCTGAAAGAGATCACAGGTCTCACGAAGGCCACTGTTTCAGTAGCTGGAACTGGAAGTCGAGAGTAGAGCTGGGTAAAGAAAGACAGTGACTTAACTCATGTAAATGGCATCTTCTGGGAACTTAACAACTTAAGAGATCCTTTTTCCACCTCAGAATATCTTGTGTGAGACGCACTGGGGACTACATCATTGCATCATTGCCATTAGATCTCATAGTGTTACCTGGTCACGTTTCTCGTTCCGCCTGCCTCTAGTTTACTCTAGTTTCTCTTCTGCTTTCAAGGCTCCAGACCCAGTTCCTGGACCTGCCCTGGAAAAGAAGTATCCGGTAGAGATGAGCTCACTGCAGTTACTTAATTAAAAATTTGTAAGCTGCAAAAATGGCAAAGGGCCAACCAAGAACAGCTACAATTTGAATTTTTCTATTTCCAGGTATGCTAAAGTCCACGGCACCAGTCAAGCTTAGCCTGTGTAACTGCCTTACTGTGACATCTATAATAACCAAAACTTTACTTTCAAAATCTGTGGTCTTCTTGCTTTCAAGTATGGTAACATTCCTAACATCTAGGTAACATGCAGCTACTCTTGACTTTAACTTACTTTTGCCTGAATATTTCTGATGTAACTTGTTTGCTAGTAGTAGCAAACTAATGCAAAAACAACTTAGGAAAACTAAATTGGAAATACTATTGAGTTAGGCCCTGTAAATGTGCAAAAACTACTCTGGTCTTCAATGAAAAGTAAACATTATCGACAGCAAAACTGTCTTCCTTTAAGAGGTTCACACAGAGTCTGAGTAGTACGTGGAGTTAAATAAGTGAAACTAGTTCTCTCAACCATTCCACGCAATGCACGTCTTCACATAGAGTCAGTGTTTTCTTCAGCAGTTGGAAGTAGAACCAAATAATGTATTATATAGTACTTCTACATAAAGAGTTTAATTTTAAATGTAAGTGTGTAACTAATACTTGCTGTAAGGATACTTGATTATTCAAAATAAATCCAATAAGAAAGTCATAAGTAGATTAAATTGTCCTGGAGTATAACAACAAAACCAAAAACACGTTTCCTGTTGCTTAAGATTTTAATGGAGTGAAAACTACTTATGAAGGATTCGAGGGCTGAGGTCAGTTAGCTTTTAGGGGCATTTATTGCTTTGACCAATTTGTATAGATTTAGAAACTGGATTAATCCATGAAAGGTGATTTTATTTACTGAATGGGCAGATAACCATACCTATCTTTTGTTTTTAAAGTTCAGTTCAGAAGAATTGATCAGAGAAATTTTATGTCCCAACTGTGATTTTAAAAGATGATTCTAATATCCTAGCTTCTGCTTCAGAAATTCTCTCCTCCACTGTTATTGTATAATGAATATGTCAGCCAGTCTAGTCACCATTGGGTCCCTGATTATGTCCCACATGAATTGTTTGGTATTGAAAGGATTGAATCTCACTGAGTGTTGTATTAGGACCGGAAAGAGAGCTACTATCAGAGTTATTACAGGATCTTTACTGCCGATGGGTGAATTGGGGGAGAAATTGAAGAGAGAATTGCATTTGAATTTCAAGTCTTGTTTGTTATCACTGGGAGACTGTTAGTAATGGTGAAATTTTTCTACATTATTGAATGCAAATTTTGTGTAAAACACTGTACTAGGCCCGAAGGGATGTGCAAATGAATAAACTTTGCTTTCGGTGAGCTCACAGACAAGTGATACCAAAGAAAGTACCGTTATAGGAGTGCTAACAGTATACGGGAGAGTACCAGATAGAATCAACTTTGTGGGGAAGGTAACATTTCTACTAAGCCTTGAGGGATAGATGAAAGTCTTTGGAGAGAATGGCAAGAATCTAGAAACCTTAGAAATCTAAGTTATAGAAATGAAAGTATATAGGGGCACCTGAGTGGCTCAGTCTGTTGAGCTTCCGACTTCGGCTCAGGTCATGATCTCACAGTTGGTGAGTTCGAGCCCCACATCAGGCTTGCTGCCATCAGCACAAAGCCCTCTTCAGATCCTCTGTCCCCCTCTCTCTGTCTTTCCCCCACTTGCACTCTCTCAAAAATAAGTAAACATTTTAAATATTATTTACTTCTTTAAGAAGTAAAAAAAAAAATTATTTTTAAGTGTATAACATGTTCTAGAAATTGTGAGCAGTCCGGTGTGCCTAGAGAACAGTGGAGTACAGGATGTGATAGAAGACGGAGCTGTGTCATACTTTTGAATGTCAGGTGAAAGTTTTTGGACTTAATTCAGTAGCAGGGAATGGGTATCCACTGAAGATTTCTTAGCCTAGGTGCACTTAAGTCCGTGAGTCTTTTGAAAAGCTAACTGTATTAGAGTAATTGGCTTGATGAAGTTAGATTTTAACAGTAGTGGTACCTCATTAAGGACACTTATTGTTATATGTGCCAAACGTGTGAAGAGTTTTTCCTGCAGTTTCTCATTTAATCCTTACTACAGGAATGTGCAAAGTAACTGAAATGATACATGTTAGGCATTTAGCATAGGACCTGGCCCATAATAATGGTGAACCAGTAATGCTGAACCATAGCGTTTATACTGTAAACTTAGAGAAAAGTGTTCTTGCCCACCTTTATGTGTTATAACTTTCTATAAAGTATTGTGTTTATTGAGGGACTCTTAGGCTTAAGATAGTAACATTAAACCTCTTTTTCTACAACCCCCTACCTCTTTTAAACAATTAAACCATCTCTTTGGTGGATGAATATTTCTTACTCCGTTTGAGAGTAACTCAGCATTAGTTCACGTTGAGTTAGCCTTTGGTTGAAAATCAAAGGGACCTGGCTTTTTTGTTTTAACAGGACTGAGCATAGAGCTAGTCGTGCACCTAAACATATAGCCTGCATGTAACGTTTAAATCAAAATGTAACTGTAGATCTCATCTTGTCAAACATCTGGAAGATTGTTAATTGTTGTAACTGTTAACTATAACAGTAACAGTCTCAGCATAGATAACATAGGCTTTAAGTTATCTTAAAGTACATATAGTTGGCTAAGTATAGGTATTTTCAAATTATTCTACTCTTACTCTCCTGCTCAAGTATCAGAATACAAATACTGATGGACCATCTTCCATCCATGTAACCTTTTACCTGGCCTCGCTTCATCTCCAAAATAAGTGTATATTCTTTCAGAGTCTTTCCTGTAGATACATGCAAAATATCTTTTTAAAATACATTTCTGTATCCCTTTTTTAAATACACAGATTCTGCCTCTTACTTTTTTCATTCATTAAAATCTTCTCTTTCCATTTAATTATTTAGATATCTTATTCCACCAAAACACACACACACACACACACACACACACACACACACAGCTACCTGGTATTCATTAGTGTTGCTATACAGTAATTTACTTACTCACTTCCCAATAGCAGTTGTTTTTAGTAATACACACTAAGGAGGTGACTTTCTGCTCCTCTTGAAACACATGTGTTTGTCTCTAGATGAGATGCTCTAATGTATATAAAGAGACCTCTGGTACTTTATTATCTGCAACAGACTTCATTCAGCCTGCCTCACAGCTGACTGCAGTCGCAGTGGGGGTTGACACCACAGTTGTGCACGGCCGGCCTTGCAGACTAACTTGGTGGGAAGTGTGTGTATAGATGTCTCAGTGTCTCTCTCCATGATGCTCCTCAGTTAAAAGGAATATAACAGTTGTCCTCTGTGCCTCACATGTGGGGAGGATAAGGTGAGATAATAGACATGTGCTGATAAGAAGTCCCAATATAAATCTGAATTCTGCTAGATTATAATCTTCTCAAAAGCAGGGACTATATTTTACTTATCTTTGCATATTTAAAGCACATCGCCTGGCTTATAGTCGCAATGTTTATAGAGTGGATCCTAGAAATGAAGGTGAGCCAAAAAGTCGTTCAGGCCCGTAGAATTTTCTCAGATGTATTTTCTACATTATCTGGAATCTGTACATTTTTCACTGAAACTTTCCCACCTTTTCAAACTTCACTCATTTTTCTACTCTACTCAGCTGTAATTCTTCTAATTTATCATGTTCTTTCGTGGCCTTTCCCTCAACACAAACAGTTGTCAGGGATATCCTTCCTGCGAGACCTTTATTATTCCTCTGTAATTCCTAAGCTCAAGCACGACATTCTTTGTGACATTTTTCCTGCCTTTCTTCAGTTCCTAAGTTTTAGGCACTTCTTCCCTTGACCTTCACTGCAGCTTATACACCTGTAAATGGCACAGAGTACTTGTTGCTGTGTGCTGGGGCATAGTGGTACATCTTGTGGCGGGGCCTGGAGCTTCAGAGATAAATGACCTGAACGGAGAAGGTGAGAGGCATGTTTTTGCTGACTTGTGGGAGGCAGCATGCATGATGCAGAGAGCAATGAAAATCTTCTGTGATGTGCCCCTCCTTACCCCACTTCTTCAGCCTCGTCTTTTGTCACGCTGTCTCCTTGTGAGTCTCACCCCCCACAGGTCAGCATTAGCCAGCTCCTTACGGTTTCCTGAACTTGCCACGCTGCTTCACCCCGTTAGGTCTTTCCCTAGGCAACTACCTATGCCTGAGTTACTCTTTCCCTCTCGCCTGTCCAAGAGAACACATTTTATCTTTCAAGACCCAGCGTAGGTGTCCCCTTGTTTAATGAATCCTTTCCTTCAATCCTCCCTTTCTCCTAGAATTGGCTGGTCCCTCCTTCATTTCTGCTGTTTACTGCATATTATATCTGTATCCATTATTACATTTATTTGTTGAATGTTTGTTTTCCCCTACTAAAATGTAAATTAAAAAAATTTTTTAATGTTTATTTATTTTTGAGAGAGGGAGATTGACAGAGTATGAGCAGGGGAGGGGCAGAAAAGGGGGGACACAGGGTCTGAAGCAGGCTCCAGGCTCTGAGCTGTCAGCACAGAGCCTGATGCAGGGTTCAAACTCACGGGCCATGAGATCATGATCTGAGCCAAAGTCGGAGGCTTAACCGACTGAGCCACCCAGGCACCCCTAAAATGTAAATTTCTTGAACATAAGCAACTGTGCTTTTATTAATTTTAATACTTTCAGCACCCACTATGGTGTAGAGTAAGTATCAGGCACTCAACAAAGTTTGATATATATATATATATACACACACACACACACACACACATATATACATATATATATACATATGAAAAACTACATATGAAAAATGTACATATTAAAAAATATAAAAATAATAAATTAGAAAATGGGTTGTGTCATAAATAAAAATGTTAAGTAGAAGATCACTTTAATATATTTTTACAGTTCAGATTTCCTACTTAATTAGGAAAGCCTTTGCTGCAGATTTATGGATAGGTATTTGTAGGATGTGATTTCTGTTTCTTTATTTGATTATGTTATACAACTAAAAATATTAAATTGAATATTCTCTAAGGGTATCTAATTTAGAGATTTGTGAAATAGATTTGTATATAATAAATTTGCTGATAAAAGTTTCTGTAGAGTTCTGAGATTATTCTTGACCATCTAATAAAAAATTCATTCACCATAACTATAACAAGACAAATAGCCAACTATATACAACAGTTTCATAGTGTTAGATTGAAACTGGCACATACTAAACAAAATTACAGCATGGTGTTGTATTTTAGAAACTTGATTCATTTAATATTGCCTTACCAATTTTAACTCTGCTCTTTTGAACTCTCTGTGATTTCCTTTTCAGGTTCTGAATAATCTAGTAATGAAATACTTTATTTAAATATTGGTCTTCACATGTAGATTTGTATATATTTTCTCCATTAGCAGGCTTAGCAGTCTCTATTAACCACAGTTGTATTACCAATCAAGTGTATGTGTATAATTTTCAAATTGCCAATTTAACTTTTCGTTAGATATTAAAACATTTTAGTAGTTATTACGAAAGCACTAATAGGGAGCCTGGGTGGCTCAGTCGGTTCAGCCCCCTGACTTCGGCTCAGGTCATGATCTCACAGTTCGTGGGTTCAAGCCCCATGTCAGGCTCTCTGCTGACAGCTCAGAGCCTGGAGCCTGCTTCAGATTATGTCTCCCTCTCTCTCTGCCCCTCCCCTGCTCATTCTCTCTCTCCTTCTCTCTCTCTACCCCCAAAATTAAATAAACATGAAAAAAATTAAAATTGAAGAAAAGACTAATAACTGTCCATTTACACTGTGTCTGTCTCATGAACATAATCGACCTGTGCCCTGTGCTATAACACACACACATGCATACATCTACCAGGCAGCCAGAAGTCCACTTTGGGGAGAAGTCAGCTGAGGGCCATGACATTAGAAGGAAGATGGGCAAAATTATATGAGATGAACAAAAAGAAAGCATGGGGCCAAGCGAGTGATTAGAACTGCACAGGGATCAGTTGATAAAACTTCTCATAACTTTCTCTTAATCTGCATATAAAGATGCCATTTTAGATTAATATTTTAACCAGATTATTATAATTTTCACATGCCACGGAGTTCATTGGTTTGTTCTAAATGTTGATGGTTGATACAAGATGCAAACTGGTACTTCCAAGTGCTTTCATTTTCTTTTATCCTCTCTTTTTCCCTTTTACCCATAATAGGAGCTTCTTGTCATATCATTTATTTATATCATGTTCTCTTTCCAAGATATTTATGCACAGGACGGATTATCCAAAAATTACAGGGAAAAGGGAGCACTGAAAAATAACTTTGTCTCCATCTTAAAGCCCTAATGTATTGGAAAAAAATAGTGAGATATGAATTGGAAAATACACACAAGGTAGTTAGTTATATAATATGTTTTGATGAATTATAACCATTCTGTCTTAGATTTATTGCACTTTTCTTGATCCTTAGAAAATGGTAGCACTCACCACAAAACCACAGTACATAAATTGCCAAGTGTGGCTGACTTGCACATTCCTTTAGAAGAACTTAAAACTGGTAAGACTTTTATCCATAAGGAATGGCCAACATTCATGGACTTGAGGCAATGTAGTAAATGAAAAAGTCGGGAAGTTTTCTTGTTTAGAGAAGGAAGTATAGATCATTATGTACTTCAGCCATTAGTGTTAACCTTTTCTTTTACAAAGTAAATTATTGCAGTGTTATAAAGTTGAGAAATCCATTTTCTGCTATCAGTCCCTTGCCCCTTTCAAGCTTTTAAATAACATAAAAGCTGAACATGATAGCTAACTTCATGTAGCATTTAGATGACTGATTTGGTATGTTTACTGTTACTTTTGCAAATAACTAGCTATCTATGTAAAGTGTTTCAGTATTACAATTCTTTCATGCTAAAATTTATGCTAAAGAGGGATTATGATTCTTAAACAGTGATAGTATTTGAATTTTAGATTTTGATTACATGGCTACAATTCTTGCATTTTTTAACTCTTAGGAAAATAACTTGATATTATAGATTGGTGGAGGGTGGATGGGGGGGGGGGGCGGGGAAGGAGTTTGCTTTGCCTTAGTAAAGTTGTCATATCATGCTCCAAGAAATATAACTCCAATAATTTGCTGTTAAAATTTTTTTGAAAGTTTTTATGTTTAATTAATGACATTTGTAAATTCTTTTGAGGTTAATCAAATGTGAAGTACATCAACTGTTACCTAACTGGCATTTGATGAGATACTTAGATAATGCATGAGTAAAGTAAAAGGTATTTAGAATAGTGTGTGTATGATTAGGCATGGAATAGATTTCTTTATTTTTAAGGTTTAATTCTGAAATCTTATTGGGGCTAAAGGTTTCAAAATTTGCTTTAACTTTAATTTCAAAAATGGTAGCACCATTCAGCTACTCTTACTGTATATCAATGCTTCGTTCTATGATACTCTTTAAGAATAACTCCCTGCACAGTCTGGTAATGTCAGCCAATCCACAGAAAAGACACAAATTATAATCAGTTATAAGAAACTATTAACATCATTTTGACAACCAAATAGATAAGTTAAAACATTCTGCCTTCCCAGTAGTAATCCTGGGGAAGTTACTGTTCACAGTTGTTAAGGTCAGAGGGGCTTTGCAGTTCAGACAGTTCTGTTAAAATTTAACATCTGTGTTTCTAAAAATCACCATGCTATGCAAATCATGAAAAAGAAAAGCCACAGGGTTTATGGAAAAAGTGGAGTTCCAGATACAACACTCAAAAACTTTATCAGAGAACATTTTAAAAAAGATAGGATCCTTAAAAAATGACAGTGTAGTTTTACCCATGTTAAATAACTAAGAAATATGTACTCCTATAACGTACAAACAAATACGGTACTTTGAAAAAGATCTGAAGTTGGCTTATGGAAGTGAGCATAGATGTGGCAATTTGGTATCCTGAAGTGGTCAAAGAAGGGTTTTCTGAAATCAGAAGGAAAGTTGTAACACAAGATATGGCTAGCTGGGGCCGCATGCTGATAGGCCAGCTGAGGCAGCTGGCGGATGTTTGAGGTGTGTTACATTTTGTGTATTCACATGCAGCTTGTTTCAGTTGAGCGTGGTTTTCCGCATCCAACTAGTATTTCTATCTGGTAACTAACGCTCAAATTGTTCCCTATTATTTCAATTGCATTGGAACAAATTTGCAGTTTCAAAATAAGTACTAAGCAGCACCGACTTAAAGCTGAGGGTAAGGGAAACGCTTGTTTGGATAGATAGAGACCACTTTTTATACTAGTCTTCAAAATCCAAGCATTTTCTGGCACGCTGGCTCAGTCCATAGAGCCTGCAACTCTTGATCTTGGGGTCGTGAGTTCAAGCCCCACGTTGGGCATGGAGCCTACTTAATAAATAAAATTATTTAAAAAAATAAATCTAGGCATTTTCTGATATGTAGAGATTTATTGCAGCAAATATTTACTGAGCATCTACTACTTAGCACACACTTTCTAAGTATTTAGGACACAACAGTGAACAACGTAGTCTTTCCACTTTGAGAATAACAGTACTTTTGTAAAGAATTTTGTTGTCAAGGGTCAGTTTTAAGAAGTGAAATTACACAGGTGAAAGGAGAAGTCTAGCAAGGAGTCTATTGGACAACAGGCTTTTCTCTAACCTCTGAAATTATATACTTTCGCAAGATAATTTCATGGGGTCCTCTCCCACTCAAGATTACATTGTTTACAGAAAAAATTATCATCTCTTAAGGTTATTAACCAGAACTAAATTTTAGGATGGTATATATGTTAAAATGGGAAGACCTCCTTACCTTCTTGTCCTATAAGCTAAAAGAGAATCCTAATGCAATCGAGAAGTAAATTTTAGTTTTATATATTTCATTCCATTTCTTTCTGATACTCAACATGAACTATAATTAAATGTGTTTCAGTAAAATTCAACCATGCAAGAATAGGGCAAAGATAAATGATAGTTTACATAATGTTAAAACTTTAGTGTTCTTATATCTCAAGGCCTTTCTCATCTCCTGTAACTACCCCCCACCCCAAACTACTTCTTCCTAATCCTACTGTCCCTCCTTTCTTCTAGCCAGACAGATGAGTATCTCCAGAATCTGCCTCAGATTTGGTTGTTTTGCTTCATACTTTTTTAACCTTCTTTTTTAAAAATGTTAATTCCAGTTTAGTTAACATGCAGTTACATTAGTCTCAGGTGTACAATATAGTGGCTCAGCAGTTCTGCACATGACTTAGGCCTCCTCACAATAAGCATATTTCACTGGTCCCTCCGCCCACCTTCCCTCCGGCAACCATCAGTTTGGTCTCTATAATTAAGAGTCTGGTTTTTGGTTTCTTTCTTTTTTCTTTGCCCGTTTTGTTTTGTTTCTTAATTTAAACATATGAGTGAAATCATTTGGTGTTTGTCTTTCTCTAACTGACTTATTTCACTTAGTATTGTCCCTCTAGACCATCCATGTTGTTGCAAATGGCAAGATTTCATTCTTTTTTTATATTCTTAAACTTCGAAAGTAGCCATGAGTCTATGGCCTCCCACTCTCTCCCTCAGCCCAGAGAGCCCTTTAAACACATACAGCCCAGTTAATACCACTTAGGTAGCACTCGTGTACAGCCTAGACCCATATATCCTTACTCCCTCTGTGATACATCTATTTTGATGTTTTAAAAGTGCCCCAGACTTGGCATGTTCAAAACCAAACCCGTAATCTACCCCTTTGTTTTCTTGGGCCTGTTCTATCATTTGTAGATGGGACCACCATCCAGTTGAGCAGATCAGAAACCAGTGTTGACACCGACTTCTTCACCCCAATATTTAATCCATCAACAAGTTCTATTCATTTTTCCTTCCTAAATATCCTTTCAGTTTTTCCTTTTACTCAGCCTCCATTGCTGTTTCTGTAGTTACAAGCTATTAACCTTTGCCAGCTAGACTACAACAGTAGTTTTCAAACTGAGTTGCTCATATATTTTGCCCTTTTCTCCATTCTGTAGCTATTCTTCATACATACATGATTTTTTGATCATGTCCCCTTCCCTGCCTCTGAGCTTAAATCTTCAGTGACTTCCCATTACTCAGAAGATAAAACTTCCAAGTTTTAATGACCTGCAAGACACATCATGACTTGGAGCCTACCTTCTTCTTGCTCTCTGCTCTCTACAATTTTTCCTTATGCACAGTGCTCCTTTCTAATCCTTTTTTGAATGTGAAAGAGACGAAACCAATGTGATAGCAACAGGCTAGGCTGAGGTGGCAGCAGGAAGCAGACAGAAGGTAAAATAGTGCCCAAGTTCGAATAGCTACCTAAATTACAAACTTGTGTTGATGTGCCTCTAATCCAAGAATTTCCGTGACCTGGAGAGCAAGGGCATTGACTAGTACTTGTATCTGCACATTCTAGACACTCAAGTGTGTGGGTCGTGGCTAATTAGACTAAATGATTGTCTGGTTTTCAATATTCTATGTATCCAGTTGCCTCATAAATGCCCATAGTTAGCTGCGTTATAGTTCATACAGAATCTAACATTGGTTTGTTTCAATAATGTGTTTAGTTGTAAAATTTATTTGCTCACCGCCAAAGGCTACATTAAAAATAGTTATCTTGCTTTGTTCTTAAGGTTTACTTTTGCTGGATATAGAAAGTGGGTTGATGTTTTTTCTTGCAACACTTAAATTATGTCATTTGACTATTTTCTGGCGTCCACAGTTTCTGATGACAAGTCAGCATTATTAGAACTGTTCCCCTTTGTGTCATTTCTTTTGCTGCTTTCAACATTTTCTTTGTCTTTGATTTTTAGCAGTTTGACACTTATACCTGTGCGTGGTCTTCCTTGGCTTTTCCTGTTTAGGCTTTGATATTCTTAAGTAAGATCTTTTTTGCTGCTGCTGCTGCTGTTGTTGTTGTTGTTGTTGTTGTTGTTGTTGTTGTTGTTGTTTAAAACAAGCTCTGGCCAGTTTTATTAAAGACAACTTCTGCATACTTTTCACCAGTCTGTTCTAACAGGCTTCTAGTGATATCAGAATCACCTGGGTCAGGGCATCCTGTGCAGAATTTTCCACATGCTGTGCCCAATTCAGTAGTATTGCCACTGCAGAGATGGACACGAGTTTCGGCCAATGTGACATAGTACTGTTTCAGATTTCTTCAAGGCTGGGCAGCTGTTGGCCGATTGGCTAGTTTTGCCTTGCCTTGTCTGGTCATTTTTAGAGTCTGCTCCAACCCCAGCAAGGACTTCCCACTTTTCATGAGGAGTTGGAGCCTAGAGTTGATGGACTCCAGCCATCATCTTCTGGATGGTGTTGCAGCCACCATCTTCTGCCTGCTGTGTGGGATGACCCCTGACCAATAGCAGCCACACATGTCTGAGGTGACCAAAGTCTTAACTAACTTGGGGAAATCTTTAGCCACTACTCTTCAAATAGTTTTTTCTACCCCATTCTCTCTCCTTTATCCTTCTGGATCTCCAATTACAAGTACCTTAGACTTTTTGATATTTACCCTTAGGTTCTCTTCCTACCCTCACCTACCTGACCCCATCCCACCCTCAGTCATTTTTTTATCCTCCATCCCTTGGGTGTGAATAATTTCTATTGCTTTGTCTTCGAGTTTACCGACTATTCTGTCATTTCCAATATATGGGGAATCCACCCAGTGAATTTATCTCAGACATTTATTTTTCACTTTTTGAAGTTATGTTTGGTTCTCTTTTTTAAAAGACTATAGTTTCTGGCTTTTTGGTTTTTTGGGGTTTCAGGGGAGTGGTTTTTTGCTGAAATCCAAGCATGTGTGTCCTTACATCTTTAAGCATAGTTAAAATAGCTCCTTTAAAATCCTTATGTGCTAATTCTAGCACCTGGGTCGTCTTGGGCTTGGTCTCCCTTGGTTGCCCTTTCTCTTGAGTATGGGTCAGTTTTTCCTGTTTCTTATGAATGGCATGTAGAGACTCTGGATTCTATTGTGTGCCTTCAGTAGTGAGTATTGATTTTTGGTTGGTTTCCTTCCTTGCTTGCTTGCTTTAGGAGGCAGTTAACTTGGCTGAACTCCCAGCTTCAAACTCTGAAATCTCAGTTATTTTAGCTTTGGCTGGGCTGCTTGGAATCTCACATATGTGTAGTGTGGGGATCAGAGATGTGTGCAGAATTTATACATAGGATTTGGTGCTTCTCTCCTTGCTGTGATTTACTTACTAGGTTTTCAGCTGTTGTGGGTATGCCAGAGTCTACCCTTTGGTTCATTAAGCTGGTACGGCTGTAGGTTTTCTGTCTAGGTTTTAGCCACCCGAACCAGCTGAGGCCTGCTCTCTGGCTAAACGCCACTAAAAAAAATGGAAAATCACCCCATGCTGTTAACTTTCGAAGCACTGACTCCTCCTCCTCCCCACCATCTCTATTACTGGTTATGCCTTCTGCTTTCATGTAGTTGTTTTTATACTTTGTCTAGTGTTTATAGTGTTTATGAGAGAAATGAGCTAGTAGGAGCCATTCAGCCATTACAGGAAATGAAATCCCTGAAATACAGTTGTACATATGAACAATTTTGCTGTTTGTGTACTTGATGGTCTTTATTAGAAAAGCAAGTGTGATAAGACTTTTTCAAAGAATTTGGGAACTTTATGTTTTAATAATGGGATAAGTTGAAATTTATTTTCATGATTCATCCTCTTCTAATAAAGGTGGTCCTGAATTAGACTGAAAATTCATTTATTTGCCTCTCCCTCAAATTGTGCAAAAATTTCCACATCTAGATCATTTGAAAAGTGTTTTAGAAGCAAAGTAATGTGAAGAAACCATACAGTAAAACTTTCATTTCATGCAGCAAATGTTGCATGTTTGACCTAGGTCCTGAGGTGGGTATAGCAGTGAATTTCAAAGTTTTTGATCCTGTGGAGTTACCATTTTGCAGATAGATGGAAAATAAATAAATACATACATATCAGGTATTGACACGCTATGAAGAAAAGTAGGATGTGAGGAGACTTGTGGCTTTATTCTTGGGAGATTGGTCAAGGAAGCTACTGTCTCTGAGGAAGTGACATTCCATCAGAGATGTTAATGAATTAAGAAAGGGGGCCATGCAAGTATCTGAGGGTAAAATGTTCCAGGCAGAAGGAGCAGTGGTGCAAAAGCCATAAGGGAGGAAAGAGTGGCTTTTTCGAGAACTAACCAGAACCGAGGGGACTAGAATGGTAGAAGGTGAAGTCTGAGGGGTGGTAGTTAGCCATGGGCCTCGTGTTGTAGGACTGAGCAGGGGATTTTGCTCTGGTTTACTTTTCACAAAGATCCCTCGATAGAATGAGGGCAGAGGGGGAACAGAAAATGAAGGCAAGGGACGAAACAGGAAGAGACCTTTGCAGTGGCAGTCTGCGTGAATTACAGTGGTGGCTTGGACAAGAGCAGTAACAGAGGTGGGAGAAAGTGGTCAGATTCAGAATATTATTTTACAGATCCAGCCAACAAGACTTGATGATGGATTAGATCTGGGATCTGAAAGAAGGATCAACTGGATGAATGATGGCACCATTTACTGAGATGAAAAAGACTGCGAAAGGATTGGCTTGAAAGGGGGGAAATTAAGAGTTTCCTTTTGGACATAGTAAGTTTGAAGTGAGCTTTAGATGTCCAGAAGGAGATGTCAGGCAGGTAATT
Source organism: Acinonyx jubatus (assembly GCF_027475565.1). NCBI lineage: Eukaryota > Metazoa > Chordata > Mammalia > Carnivora > Felidae > Acinonyx > Acinonyx jubatus. The sequence goes on along the minus strand of NC_069385.1, from coordinate 17,341,414 downwards.
GGCTAGATTAGTGTGGAACTCAAGGGAGAGCGCTCCCTTGACATTGGAGATACAAATGCCTCTGTTTAAAGCGGTATATTTGGATGAAATTACACTGCGGAGGAGTGTAGGTATAGTTGAAAAGAAACCCTAGATCGAACTCCATTGTCCACCAACATCTAGATGTGCAGGAAAGGAAGAGGATCTGACAAAGCTGAGAAGGAGCTGCCAGCAGGTAGGGGAAAAACCAGAAGAGTAGAAACCTCAGAAGCCAAGTGAGGAACTTGTTCAAAGGAGGAGATTGGTTGACTGGGTCCTCAGCTGTGGTTAGATGAGGACTGGGGACTGCTTATGAGGTCTGACAGCCTGCAGGCCTGCGGCAGCTTTGAGAAGTATAGTTTCAGTGGAGAAAAACTGCGAAAGCCTGATTGTGTAGGCTAAAAGAGATTAGGAGGGAGAAAGGGAAGACACTTAGGTACAAACAACCCTTCCTTTCCAGGAGTTTTAGCCCAGAAGAGGGAAGGGGCAGAGAAATGAGCTGATGGCTGGAGTGAAGTCAAGGGAGGCTAGCTCAAGTTGAGCAGTGTTGTAGCTCATTTATCACCCCTTAAGCTATTTTAAAATACCATTTACTAATTTTCAGTACTCCTCTTTTCTCCTATAACCCATTGTAATTTTTACCTGTGTGACATAACTGAGCTAAAATCACATAGACGAAACAATTAAGGAATTTAATTAAATGATAATAAAAAGCTAAAAGGCTTTACTGTGCATGATGTCTATATATTCTGTGGAAGACTCAGAAGTTCTACCATAACTAAATTTAATAAAAAATATTTTAATATCTACTGTTATGCTGAACAGTGCTTACACAGTGCTAGCTACATGAAGGGAACAAAAGAGACCTAATTCCTATATTGATGGAGTTTATAGATTTGTATTTTTTAAGCTTATGTTAGTTAGCAAGCTTAAATGAGAAATACTACAGATAAGAAACCTGTTTCAAAGAGATTGTCTTATTGTTAAATTTATCATAAAATGACATGATCACACAAATAGCATTATATTTAAATATTTTCATGTTATTTAGGTTTAATATACTTACATACTATTTATATGCCAAAAGGGCTTTCAAAATTAAACGTGGTTTCCATTAGGAATAAAAAGAAGGTAGGTAGTTCTCAACTTTGGCCACACCTTAGAATTACTTGGGGAAGTGTTAGAAATCCATATGCCCAGGCCACTCCCCAACCAATTAAATCCAGACCTTTGGGGTTGAGCCTCAAGTAATAGTATATTTTAAAATACTGATTTTATTAAAACAGAGGGAATAAAATGCCACTGATCCCCTGAGAATGAATTCATTACACATTTAAGGATTAAGTATATCTGGAAATTAAGAAAATGTATTGGGTTATATAGCTCATTATTAGACAAAGCATGCAAAGTCATTTTTAGAACCAAACTTTATCAGGTTCCAAACTTTAAAAATTTTGAGTAAATAAGATAACTCACCTCAGATTCTCTTCTAATTATTAAGAAAAATGTCAGTAATGTTACTCATTTTCCCCGTTTAGAAGAATGAGGGAAGACATCCTTGACAATAATTTCTTAAATGCCTTTTGGCACAGCCATTATAAGGCATACAAATAGGGATTAAACAATCTAAAAGTTTGACATCAGGAGTTATAAATTGAAAAGACAGTATAACTACATGGAAAACATTGTAGGACTAAATAATATTTTGATAACGTATATTAAATGTTAGGTACTAAAGCACGTGCCCTGTGTATTGAAATTTTAAATCCACAACAATATTCATTCTCTAATCAGTTCTCATTAAAATTTTTTTCTTTCTTTCACAGAAAATGCTTGGACAGAAGAGATGAGTACTATTTCCACTAAGGCCTAGAATTGCCTACTGTACAAATAGTCCTGATCAGGCAATATACGAATGGCCCAAGGAAGCCACCAAATTGATTTTCAGGTTTTACATGACCTGCGACAAAAATTCCCTGAAGTACCTGAAGTTGTTGTATCCAGGTGCATGTTACAGGTCAGTGTGCAATGATTTCTGCATTCATTCATACAAACCTGGGTTGTTGTTTTTTTTTTTAATTAGAAGAAAACTCTTTTATCTTCCTGTTGGCACCCGTGTGCTCCGATGAAAAGAAATGAACTTTGGTGTCTGATAGCCGTGTGGCCTTTAACGAGGTGTTTAGACTCTATGGAATACAGGTAGTACCTACCTTGTGAAGTAGACGTGAGGACTAAATGAGAGCCCAGTATAAAGCCCTGATACATGGTCCATACTTACTCTGAGCTCGCTTCACTTTTCCCCTGCACTTTTTAAAAATTCCAGATCTTCATATGAGAGTCAGGAAATCATTAAATAAGGAGTCAGGAAACTTGGGTTCTGATCCTAAATGAGCACCCCAAGCGCATTTGGCAAGTAATATGCCTTCTTTATACTTTAGTTTGCTTGTCTGTGAAATGAAGGAATTTGACTTCAACAGTGCCTCAGGTTCCAATTTTAAAGACAGAAGTTTGTTTTTATATGTTTTAATTTAATCTGTAGGTTTTCCAGTTGTCACTAACCATCTAATAAATGTTTGCATTTTTCTTGCGTGTACAATCTTAGAAATCCATAATTCTAAATATTTGGTGACAGTTGTGCCTTCTCATTTGATTAAACTGGAAATCTCTCCATCAAAAACTGCTTTTCCAAGCTTGTTAAAAATAGAGATAGAAAAAAGTAATTTGGGCTCAGACATACTTTCTCTTGATAAATTAATTTAAAAGTTTGAAATTGTATGAAATTGTTAAAGGCTCGATATCTGCTTGATACAAGTGACTACATTTTGTTCATACTCCTGTCACCTTTTATCTGTGCATTTAATTGCTCTACCTGCCTGTAGCCTAATCCAGTTTTGGTCTCTCCAGTCCTCCTTATTACTTCTGCCAACGTGTCTTTCTAAGTGCAGATTTCATCATGTTTTTACCTGCTTAAAAACCTCATGATTGTTTTTTCATACCCTTCAGAATAAAGTTCATATATTGCGAAGAGGGCATACCAGGCCTGTGATCTGGAATCCTGCCTTCTTCTGCAGCCTGGTCTCTTGCCCAGTCCTTCCTCCTCACACCCTATGCTGCAGACGTCCTCAGCTGATTGGAATTCTCTGAACATGCCTCGCTCTTTCTATAATATAGTGTTTAAGAGCATATGTTTTGAGTTAACAATACTGTATTGTATACTTGAAATCTGCAAAAAGAGTGGATCTTAAGTGTTCTCACCACCACTAAAAAAATGCACAGAGACAGAGACAATGTGAAGTGGTGAATGTGTTGATTAACTTGATTGTGGTAATCATTTCACCATGTATAACTATATTAAATCATAACATTGTACACCTTTTAAAAAAATCACATTGTACAACCTTAATATATACAGTTTTCATTTATCAATCATACCTTAGTAAAATTGGGGGGAAGTAAATAAATAATAAAATTTTGAAATAAATAATCAAAAAATAACATGTTTGGGGTGATAAACAGATTTGAGTTCAAGTTTTGACAGTTACTAACAGTAATTTAATTAACCTCTCTGGCCCTCATTTTCCTAACTATACAATGGGAATAAAAAACTTAACAGTGAATTAAATATGATAAAGAAAGTAAAACCACCAGTAGGATACCTGAATCATAGGAAGTGCTTAATAAATTTTGGCAGCCATTACTAATAACAATAATAATAGTAGAAGACCTATAATAAATATTTGGTGAATGAATCAGTAATCCACTAAGAGTGGAGTCAGAAGTTAAAGAAAATATGGGGAGGAGCAGAGATAGTGGGGAGTGTTTCCCCCTAGAATCCAGGTACCTCTTTCTAACTTTTCAAATAGACTTTTGTAATAAAATAATGCTATGCTGAGAGATAATAAAATAACCCTATGCTGAGAGAGTTCAGTAAGTCATTGAAAAATAGAAAAATAACACAATTTCTTCAATAAAATGTTTTAAGACTTGATACGAAAGAACTGCCAATTTTTTAAAAATGTAGTCAGTAAGCATGTATTCAACTTTACCAAAAAATAGAAAATAAATGATTTTGAATTCCTTTTGGGCGCCCTGTAGTAACACTTTTACCATGTTAATCTGGTTTCACAAAGCAAACTGCCCAAAGGCAAGCTTCCTAACACCTAATGATAACTGAAATGAAATCGGTTTTGCTTGCAAATTACCCATGTGACAGATCACGTTCTTCTAAATTGAGTTGATGATCATTCCGGGCATCCAAATAATGTAATTTGTATGTGCTAGAACAAGAAATGTTAAAAGAAAGGGATGGGGAGAGCTCCTCTGAAAGCACAGCTAGGGTGCACATCTTCCCAAATTTGGGGAGATATTTTTAAACTGTAAAAGTAAATTTAGCTACCTCTAAATGTACTTCTAAACATCTCTTATTTGGTAACAGCCTCTTCTTTTGGGAGCTGCTGTCCCTTTCCCAATTGGGTAGGCTTCTGTCCTTCCTCTGGAGGGAACCTCCCTGTAATAAATACACTGGTTCAGAACTTTCCTCGATGGAAAAAAACACGGTGAAGAAAATATAAGAAATTAGTCGTCAAAGGATCATGCCATGCTGCCACTGTGTTTACATGCTCTTAAACATCTTGCTTCTTCTTTTTTTTTTTTTTTTTAATACTTATTTTTGAGAGAGAGACAGAGCACAAGTGGGGAAGGGACAGAGAGAGGGAGACACAGAATCCGAGGCAGGTTCCAGGCTCTGTGCTGTCAGCACAGAGACCGATGCGGGGCTCGAACTCACGAACCACGAGATCATGACCTGAGCCGAAGTCAGACACTCAACTGACTGAACCACCCAGGCACCCCAAACATCTTGCTTCTTAAGGACAGAAATATCTACTGTTCTTTTCTTGACTCTATTGACTGCTCAGATTCCTGTTTGGAACTGCCTGTATCATTTCCTTGCGCTGTGGATTCTCTAAGATGACAATATGATCAGCAGGTATAATTCATATCTTTAAAGTTTATATTTGTTAATTAAATATTAGAATGGTGTAAAAATACTGCATCGTTAACACTCTGACTTCCTTTTTTTTAACTGAGTTTTTCAGTTCTCTTAAAATGACAATTGAATCTATAAGTTTAAAATTTGTTATTCTAACAGTAATGCATTAAGTAGTGTTTATTTAGTATTTGTAAGACTTAATATTAAGTACCATACATATCCTTAGGTGAAGTCTTCTCAGGTGACCTCTGCCCATAGTCCTTATCCCTACACCTATCATTCTTTATTCTGTTTGTGGACACATTAATTTCCTCTACCAGACCAGGAGATCCTTAGCAGTAATTGTATTTCTTTCTGTTTGCCTAAAGGAAGTTCAGTAAATTGGTTGAAGGGGTGAATGAATCAGTTAGAGAAGGATGATCACAGAGGATATTTTGACACTATCTGTAATCTCTGGGTCTGTGTAAGAAGCTTGAGGAAAAATGAAAGAGGAACTGGAAATAATGAGTCAGACCTTTTTGTAGCTTTGAAGAGAATGCAGATTTGCATATATACAAAAAAGCAATGATTTTCAACCTTTTAGAATCTTACCCCACACCTCTTGTTACACTTAAATGGAGTCCCACTAAAAGTAACTAGGGCGTCTTTGAGAAATAGGTGATTCCTCTAGGGTAGGAAGTGTACAAGATGATCTTGGACATCTTGTCATATGACAAAACAAGCTATGAAAGGCTACTGGGTTCATGTCATGTATACACATGGACCAACTTGAAGTCCTTTCCACCAGCCTAAAGATCAAATAAGAATGACCACAATCGATAAACATCAAAACATTAAAGATGCTGGAGTTTGTGATGATACTGAAAATAAATCTTAGTAACTTTTAGGGGTTGCTAGAACACCAATTCATTATTCTAAAAACCAGTAGAGAGAAAGAAATTATTTACTCTGTTTCTTCTGTGCAAAGAGTACCAAATAGTTGAAGACAGCAAGTTCTTTGAGGAAGCATTGCAGCTAATACATGAAGAAGGAATCTTAGGGGCACCTGGGTGGCTCAGTTAGTTAAGCATCTGACTTTGGCTCAGGTCATGATCTCTTGAGTTCAAGCCCCGTGTCAGACTCTGTACTGACAGCTCAGAGCCTGAAGCCTGCTTCACGTTCTGTCTCTGCCTCTCTCCTGCTCGTGCCCCCCCCCCCCTCTCTCTCTCAAAACTAAATATTTTTTTTAAATTTTTAAAAAAGGAATCTTACAGTTGAGATATCCCAAATATCGGCATTTTGCAATCCCTAATGAAATAAAGATTCTAAATAGCAATCATCAGTAACTGCTAGAAATCATTAGCTGTATCAGGCTGATAATATCAGAATCTACCAATCAGCTTGAAAGTCATAAAAGGACAAGGGGACATTATTATGCCCCCTTTGTGATGCAGTAAGTAACAGACGCTGTAAAGAGTCTTGCCAAAAATTTGTATATGAACCTGCTTATACTTAGAGTTACAACTACTAATTCACGATGAAATACAGGGGATATTGACACCACAGAGTGCACCCATCCAGTCTAGATAGCAAATTCTACTGGACAAATGACTGTTTTTCAACAAACAAATGGCTAGAGAATTTTTTAAAGACGGGAGGATTAATTATTATTAGAAATTTAAGAGGCATATCAGCCAAATTAAATATGTGGACCTTTGTTAGATCCTCCTTCAGGCTAACTAAAAAGACATTTATGACGTAGGATTTCAACACTATTTAGATATTAAGTGATATCAAGTATTGATTATTTTAAGGTGTGATAGGGACCTTGTGATTATGGTTAAGTCCCTGTTTTTATTTATCTTATCTTATCTTATCTTATCTTGAGAGTGTGTGTGCCTGCATATGTAGGGGAGGGGCAGAGGGAAAGAGAGCGCGAGAATCCCAAGCATTAGGGCTGCATCCCAGGACCCTGCAATCATGACATGAGTCTAAATCAAGAGACACTCAAACAAGTGAGCCACCCAGGCGACCAAGTCCCTATTTTTAAAAGATACATATTGAAGTATTTACAGATGAAAGCGAAATAATGTCTGAGACTTGATCTAGCGTTGTGAGGGGAGTAGCTGGGGCATATACATTGGGTGAAAAAAGATTTTGATTTTACAGATGGACGATGATATAGATGAGTTTGTCGTATTTACTCTTTAGTTTTTAATGTTTTAATTTTTAATACATTTGATAAAAGGTACATTTCCTTTTATCTTGTTATGGCCTTATAAAATCCCTGTAAGTATACTACTTGTCAGTGTTTTTCTGATAAGAAAGTGATGTCTGTAGAGGGTAAATAACCTAAGTGCATGTGAGTTATGACATAGCTGGGACTAGAACATATTAAATAATCAGATTTTATAAAGGATTGAAGGGATTTTTGAGAGCTCAAGAGAATTAAGGGAAAAGACTGTAAATAGGAGTATCTCTTTTAAAAAAGGAAGTGTGGGATTGGATTTAGTAGACACATTTTAATTTGGGGATGTTGGCAGAGAAGAGACGAGAAGATGGGGTCTTTGTGAGCTTTGGTTTAGTAGGGAGAATTTGCTAGGAACAGCAATAAAGGTAACTTGAAGCAAAAAGCACCATTTAGGTTTGGCAAAAGGTAAGGTCTAACTATAGTGAGTAATTGGTTGATAAAGATTGTGGTGACTTTTAAAATTTTATTTGAAAAACTAATATATATCAATTCAAAGTTATGAGTAGGGTAAAAGAATTTTTACAGCATAAGAGATTTGAGCTTTCAGGGCGGAAATAAGTCAAGCCTTGCCCACTATATTTTGCATTACCTGTTCAAACTGTGGGCTGTCACTTCTTAACAAGACTTCAAGATGCCTTTTGTAGTTCAGTTTTCTCTAATAAGGTATTATCTCCTATCAAAGCACCTGTAAACATTTTAACTTGGTTACTTATCTTTTTTGTGTCTAAAACTGACCTCTTCCTGTCAGGTTCCTAATCTTGCAACCTCTCTGAAGTCTCTTCCTCTCTTGTAGACAAATTGCGTTGACTGTTTATTTGTAATCCTTCGTAATTTGTGTCTACTGTCAAACGGTCCTTATTTCATGTCTTCCAGTGGTGGTCTTATCCAGAAGTTGCCCCTTTCCTTTTCACATGAAGTATCAACAGACCACCCTCCCAAAATACCCTGTGTCTTCACTTCTCTGTTCATTCACGTTCAGTGGCTCTCCCCACGGCCTATTATCTGGTCCTAACTTTAGTGTGACTCATTTTTCAAAACCCTCAATTATAGGCATACCTTGGAAATATTAAGGGTGTAGTTCCAGACCACCACAATAAAGCAAATATCATAACCGAGCCAGTCAAGCGAATTTTGGGGGTTCCCAGTGCCATATAAAAAGTATGTTTATACTGTAGTCTATTAATGCAGTAGCATGATGTCTAAAAAGAGAATGAGCATACCTTAATTAAAAAACACTTTGTTGCCAAAACTGCTAGCCATCATCTGAGCTTTCTGTGAGTCACAGTCTCTGCGCTGGTGGAAGATCTTGCCTTGATGTGGATGGCTGCTGACCGATCGGGGAGGTGGTTGCTAAAGGTTGTGGCAGTTTCTTAAAACAATGAAGTTTGCTACATCAGCTGACTCTTTCACAAACGATTTCTTTGTCGCACGCAAGGCTGTTCGATAGCATTTTACCCACAGTAGAACTTCTTTCAAAATTGGAGTCCGTCACATCCTGCCACCGGTTTCTCAACTAAGTTTATATAATATTCTACATCATTTATTGTCATTTGAGCAATCTTCACAGCATCTTCACCAGCAGTAAATGCCATCTCAAAAAGACCACTTTTTTTCCTCATCTGTTAGTTTTAGCATGAGATGACCCATTTCAGTCACTTCTTCAGGCTCTGCTTCTTATTGTAGTTCTTCTGCTGTCCCCACTACATCTGCAAGTGACTTCGTCCACTGAAGTCTTGAACCACCTCAAAGTTGTCTGTGAGGGCTGGAATCCACTTCTTTCTCACTTCTCTTAATGTTGGTATTTTGACCTCTCCCCATGAATTACAAATGTGTTTAATGGCATCTAGAATGGTGAATCATGTCCAGAAAGTTTTCAGTTTACTTTGCCCGGATCTATCAGAGGAATCACTGTCTGTGGCAGCTATAGCCTTACAAAACATATTTCTTAAATCATGAGACTTGAAGGTCAAAATGATTCCGTAAGCCATGGGCTGTAGAGTGGGTATTATGTTAGCAGGCGTGAAAACAACATAAATCTCATTGTACATCTCCATCAGAGCTCTTGGGTGACCAAGTGCATTGTCAGCAGTAGTATTTCGAAAGCAATCTTTTCCTGAGCTGTAGGTCTCAACAATGGGCTCCAAATATTCAGTAAACCATTTTGTAACCAGATGGGCTGTCATCAAGGCTTTGTTCCCTTTTTAGAGCAAAAACAGAACAGATTTAGCATAATTGTTAAGGGCCCTAGGATTTGGGGAATAGTATATGAGCATTGGCTTCAACTTCAAGTCACTAGGAGGCGTTAGCCTCCTAACAAGAGAGTCAGCCTGGTTTTTGAAGCTGGGCATTGGCTTCTCCTCTATAGCTATGAAAGGCCTAGATGGCATCTCCTTCTAATAGAAGGCTGCTTCATCTACACTGAAAATTTGTTTAATGTAGCCACCTTTGTTAATTGTCTTAGCTAGATCTTCTGTATAACTTGCTGCAGCTTCTATATCAACCCTTGCTGCTTCACCTTGCACTTGATGTTATGGAGATGACTTTTTTCTTAAACCTCATAAACCAACCCCTTCTAGCTTTAGATTTTTCTTCCTCTTCCTCACCTCTCTCAGCCTTCACAGAATTGAAGAGAGGTTAGGGCCTTGCTCTGGATTCAGCTTTGGCTCAAAGGAATGGTGAAGCTGGTTCCATCTTCTATCCAGACCACTATAACCTTCTCATATCAGCAATAGGGCTATTTCGTTTTCTTATCATTAGTATGTTCACTGGGTTAGCACTTTTAATTTCCTTCAAGAACTTTTCCTTTGCACTTACAACCTAGCTCTCTGGCACAAGAGGCCTGTCTCGGCTTTCAACATGCCTTCCTCACTAAGCTTAATCAATTCTAGCTTTTGATTTAAAGTGAGAGATGTGGGTGGCTCTTCCTTTCAGTTGAACACTTAGAAGCCATCGTAGGATTATTAATTGGCATAATTTCAGTATTGTGTCACAGGGAATAGGGAAGCCCAAGGATAGGGAGAGAGAGTAGTCGGAACATACAAATTTATCGGTTAAGTTCATCATCTTCTATGGATGTGGGTCGTGGCACATCCATAGAATTCGTGGCACCCCAAATCTATTATAATAGTAACACCAAAGATCACTGGATCATGGATTGCCATAACAAACATAATAGTATGGAAAGGTGTGAAATATTGCAACAGTTACCAAAATGTGACACAGAGACATTAAGTGAGCAAATGCTGTTGGAAAAACAGTGCCAATACGTTTGCTCAATGCAGGCTTGCCACAGACTTTGAATTTGTAAAAGAACAACACTATCTGCAAAGCACAGAAGCACAGTAAAACGAGGTATGCCTAATTTAATCTCAATCTCTTTTTTTTTCTTAAAATCTCCAATAAAACCTTTAGCTCCAACTAAGTCTGTTGAAATTACCTTGTTTAAAATATGCTTTTGTTGATCACACTTAAATCTGTCTTTACTCCTGCCATTCCCTTCACCTGGAATTCTTTGTTCCTATCCAAGTCGTGTATAAACGCATATCCTACTGTATATAAAACCCATCAGACTACATGTCCCTTAATAACAGTTCTTTGTACAGTAGCCTACAGTACTGACTCTGTCGAACTTCAAAACCACTTGGCACATACTCCTGTTTTAATAATGTTACCTTTTCATAAATCCATGGTTTGTCTCCCGAATCGAGTTCCAGAACTCTTCTAGGGAAAGTTTGGTTTTATAGGTCATTGAGTTTTTCCACAGGCTCAGACTACTGTGCATATTTTGGGTGTTCAGTAAATATTTTTATGGATGATTTATGAGTAATGATTGGTCAGTCTCTTGAGGATTCTTTGGAAATAATCTGGTTGCTTTTTTGTTTTTGTTTTCATTTCTGTGGAGTAGATTTGTATGGTACTGTCTAAAGGCAGAGATACGAACTCCATGACTCTAGGGCTTCCCTGGAACTTCCATTTCCTATATATGTGTGGGGTTTTTTTACACAGGTTAAGAGGAAGCATGTAAGGAATTGAGATGACTTTGTTGTGAATTTTCGGACTTTTTATATTTAAACACTCCATACGTGATTTTCTTTAAAGGTCATTAGTTTAAAACAATTGATACAGCATTTGAATGCAGGACATCTAGTTAATATATAATACTCGAGTGGTTATGTTTTGTTCAACATTCAAATCGTGTTTTTAATTAGGTTATACTTTTACTGTATTTGCATGAATCCATTTTATTTACAAAACAGCTCCTAAAACAGAACCGTGACCTGGTTTGCTGTCAGCTATTGCTAGAGAGCTTTTCCATTATGTTAGCAGTGAGGATTTTTATAATTCCGTCCTTTGCACCAAAAACAGTTCTTCTCAAATTAAAGATTCCAACAGATCTGTTAGAATTGTATTAACTAGTCGCTAGTTAATCGCGTAATATTTTAGTAGTGATGAGCATGTGAGCATGAGCTTCTGGTTGTTAACATCAAGCTGTTTTTATTTTTGTTTTATAGAATAATAACAACCTGGATGCCTGCTGTGCAGTTCTCTCTCAGGAGAGTACAAGGTATCTTTATGGTGAAGGAGACTTGAACTTCTCGGATGACTCTGGAGTTTCTGGCCTACGCAATCACATGACTTCTCTCAACTTGGACTTGCAGTCGCAGAATGTTTACCACCATGGGAGAGAAGGACATCGAGTGAACGGAAGCAGGACTCTGACGCACAGCATTAGTGATGGACAACTTCCAGGTGGTCCGGCCAATAACGAGCTATTTCAGCAGGAGCCACAGACAGCACCAGCTCAAGCTCCTCAAGGCTTTAACGTTTTTGGAATGTCTAGTGCATCGGGTGCTTCAAATTCAGCACCGCATCTTGGATTTCACTTAGGCAGCAAAGGAACATCTAGCCTTTCTCAGCAGACTCCCAGATTTAATCCCATTATGGTGACGTTAGCCCCAAACATCCAGACTGGTCGTAACACTCCTACATCTTTGCACATACATGGTGTACCTCCCCCTGTACTGAACAGTCCACAGGGAAATTCTATCTATATTAGGCCTTATATTACGACTCCTGGTGGTACAGCTCGACAGACACAACAGCATTCTGGCTGGGTATCTCAGTTTAATCCTATGAACCCTCAACAAGTCTATCAGCCTTCACAGCCTGGCCCCTGGACTCCTTATCCTGCATCTAATCCTATGTCACATACCTCAGCCCAGCAGCCAAACCAGCAAGGCCACCAGACCTCTCACGTCTACATGCCCATCAGTTCACCTACTACTCCACAGCCACCGACCATTCATTCATCTGGGAGCTCCCAGTCTTCTGCCCATAGCCAATACAACATTCAGAACATTTCGACAGGACCTCGAAAAAACCAGATCGAAATCAAACTTGAACCCCCACAAAGAAACAGCTCTTCAAAATTGCGTTCCTCTGGACCTCGAACCTCCAGCAGTTCCTCTTCGGTCAACAGCCAGACCTTAAATAGAAATCAGCCCACTGTTTACATAGCTGCCAGTCCCCCAAATACTGATGAGATGATGTCCCGTAGTCAACCTAAGGTCTACATTTCGGCCAATGCCGCCCCAGGAGATGAACAGATCATGAGGAATCAGCCCACCCTCTTCATATCCACAAACTCCGGAGCATCTGCGGCCTCCAGGAACATGTCTGGGCAAGTGAGCATGGGTCCTGCCTTTATTCACCATCACCCTCCCAAAAGCCGAGCAATAGGCAATAACTCCGCAACTTCTCCTCGAGTGGTGGTCACTCAACCCAATACAAAATATACTTTCAAAATTACAGTTTCTCCTAATAAACCCCCTGCAGTTTCACCAGGGGTGGTGTCCCCTACCTTTGAACTTACAAACCTTCTAAACCATCCTGATCATTATGTAGAAACAGAGAATATTCAGCACCTCACGGACCCTACTTTAGCACATGTGGATAGAATAAGTGAAGCACGGAAGTTGAGTATGGGATCTGATGATGCTGCCTACACTCAAGGTAATAATACGGAAGGTGGGGTCACTTTCCATGGTGGGCTTATTGGTGTATATTGGATTTCACCGTAGACATGGCTGTCAGCATTATTACTGCATCTTTTAAGTGTTGCCCCAACTCATACTGTTTTTAAAACCTTTGAGAATATTCATATGAGCTTTGAATTTCAGTTTTATTATTGTGTAAGTTAAAGTTTGACTGATAGGGTTGTCACAACTTCAGAACAATCCACTCTTGTTTGTTTCCTTTTTTTTTTTTTAATGCTTATTTTCTTACTTGAGAGAGAGAGAGAGAGTGCATACAGGGGAAGGGCAGAGAGAGAGAATTCCGAGCAAGCTCCACGCTGTCAGTGTAGAGCCCGACGCGGGACTCGAACTGACAGACCACCAGATCATGGCCTGAACCTAAATCAAGAGTTGGATCCTTAACTGATTGAGCCACCCAGGCGCTCCTGGTCTGTTTTCTTTCTTAATGTTTGCTTTTCAGGTAATTCTCTTCTCCGTGGTGATGCTTACCTGCCCTTTAAAATTTCTACAAACACACATCTTAGTAAGAGATGAGTGAATTCATACAGTAAATCTGCCTTCTTCGACCAGGCGAATTCTCTACTTACTCTTAAGGCATTTTCATTTTTCTAATATGACGTTGTTCGTCTTATTTTATGTCAAAAGCTAATTTCTTCAAGTCCTAGAATAATTTAACTAAGAGATTTGATTTCTATTCTAGATATTTGTCTCTTTCAGTCACCCTTAATCATCCATGAACGCAGCCTTTCTTTTTATTTGGAATTGTGAATAAAAACATTAGTTTTCAGTCTGTCTCTCTTGATTATCCTTTTCTGAAATAGACTAGTTGATATTGACATAATACTAAATGATATCTGTATTAGTTCAAGTAGAGATAATTTCTGTCATACATATTTTATTTGGTCCCTTAAGTTACATAATCTTCAGTAGGAAACTGTTAAATTCATTCAGATAAGAAAGTGGAGGGTAAGTGTCTTCTTGACTATTGATGTAAATTTGTAGATTGGCTGCGAGTCCTTTAGAGTAACAACATGTCGTACTCATCTTTGTGTCCCCAGTGAATTGTTCCAAGTACTGTAGGCAGGAAAGTACTATATATATCATCACTCCCACGCAGTCACCTACTACCCCTAGTACCACTTGTCCTTTTAAAAATTCCTAAAAATAGGGGCACCTGGGTGGCTCAGTTGGTTAAGCTTGCGACTCTTGATTTCAGCTCAGGTCATGATCTCATGTTTTGTGAATTCAAACCACTAATCAGGCTCTGCACTGTCAGTGCAGAGCCTGTTTGGGATACTCTCCCTCTCTCTCTCTCTCTCTCTCTCTGTCTCTGTCTCTCTGTCTCTCTCAATAAATAAACTTAAAAACAATTCTAAAAATAATGATTTCACTGCTGAGTTTCTCAGAAGAGCCTGATTGTTTTGGCTTATTTTATGTTTCAAGCAATTAGATTCTTGTGATTTTCAACTCAAGCTGGACTGTGGTGTTTTCAGATTCCATAAACACCTGTGCAGCTTTCAAATTAAGATGCCCAGGTCTTAACCCAGACTTGCTCAGTTAGAATCTCTGAATGGTGAAGCCTAGTGTACATGTGTGTTTTCAAAGGTCTGTGGGTGATTCCAATTGCACTAAAAATTGTGCTAAAACTTCTGTTTGTTTTCCATATATCTGTGACTAAATTGGACCCAGTTTGTTTGTTTGTTTGTTTGTTTGTTTTTATTGTTTACTTTTTGAGAGACAGAGAGGGACAGAGGAGGGGCAGAAAGAGAGAGGGAGACACAGAATCCAAAGCAGGCTCCAGGCTCTGAGCTGCCAGGACAGAGCCCGATGCAGGACTTGAACTCAGGAACCATGAGATCATGACCTGAACCAAAGTCAGATGCTTAACTGACTGAGCCACCCAGGTGCCCCAAACTGGAACCATTTTTGTTTGGTTTCAGTGGTATATGAATTTTAATATACCACTATTTATTCCACTGATACTTAATTCTTACTCTTCTCCCAAAGTCCTCCCTTCTCCTTCTCTCCTTCCATCAAAATAGCAGATTTCCTGTATTCATACAGTTTGCTATTTCTTAAATGGAGAATAAATTGTTGTATGGAGACGATTTGGTAAAGGGAATTTTCAATTGAAATAGACATGATGATCACATTTAACTGGATTGTGAATATAAAGTGTTGCTTAAACTTGCTATCTCCCAGTTTTTCTCATTCTCTTTGGAATCTACTCTAGTCAGGATTTTTTCCACTATAGTCAGCTCTTGTTAAGGTCATGAGTGACAGCATTGTTACAAAACCTATCTGTCTCCTTTCAGCCCTCATCTTCCTTGATGTGCGTACAGCCACATTTACCAGTGAAGCACCCTCTTCACAGTGAAACATTTTATTCATTTGACTTCTAGGGTACTATAAAATTTCCACCTTCCTTTTTATTCTTTGCTCGTCCTCCTTCCCTCATCTCTCCTCTCTTCATCCTTCCACTTCTCAAAGAAGTGGGATCAATGCCTCAAAGCTTAATCCTTGGGCCCCTTCTCTTTTCTGTCTGTACCATTCCTTAGGTGATTCATTCAGCCTTATGACTCTATAAATACTATGTGCTGATGATTCCCTAATTCATAACCTAGACTTAATCCCGGATTTCAAGCCAGTTTATTTAACTACTTATTTAACATCTCCATTTGAATGTTTACTGGCCGTCTCAAGTTTTCCGTGTCTGAAATACTTTCTGATATTCCCTCCAGCTTACTCTCCCTGTAATCACTTTTCCCATCTCAGTTCATGGCAATTTAATTTTTTTTTTTTTTAAATTAGGCCAGAAACTTCAGAAACACCCTTGACACCTTCTTTTTTTCGTATTTCACATCTAATCTGAAAATTATCAACTCTAACCTTCAAGGTGTATCAAGAATTCTCTCTTCTTACCACCCCATTATTATCACTCTGGTCTGAGCCACCATCATCTCAAGTGGATTATTGCAGTAGCCGACCTGCTTTCACTCTTGCTTCCTTATGGTCTTCTTTCAGCTCAGCAGCCAGACAGATGCTGTTAAAAAACGTAAGTCAGATTATATCACTCTTCTGCATATGATGGCTATTTCATTCAGAGTAAAAGCTATGAAGCCTTGTGTGATCCACTGCCCATCGCTCATCGCTTTTCCTTCTGCTTACCACTTCCAGCCCTATTGGTCTTCTTGCCAATGGCCTTCCTTAAACAATGGAAGGGATGCCTTAGGATCTTTGTACTTGCTGTTCTCTGTCTGAAATTCTCTTCTCCCAGAATCCAGTTAATTCCCTTTGGATCTTTACTCAGATGTCACCTTTTCAGTGAAATTATCCCTGGTCTCCCTGTCTAAATCTCCATGCCAGCATTTCCCATCTTTCCATCCTTGCTTATTTTTGCTCAGAGAGGGGAAAATGAATAATCTAATAGTAAGATACATAATAACTAATAAATACCTGCTGAAAGCTTACTATGTGCTAGGCACTTTTCTGAATGCCCATTTATTTCCCACAACCAACTATAAAGCAGACACTAGTATTATTCCTGTTTTCAGATTAACAAACTTAGAAACAGACAGGGTAAATACCTTGCCAAAGGACAAATGACAAGATTCTAACCTAGGAAATTGACAGTGGAGCCCACACTCTTAAACCACAGCACTGTAACCTCTTTCCACATTTTAAAAATAAACCCTCTGGATAGATGCTTCAAGTTTGTCTTGTAGCTTCACATAACCCCTGGTTCACCACTGTGGGGGCGACATGTGCCCCAGTTTAAGAAGCGTGAAGCTAAAAGATCACTCAATAAAAATAAGTAAAACAAAAACAGGCAGCTATAGGGAAAGAAATCACAATATACAGATATAATTAGAAAAACGACTTGAAAAAATAAAGCAGTCCCCTGGAGAAAGAAGTATAGGGAGCACTAGACTTCAAAAGGCACCTGAACATTAAAGAAAAAAAAAAAATGCTGATGAGTGAAGGCCCTGGTTTGAGAGCCCAGAGCCTACCCAAGTAACAAATAGCAGGGTTCCATGGAATCCGCCACTCAAATTACTTCTCTACACTAACAGCCTTCAGACAGCTGAAACAACAGCACTCGCTTGCTTTGCACATATGTACATACATGTGGAATTTCACAACATTCGTGTGGCTGCGTATCCTTGTATTACCTGTGCGTGCACCGGATTGGTGGGAGTACCGTTCTCCAGCCCTTTCATCTTGTTTCTTTCTGTTTAGTGTGGAACTGCTGTTGACCTAGATTTATGCATCATCCAGTGACAAAATTCTTGATCTCGTGTTTCTTTGGCTTGGTTCTATTCAAATCAAAAGATTATTCGGGACGCCTGGGTGGCTCAGTCAGTTAAGCAGCCGACTTCGGCTCAGGTCATGATCTCGGTGAGTTTGAGCCCCGTGTCGGGCTCTGTGCTGACAGCTCAGAGCCTGGAGCCTGTTTCAGATTCTGTGTCTCCCTCTCTCTGACCCTCCGCCGTTCATGCTCTGTCTCTCTCTGTCTCAAAAATAAATAAACTTAAAAAAAAAATTATTCTTTCCTGAAAATGTATCTTTTGTGAGGTTAACTTATACATGTTTGACGCTCTACAGTTTATACAGTACAGCACTCACTATGGTACTTAATGCGGTGACCCGAATAATAGTGATCTTTAAGAAAAGACCTGAATTCTGATTTATGTGGCATGGGTAATAAAGAGAAAAGAAGTGTCTCTGCCTCCTGCAGTGAAATTGATCTCTCTAAAGCTCCTGGAACAGACTATTTCAGAATAGAAAGAGAAGTTGAGCCAAGTACCAGAGTCGTAGGAAAATATTTTTCTCAAGTTGAGGACGGAACATACATAAATAAATTTGGTACACTAAATGCATTCTTTTTCATTTGTATTTCATCTAACATTTAAAATCTAAAAATACTACAATAAAACATGTCAAAAATGAGAATTTTTGTCTATAAAAGATACATTGATTGATAAGCCCTCTGCTATCGAATGAGAAGAAAAAGGGATAAATTAATGAAACTTTCCCAGGTCCTGCTCATTTCATCACCCAAGTCTACCAACACCACTGCTAAAGGAATTAAATTACACTTGAGTCCTTATCAAAGTACTACAGGAACCAGAGACACAAATGAATGCCCAATAGAAAAGACAAATTCAGGTTAGAGAGAAATGCCCTTTTGAAGTCTGGATATAAAGAAGACTCCTATTCTATCTGCTAAGAACAAATGTTAAAGTAAAAATTGCTTGCCAGTAGTAAGGATACTGTGTGGCCACAAGCTACGTTTTCCCCCTTGAGTCATACTGCCTGACTGTACCTAACTTCTGAAAAGTGCCAGTAAATATTTTATCATTCACTGTATTCTGGGACTTTCTGGTGCCCTCTCGCATTCATAGATGTACGCTTTTAGTAATACTGGCAACTTCTTTAGGTGTGAAGAACAAACATTTCATTGATTCAAACTAATTTACATTGTGGGGGATGGGAGGAAAGGCCTGCTTTCTATGTTTTGTTATAGCAGGCAGAGGCTCTTACCAGATTACCACTGGTGCCAAAAATGATGTCTTCTTCTCTTTTATTTCTGAAGAGCCTCGCATCAGGCTCTGTGCTCACAGCTCAGAGCCTGGAGCCTGCTTCAGATTCCCTCTCTCTGCCCCTCCCCCACTCACTCTCTGTCTGTCTCTCTCTCTCTCTCAAAAATAAGTAAACATTTTTTTTTAATTTACATATATAAGGTTATAAACATTTTTAATGATTCCCTACTACTTTTTTCCCAATTATATTTATGGTCCTATCATACTGTTAAGTAGTAGCCTTGACTTTGAACCTGAAATACAAAAACAAATAAGGAAAATTACAAGATGAAATTTAGCTCTTTGGACTTTGTATGTGTCATTCCTTGTCCTTTTTTTTTTTTTTCAATATATGAAATTTATTGTCAAATTGGTTTCCATACAACACCCAGTGCTCATCCCAAAAGGTGCCCTCCTCAATACCCATCACCCACCCTCCCCTCCCTCCCCCCCCCCCATCAACCCTCAGTTTGTTCTCAGTTTTTAAGAGTCTCCTATACTTTGGCTCTCTCCCACTCTAACCTCTTTTTTTTTTTTTTCCTTCCCCTCCTCCGTGGGTTTCTGTTAAGTTTCTCAGGATCCACATAAGAGTGAAAACATATGGTATCTGTCTTTCTCTGTATGACTTATTTCACTTAGCATCACACTCTCCAGTTCCATCCACGTTGCTACAAAGGGCCGTATTTCGTTCTTTCTCATTGCCATGTAGTACTCCATTGTGCATATAAACCACAATTTCTTTATCCATTCATCAGTTGATGGACATTTAGGCTCTTTCCACAATTTGGCTATTGTTGAGAGTGCTGCTGTAAACATTGGGGTACAAGTGCCCCTCTGCATCAGCACTCCTGTATCCCTTGGGTAAATTCCTAGCAGTGCTATTCCTTGTCCTTTTTTTTTAACCAGTGCTTCCCTCCAAATCACACTTTCTATTTAACAATATTCAATAAATATGCTAATCATGACAAAAATTGAGAGGGCTAAATATTCTTTTCAAGAGGAGATAAAATTTAAATTAGTTTTGAATCTGCCCTACTTCTCATAGGTTCTTCCCAGTCTCAAGACTTACTACCTTTCTTAATTTGAAATCTCAGGATTGGAAGAGACTTCAAAAGTCATTTAGAATTGTACAACTGTGTACAATTGTGCAGAGGTCATCCAGCCCACTTGCCCAGTTAACACTTAGTCCTCATGATCCCTAGTCCTTGTAAACCCATTCTACATGTACTTCAATCCCTGCGGAGAGAGAAGCTGCCTCCCGAGGTAGCAAATCCCACTTTGCACAGTTCTGCCTTTTGGCAAGTTATTTCTTGCATTAAACTGGTCTCTTTAAAAAGTATTATGCAGTAACATATGCACATGATAAAAGAAATTTCAACTCTCCCCCCCCCCCAAAAGAGGAAGATAGGATTACAATCTGTCTCCTTTCAACACCTGCCTGTGTCTCCCCCCCCGGCCCTCCCACCATTTAACTATCAGAGGTAACCTCCACTAGCAGTCTTGATCCCCCTTCTCTCTGTAATCATACACGTACACACACATACTTTTTGTAACGGGAACCCACTATACACATATGGCATACATAAATACACACATGTGGGATTTTATAATACATACATAACCTACCGTATGTAGGACATAAACACTGGAGAGGTACGCTCCACAGTTTTTGCTGAAGATCATTGCATTTCAGCCTATACAAATCTCTTTCATTCTTTTAATATACTTTTTAAACATTTTTATTCATTTTAGTAGCTTTATTGAGATAGAGTTTACACCCATGAAATTCTCTTACTTACGGTGTACAAACCAATGATTTTGGGCAGAGTCACATGTACAACCATAGCCACAACCAATACTAAACATTTTTGTCACCTCAGAAACTCCACACCCTTTAGCTATCAGCTGCCTGCCCCATCACCCCTACCCTCAGCCTTAAGCAACCACTAATCTACTTTCTGGCTCTAAATTTATATATTCTGGACTCTTACAATAAATGGAATTACCTAATATGGAGACTTTCATGACTGGTTCTTTTCACCTAGCATAGTGTTGTAGAATTCATCCATGTTGCAGCATATGTTATTACTTGCATTCTTTTTTTCAGCTGAACAACGTGCTTTTGTATAGATGGAGACCACATTTTTGCTTGTTCATTCATCAGTTGATGGACATTTAGGTTGTTTCCATCTTTTAACTATTATGAATGATGCCGCTGTAAGCATTCATGTACACCTTTTTGGTGGACATTTGGTTTTATTTCTCTTGAATATATACTGGGAGTAGAATTCCTGATTCCTATACTAATTCTGTGGCTAACCATTGGGGAACTGCCAGACTGTTTTCCAAAGTGGCTGTACCATTTTGCATTCCCACCAACTGTATGTGAGTATTTTGATTTTTCCACATCATCAATAGTTGCCATCATTTGACTTTGAATCTTGCTATCCTAGTAGCTATGAAGTTGTATTTCTTTGTGGTTTTGATTTGCATTTCTCTGACGGCTAATGATGTTGAGGATTACGACATGTGTTTATTGGCCATTTGTGTATTTTCTTTGGAGAAATGCCTATTTATAGCCTTTGCCTTTTTTAAATTGGGTTGTCTTTTTATTATTGAATTGTATGAATTCTTTGTGTATTCTGAATATAAGTCTCTGATGATTTGCAGTTATGTTTTCCCATTCTGTGAGTTTTTATTTCAAGTAAGCTCTATGCCCAATGTGGGGCTTGAACTCATGATTCCCACAGTCAAGAGTTGCATGCTCTGCCAACTGAGCCAGCCAGGCCCCCTATCTTTTCATTTTCTTGACTGTTGTTTGAAGCACAAAAGTTTTTAATTTAGCTGCAATCTAATTTATCTGTTTTTCCGTTCATTGCTCCTGTTTTTAGTGTCATATCTAAGAATCAGTTGCCAAAGCAAAGGTCATGAGAATTTACTCCTATGTTTTCTTTTAAGAGTTTTGTAGTTTTAGTGCTTGTATTTTGGTCTTTGATGTATTTTGACTTAATTTCTATATAATAGTATGAGGTAAGGGTCCAATTTCATTCTTTCACCTGGGGCTTATCCAGATGCCCCAGCACCATTTGTTGGAAAGGCTTTTCTTTCCTCGCTGAATGGTCTTGGCACCCTCATAGAAAATCAGTTGACCATAAACACATGGTTTATTTCTGGACTCTCAGTTCTTTTTCATTGATCTATATGTCTATCTTTAGGCCAGTACTACACTGTCTTGATCATTGTTACTTTGTAGTAAGTTTTGAAATTGAGACCTGTAAATTCTACTTGGTTCTTTTTCAAGATTATTTTGGCTATTTGCAGTCTCTTGCTGTTCTATATAAATTTTAGAATAAACTTGTCAATTTCTACAAAGAAGTCAGCTGGGATTCTAATAGAAATTGCACTGGAGTATTTTTCTACATATACTTGATGTTTTGTTTTGCTTTGTTTTGTTT
Source organism: Acinonyx jubatus (assembly GCF_027475565.1). Lineage (NCBI taxonomy): Eukaryota > Metazoa > Chordata > Mammalia > Carnivora > Felidae > Acinonyx > Acinonyx jubatus. Next base: position 17,319,104 of record NC_069385.1, on the reverse strand, counting down.
AAATGCAATCAGAACAAAAGGGTTTGTAGTGAAAAGTTCATCTCGCCAGAGGCAACTGATAGCTATTCACAAATATTTCATTTTGCATTCTTCTAGAAACTGCAATGTAGCAAATCAAGGTATATAGGTATATAGATATATTTTTATACAAATGAAATATAGTATCTTGTGTTTTGTGTTTGTCATTTTTTTTTTATCACTTTGAGAGCATTCCATGACAGCAGGTGCAGATAGATCTCTTTGTTAAAAAATGGCTGCACAGTAGTTTGTACCATAATCCATAACCAGTCCTTTCTTGATAGATAGACATTAAGGTCTTATTTTTACAAACCACTGCAGTAAAAATCCTGTACATACCTATTTATGCCCATGTCCAAGTATGTTGGCAGAAGAGATTACCAGGAGTGGAACTGATGTGTCAAAGGATATGTGTATTTTTAATTTTGATAGATGTATCATTTAGGCTTGGTTATACGTCAGTAACAAACCGTGTCTTTAACAACCAAAGTATTTCTAGCTCACTTGCCACAGTAGATTAGCTGGTGGGCTCTGTTCTATATCATCCTCACTTAAGGACCCAGGTTGAGGGAAGCGCCATTCCACGTTTCCATGATTGTTCAGATAAAACAAAGGAAAATCAGCAAATCAGCACTGATTCCTTAAGCTTCTGCCCTGACACATGTTACTCTTAGCTAAAGGAAGTTGCACAGCCACCCGTAACCACATCTAATTCCTGGAGAATGGGGAGGCATAATTCTACTGTATATACCTGGAAGGCAGAGAGCCAGAAATATTTGGTGAAGGACACCGATGACTATCACAGAAAATATTGCCAGTTTTGAGACTCTATCTAGCTACCAGTTTATAATCTCATATTTGTAAACGGGGAACACTTTTGACAACATTTGTAAGAATGTTCTTTTTCTCCTTCCCTCCCTCGTGATGAATATCATCACGATATAGGTGATCGAAAAAAAAAATACATCTTTGTCAGTTTGGTAGGTAAAAATTTATTGCTCGGGTTTTTTAAAATTTGCATCTTTGAAAATGAGTGAGGTTGAGCACCTTTTCATGTGTTAATTTTTTAAGCTGTTTGTATTTTGTGAACTTGTCTGTTTTTATAAGATACCTACTGTTTTTTTCTAAGACGTTGTCTTAACTTGGTCAATAAATTTTTTTATTTTATAAAGTTTCTTACTTTTATATGTTCAAACTTATCAACTTTTTTTTTTTCTTTCTGGCTTCTGGGTTTTAGGTCTTATTTAGAAAGCCTTTCACCATTCCAAGATTTTGAAAAAAGACCAGAAATCTTGCACATATCTTCTCTTTATAGTGATATTCTTTGGAACCCTACTGAACTGGACTCATTTCTCTTTCCTGTGGCAACCCTTCAAAACTTTTCTAAGCTATAAACATCCCCCAGTTCCTTTAATGGTTCATCCAGTTGTATTTCTTTGAGGCTCTTTTGGCATCTCTAGGCCCTGGTTTTCTTTATAACAGAAGTTTTAGACAGTGTCTCTATCTTAATGCTGTAAAATTATATGTAGAATCTTACTTATACACACAAATAAAGGCCAACAAAGTGTTTATCTAGCAGAAGCCTAATCATAGGAGTTAGGCATCATTCCTTATAGTTTTGTTACATCTGTGGCCCACATTAGAGGCCCAGTTTCAGCACTGTTGAAAGATCTGATTTCAAACTGTCTTTAAAAATGGCAAAAGTAGGGGCACCTGGCTGGCTCAGTTGGTTGAGCGTCCGACTTCGGCTCAGGTCATGATCTCATGGTCTGTGAGTTCGAGCCCCGCATCAGGCTCTATGCTGACAGCTCGGAGCCTGGAGCCTGCTTCCAATTCTGTGTCTCCCTCTCTCTCTGCCCCTTCCCCACTCATGCTCTGTCTCTCTCTGTTTCTCAAAAACGAATAAACGTTAAAAAAATTTTTTTAAATGGCAAAAGTAAATGAAAACATCAGGAAACATAATTTTAATAAGTAATTGCCATCTCTCAATCTTTTGTGACTCCATCACTAAATAAGTGACAGTAATTATACATTGGCATATAAAACAAATACCTCTGCTGTCAACAGTTACAGTCTAGAACAGTTTTGATTTATTTTAGAAGCTGACATTGTACTTTGTTAGGTACAGTGACTTAGGCACATAACTGACTTTGGCATGTGAAATTGTCATGACAGACAAAAATATAAGATATTAGAAGTAAGTACCTATCAGATTTCCAGTTGCAAATTTCTCTCTCTCTCTCTCTCTCTCTCTCTCTCTAATAAGCCAAAGATCTTTATATCCATAAATACCTGGTACATTTTCCAGTGGCAAAGGTATTTTTTTAATATGCACTTTGCATCCTCTTTTTTTTTTTAGCAAGTTTTTTTACTGGCACCAATTAAAAAGAGTAGGCACCTGAGAAATCGCGTAATTTCCCCACAAGTTCAAGTCAAACTTTTTGTCTAAAGAAACAGAATGTAAGAATGATGACTGAAGAATTAAACTACTTTTGGGGGGAGATGGGGTAAACCCTTAAAAACTGTAGGATAAAGGAATTTTCTGTAAGAATTATAAAGACTTGACATTTGTTAATAATACAAAAGCTGCACATTTGTCTAGTGCTTTACCATTTGTAAAATAGTTATGCAGATGCGAGACCTACGTGGGGCTTAAGAGAGGCAGTTGAAAAAAAAAACTGTGAATACCTTAATTAGAATTACAATTTTTCCTTCTTGAATGTCAACCCTGTCATCACCATTCCGGGACAACAGTGGTGATTCCATATCTCTTCACCTTAGGTCTCAAGTGCATTTGTTCTCTTCCTCATTTTCTCTTACTTCCCACCCCCACCCCCCACAATGGAAATGCAGTTTTCAGAATGTATGCTACGTTCCATGCTGTTATTTTAAAAGCTTAAGTCAGACATTTTCTTTTTTCTCTTACCCCCCATTTGGGAGGAGAACAAATCAAAATTAATTTTTGGTTCATTTTATGGTTAACCATTTTTACTGTTCTTTCTTCCATTACTAATTCATATACCCACATTTCATAAGAAGAAAAAAATCTGACCGTGCTTTGAATGTCAGTGCCACAAGGGATGGGATCTCTTCTAACTTGCTCCCTTCTCTCTGTAATGCTTGTACAGTGCCTGAAACATGGTAGGTAGACAGTATCTCTCTTTTTTTTTAACTTTTGGAGAAATTACATGTTATTTACACTATAAAAATACCTAAAATTATGGGGCGCCTGGGTGGCTCAGTCGGTTAAGCGGCCGACTTCGGCTCAGGTCATGATCTCTCTCAGTCAGTGAGTTCGAGCCCCGCGCCAGGCTCTGTGCTGACAGCGCAGAGCCTGGAGCCTGTTTTAGATTCTGTGTCTCCCTCTCTCTGACCCTCCCCTGTTCATGCTCTGCTGCTCCCTGTCTCAAAAATAAATAAAACATTAAAAAAAAATTTTTTTTAAATACCTAAAATTAGTAAAGCTAACACCATCTGAAACTTGAAGTGTGTTTTTCTAATTACCAATAAAGCTGAGTAAGAAATTGTGTCCATCGTTCCTGGAAGTTGACAAAAGCTGGGTAAAGACTAAGCTTTCTAAACTGCTGCTTTAAAAAAATGCCCGTAGGACTGGTTTAAGGGCCCCAGTATTTGAATTCACTAATACTTATTTTAACAACCACAAGAGGGAGTTGTATGCTTAAATTACCTTTATATGTTAAAATGTAGTTTTGCCTGAAAGAGGATTTATAAGGTACTGAATGTTTTTTTCCACTACCTGTTATTCCTTCTCTTTTTTGTGTGTATATCTAAAAGTAGATAGGTAGGTTTTGAAACCAAAGTCAGTGTGTGATTGAGGTGTTAAATACATCACTTAGGTTATTGCCTAGGCAGAACTAGCATATAAAACAACGCCACCTTTCTGCATTGTGAGCGACTTAAAAGTCTTGCCAGATTTCAAAATGTATTCAGCTGTGTTAAGTGAAAAATACTAAAACTAAACATTCAGGGAGAACTCTAAAATAAATTTCATGTTTCTGTTTTATCAGTATTTCTGTCTCTTGGGCCTAAAATTGGTATTTTACTCCACCATTCATTAAAAGTCAATTGTTGTCACTATTTTAGTGACACTAAAATATATGTAGTAGATATTTATCAAGTGCCTACAATTGTCGACATTTAGTACTAGATACCAGGTGGTACAAAATCAGTGTTTACCCTCAAGGACCTTGAGGTTTAGTTGAGAGATGTACTTGATAATGAAAAATCTAAAATGCTGAATTTTTCCTAGTGTGAAATGAAATGGACTCATCTAACAAAAAAAGTTGCCTCTCTAATGGGATACCGATTTATAAATACAAAGTAATAGTAATAGTATTTTTATAAATACAAAAATGCTCTTGAAATAGTTCCTTTAACTTTGTTCCTTCCTTCACACTTCCTTCATACTTCACACTTCAGGGTATTAATTTATTTAATGCCCTTTGAACAGGTAGTATAGAAATATACTTAAGCTCCTTGACTACTAAAATTACCTTGGATTTCAGAATACTAAAAATTTAATTAATCTGTTTTTGGCTAAACAAAATACTGTTACGATGCAAATACTGCTAAAGAAACTACAGCACAGTCTTTACTCATACATGATTGGATATATTTTAATTTTATACATTTATATATGTTACATTATATTCTGTAGATGTATATATACATATTCTGTATATAGACACAGTTATGTCTAGGTGTGGTGTTTTTTTTTAATCATCCTTGTTTCATATTCAGTGAACTCCTGTTGAAAGGCTTATTTCTCCCTTCAGTTCTGGAAATCCCCTCCTGAGTCCCAGTTTTTCCATTGTCTCTTTCTAGAGCTTCTCTTACTCAGCTATTCAACATCCTATACCAACCTTCTACTTCTCATAGCCCTGTCCTCAGATATCCTACCTCCTTATCTTTCCCATTATATAATTCAGGAGGTTTCCTTAATTTTTGTTCCAACCCATGTATGAAGTTTTCATTTCAGCAGTGATGTTCTTAATGTATAAGAGCTATTTCTCGAATTCCTTTTTCATAGCAGACTATTGTTGCATGGGTGCATGAATGTCTTAGATCTCTTAATGATGCTAACTAGAATTTAAGTTTTCATCTAGCTCCTAAATCCTCTCTGCTTAATCTGGGTTTAGTCTTTCTCTTTGTTTATATAGATCTTTGACATGTCAGACGTTTCCGAAATGTATGGTGATCCATGGCTGTTGGTTCATATTTAAAATTTTTTTTCTTAATGTTTATTTATTCTTAGAGAGACAGAGCGCCAGTAGGGGAGGGGCAGAGAGAGAGGGAGACACAGAATCTGAAACAGGCTCCAGGCTCTGGCTGTCAGCACAAAGCCGGACACAGGGTTTGACCTCGTGGACCGCGAGATTATGACCTGAGCCAAAGTCGGACGCTTAACTGACTAAGCCACCCAGGCACCCCAATTTATATTTGAGAATGAAAGACTGAGAAAACTAAGTGGAAACCTACGTGAGAACGAGGGACTTGTCACTTGGGAGACTTTGCTATGTGATGGGTGAGGAGCCAGCTACTAGGAGAGAACACTACCATCACGGCCTAACGTTGTTTGTATATGGGGACCAGCTTGAGAAATCCATGTTGGGTGGCCTTGAGAATAGACATGCAACTGTCTGTCCCACAGGATAGGGTAAGGCCAACTGTTGCATAAACAGATATCCAATTAAAGCCTTATTTCCTTAACTTCGGCCTCCTGTTGTCACCTGCAGTCTTCAGTCTGGAGCCTCAGTAGGTCTCTGCAGTGCAGATGAGCTGCTGCTTTGTCCGAGATTGTAGCTTTCCCCACCCTCCTTCATTAGCCTGCTATTCCATCTACTTTCAGCCTTCCAGAAATTTGTTGAAATCTCTTGTCCATTAATTGCCTTTTTCCCCTTGTTTGTTGTTGTTGGATTGATGGTTTTATTCCTCTGTCATTGTCTTGGGGTTTCAGGAGGTGGAAAATTATATAAATACAATGTTTAGTCATCTTTAAATGGAAGTCCTGGCTAACAATCGATTCTTCATAGCCTGGCGTTTTAAGTCCATATTTGTCTATATCTAAACGAATGACAAGAATGGAGAGAGAATTTTTCCTTTAGCTTACCCATGGAAGTCTGTGTAACAAATCACCCCTCCTCCCGTATAAATACATATTACTAGATAGCACATGAGCCCAAATTATCCTTATGTGTGGTTGATGTGATTGTGTTTGTAACACTTTCTTAACATGTCAAAACAAAGAAACAAAACCCAAAAACCAGTCTCAGGGATTTCTGAAATCCCTTTTCAAAGCCATTTCTTGTAACAGAGGTGAAATTTTCTAGCCTCACCCCACGACTGCAGCCCAATTTTGTAAGCCTGCCTGACTCTCTTTCTAAGCTAGTTCCCTTCTTTTGGACGCCAGAAGTATAATTGTCATGTTTCTTGCTCTGTAGTTAACACTCACCCTTTTTTCATTTCGTGGGGCCTGATCAGAGCAAAAGTGTCTATAAACAAACACTGTAATGACTTTTCTTCATTATGAGTCTAATAAGGGTTCTTAATGATATGTACTGTGTAATGGTTTATATGGTGAAGATTAAAACTGCAGACAGACCACAACGAGAGAAAAAGTTTATTACCTTTAGCTGAATTTTCATAGTGATTCATCTTGACACCCCTATTTTGTCATTCATCTTCCTGAGATTTCTATCTAAAACTCCCAAGCCACAAATGAAAAGTGAACTGGGCACATAAAAATCCAGGCACTTAGAAGAAATAATTGCTAAGAAGTAGAGGGTCATATCTCTTTCCTACTATCTTCAGAGCACTTTTTATCTTGTTTATAATCAACAGACATACTTAAGAGATCCTGAAGAGTCTCTAAACTACATTTTTCGTTCCTAAGTAATATTACATAATATAATTATAACTCTGCTCTAAGATTTTGTCTTCACTGGAAAGAAATCTCTCAAACAGAATTTGAGGTCATGGATTCACAGTGTTTTGCTTTCGGGGTTCAGTCTAATCATAAATGTATCTCGCCATTTTTCCCCAAAGGCAAGCCATCTTCAGCCATTGCAGAAACTCCATTCTTTGTGAATCCCCAGGGATGTAAATAACATTTTTCTGTTGCAGAAACATTCTGAAGAATTCACTCCTTAACTTCAAAATATGCCCACAACCTTCAGCAGCTGTGGCTGCTTCAGTGACTGTGGCTCCTCTATTTTTCCTCAATTTTTTTTAACCAGATTTCTGCCTTGTTAAAGGATCTCTGCTACCAATATTGGCCATCTCAGCCCTGTGGTATACTTTCCTATTTTGGTAGAAAGGATTACGAATACAGAGAATTACTGGGAAGAGTGCTTAGCCCCCGTCCTAGAATGTATGTCCTGAGATGGATTGGTTGGAAAATAAAATTGAAACAGAAATAAAGTTGGATGGTTGGTACCTTCCCCCTCCACACTTTTATCACTAAGTAATAAGAACCCTCTTTATGTCTCATATTTTGCCCTAAAGTCATCTTTTTCTGAAATGAATATTACTACACTCGCTTTATTTCAATTTTACATATTTGCCTGCTGTGTCACCTTCAAAACTTCCAAGTGGCCTTCAAGATGGTGTCTGGTTTTCAGCAGTTTGACTATGATGTGTTTGGTTTTTGTTTAACTACTGCTTGGAGATCTCTGGGTTCCTTTGATCTATGATTGATTGTCTTTCATTAATTTTGCAAGATATTTGCCCATTGTCTCTTTAAATATTTCTTCTGCCTTGTTTTTCTCTTCTCTTTAACTGATTACATGTATATTAGACTTTTTGATATTTGTTCTTTTTTCCACTTTTTTCCTCTTGTTTGGGCAATTTCTGTCTTCCAGGTTAACTGATTCTTCTGTATCCAGTATGCTGGTAAGTCTGTTGAAGGAATTCTTTATCTCTGATACCATATTTAATTGCCAGCATTTGACTCTTTTTTGTGTGTAATTTCCATTTGTCAGATTATCTGTTGGGTCCTGCCTGTTTGCTATCCGCCTTTTTAACTAGATTTTTTTTTAACATATTAATCATAGTTATTTTAAAATTCCCTGTCAGGTGGTTCTAGCATCTAGATCATCTGTTAGTATGGTTCTATTGATTGTTTTATCTCTTGGTGAGAAGTTGGATTTTTCTCTTGCTTTTCTGTGTGTCTCATAATTTTTTGTTGAATGCCAGTATTGTATGAAAAAAAAAACAAACAGAAGAGACTGAGATAAGTAGTATTTGCACCCGGAAATGAGAACAGCTCTTTTTTTTCTTTCAGGTTATTAGTGTGAAGACTTTAGTCAATTCAGTCAGGCCCGGAGCTGGATTTGGGTTTTGTTGTTAATCTTTAGTGTACCACTGCCTTCAAATATCTCCAGCAATTGACTGCTCTTATTTTGCATCTCTTAGAGTGGTACCCGAAGTGCAAACTATTTATTTTACTTTAGTCCTTTTACTTCCGACCTTTCTGTGCTATGATGGGTCCCCATGTACTCAGACTTCCTAATATGATCAGCAAGTCTCCACATGATCTGATAAAGGGCAAATAGTAAACTATGTCTGATTTTGCAAGCCATGCAGTTTGTCACAGCTATTCAGCTCTGCTGTCGTAACACAATAACAGCCATAGACAATAAGTAAACAAGTGAGCATAGCTGTATTCTAGTAAAACTTTTTTCACAGAACCGGCAGTGAGCCATACTTGTCCAATGACCATAGTTTGTTGGCCACTTGTTGAGAGCCTTGTTCTTCCACACCATCACCACCCTCCCCACCACCACCATCACCCCCCCCTCCCCCCCCCCCCCCCCGAGTCTCTCCTACCTCTGTAATGTAAGCTCTGCAAGGGCAGGGATTTTTGCCTGTTCTTTGATTTGACAAGTAGGCTCTCAACATAATAAAAGAATGGGTGAGTGAATTATATTGTGTGTTTCTTATGAACAGTATATAGCTGAATTTTAAAAATTTAGTGTGCTGATCTCTTGTATCTAAACAAATACATTTGATTATTTTTTTTTAATTTTTTTTTTCAACGTTTATTTATTTTTGGGACAGAGAGAGAGCATGAACGGGGGAGGGGCAGAGAGAGAGGGAGACACAGAATCGGAAACAGGCTCTAGGCTCTGAGCCATCAGCCCAGAGCCGGGCGCGGGGCTCGAACTCACGGACCGCGAGATCGTGACCTGGCTGAAGTCGGACGCTTAACCGACTGCGCCACCCAGGAGCCCCCAAATACATTTAATTAAATTGCAGTTGTGATTACTGATATATCTGGGATTATTCTTGTCATATTTTTTTTTCTACTTCTTTCTCTTTTTTCCTCCTTTCCTGCCATCTAAGTTTAATCAAATTTTCATTCTCCTTTTGTTCAGTCTTTTTATTTAGAAGCTACATTCTATTTAGCTTTCTCTAATAGTGATCCCTACACATTTAATGTGTGTGTGTGTGTGTGTGTGTGTGTGTGTGTGTGTGTGTGTGTGTGTTTAAGTAGGCTCCACGCCCAACCTGGCGCTGGAGCTCACAACCCCGAGTTCAAGAGTCACATGCTTTACCGACTGAGCCAGCCAGGTGCCCCTAACATGTAGGTTTGGTTTGGCAACATTTTAGAGTATTCTTCCTAAATACTTTCAAGACCTTAGAATGCTTCTCTGGGCTTCATATATCCAATTTCTTGTTATTTCTTAATGTTTTAGTTTTACTTTGTTTTAAGCAGTTTATGCCACCCTGCCCACTGCCATGGTCTTTCCCCTTTTTTTAGAGTTAGAACTTTAGATTTATTCATCTATTCTTTCCTTTTGTATTAATCTCCTTCTTATCAAAAAAAAACATTATTAGTAGTTCTTTCAGCAGGAGCCGGTGGTTGGTGAATTCCCCCAAACTTTACCTGAAAATGTTTATGCATCCATGCTCCGATGATTTAACTAGATGATCAAGTTATGCTATTATCTTTGAGAATCTGTTATTTCTCTTCTTTAGTTTTAAAAGCTTTTTCAGCAAGCATCTCTTCAAAGTTTGCCACTTCCTATCCGTTGTCTCCTTCAGGAACTCCTTTTTTGATTTATGTGAGATTTTTTCACCCCTCTTTCATGTTTTCTGTCACTTTATCTCTGTGTTCTGGGTAGTGATCTTAGGCTTATCTTCCAGATCACTAGCTGTGTCTTTGACTGTATACAGTCTACTGTTTAATCTGTTTGACTTTTTCATTTCAGTGGCTACTTTTTATTTCTAGAGGTTGTTGATGGTACTTTTGCAAATCTGTCTCTTTTATTTATAGTATCTTTTGCTGTATTTTTACGTACGCTGTTATCACTGTAGTCATCTTAGGCTTTTATATAGCTTCTTTCAGACTATTACATAATCTCTCAGTTTGGGGGGGGGCTCCTTCTAGGCCATGGATCCTCATGGGAGATCATTTTCTTGTTTGGTCAGACTTGTCTTTTGAAAGCTTCTCTTTATGGAAAGGATGTTTCCTCCACGGATCGCATGGTAATAGCTTCCTGGCGGTGCAAGTGGCTTGTCACAGCAGCTTGCACTTGCCTCTGCCCGCCCCTCCCAGCAAATCACCAGCCTGGGGCTCATTGGCGTCAGTATTTCTCACCCTGAGGTTCTCTCTCTGCCCTTAAGATATAAATTTTGACCACTCAGATGTGTTTTAACTTGGGCTTCAATTTCTCAGGAAATCTCTACTCATCCCTGCTTCATAAAGAATACTGAAGAATATCGCAGATATGTGTCTTGTTTTTGAATGTCAGCATAAATATCAGCCATCATCTGGTCATCAGAGGATATTAAAGGATTTAGTCATTAGGGAGAAAACTGTCATTAAATTTAAGAAATGCTACTTTTAAGTAAAATAATCACTAATTTGAGCAAATTTCTAATTAATGCCCCGTGAGACATGTTGTTGGCAGGTGGTTAGAGTTTAGAAAGTATGTTATTCCCCATTTTCCTTTGCTCTGTCCTTCATTCTTACTGCAGTCCTGCCTCCGTCTTTTCTTCTCTTCCTGTCTCCCTCAATAACAGCCCACATCCTCATCTTCTCTTAAGAAAATAAACCCTACCGTAGAATTCTTGTATTTTGGAAATCGAGAGGTAAAACTGCAGTTCAAATAAATAAGTCAAATTGATAAAAGCCTGACAGAACAAGCTTGATAGGTAGGGATGTACTATAGACACAGCGGGTTTTCAACCAGGAACATGTGTACCTCCAAGAACACCTCCCTGCATTTACAGAATATATATTAAAATGGAAGAAAGGTTAACAGGGTTTTCATGTTTATCAGAATCAGCCATGCTTTTTAAAACTTGAAACATAATGCCCTAGTATTTATTTCTTCCAATTAATAAGAAAGGAAAATTACAGAGGGAAGCATTTGTGGATTATTACAGTGTCAGATTTTGTTGGGAAAAATTCTCTACTGTTTAAAGTTAATTTTGAAGTCCTTGATCCTAACAGCCTCCCAGACTCCACACCCTAATTCTGGTTCTAGAATACAGTACTTGACTGGCCTGAATATGTCTTAATATGCCATAGCCTTTTCCTTATTTTTTTGATTCTTAGAAAATGAGGTTTAAAAAATTAAGTAAAATAAAGAAATCTCAGTTTAGTTTAAGATGACTGTTTAGCATTAATCCAACCTGTTTAATCTACTTGACTTCTTCATTTTAATAACTATTTTTCATTTTTAAAGATTGTTAATTGTACTTTTCTAAATCTGCCCGTTTTCTCGTGGTAGAATCATCCCACATTGCCTTTTTATAGAAGTAGATAAAGGCGTCTTCACTTCTAGCCCAGTATCCTAAAAATCAAGGCCCACATTGCCCAAGGATTGATCACAAGAACACACACTAATTTTTTGGCTTAATAAGGTTTCCCAAGCAGCTTATCATTCATGCTACAAGATTGATTGCATACTTTCTTTCTTTAAAAACCTTAGGAAAATATTTTCACAAAATAGAAGTGATTTCTTTAAATGGTATCATTTTTACTTCGTGATTTGAACAATTTAATGTTAGCATTTAACACTTTAATGTTAATATTCATGTGGATTGAAATCAGTCTGTCTTATTTGTTGGCATTCATCAAAATGGATTTGGCTTAACCCACATTCTCTTCTAAAATGTCCATAAAGTGTTCACATTAGAATACCTTATGCATAGTCCAAACATGTCAGGCTTCTTGGAGTAGGTCTTATCTTTCAGAGGGTCAGACGCAAATTAAATAAGAGTGAGGAGGTTAATTAACTAGACCGGAGCCTTTATAGAAGTAATAGGCTATAAATGCTGGCCTTAGCCACAAAGTGGGTTTAGCCAAACCGGTTTTTTTTTTAATTTTTAAATGAGTAGCAACATTTGTCTGCTTAAATAATTAAAATAATTTTCAAGTTACAATTTTTTAAATTTTAAGTGTTCAAACTCAAAATATTTTGTTTTAGTGTATCTTTGGGATTCCTGGCATACTCTTGATTGTCACAGAAACACTATTTGTTTTCCCAAAGCTGCTTAAAGGTTAATTGACGGAAGTGAGTGGGTCCTCATGTTTGCTAATATGTGTTGCAGCTCTGTTGGTACACCAGAAGGCCAGGATGGAACGACTTCAAAGAGAACTTGAGATTCAAAAGAAAAAGCTGGATAAACTAAAATCTGAGGTCAATGAAATGGAAAATAATCTAACTCGAAGGCGCCTGAAAAGATCAAATTCCATATCCCAAATACCTTCAGTAAGTCTTTCTGTAATTCTTGTGACCTCTGTGCTTGGGAACATGAGAATAGGCAATCTGTCAGAAGTATAAAGAGTTGATCTAGTTTTCTAGAAATGCTCCTATTAACTCAGACTTGTTTCTTTGCCCTTACCTTCCCTTGCCAAACTCCACGCTTTCTTACCTAATGATAAGAGAATCCAATGTAGATCCTTCTCACACGGAATTATTTTTCAGCTCGAAGAAATGCAGCAGTTGAGAAGTTGTAATAGACAACTCCAGATTGACATTGACTGCTTAACCAAAGAAATTGATCTTTTTCAAGCCCGAGGTAAAGTTCAGTGCATACTCAACTGAAATTCATTGTATTAATTTATCAACTCTTTTCCTGTGGCTGAAAACAAACTTCTCAGTTGTAAGCTTATTGTCTCAGATTTGACTTTGGAGCCTGATAGTACTAAAGAACTATTGTGTTTTTCTTCCCCACCCCCACTCCAAAAGAAATTATATATTTGGTTTAGGAGTAATTTGATAAAATTTGTATTATTCAAACCCGCTTTAGTCGTGTGTTAAGGGAAGACAGTAATTAGTATGTCTGGCTGTGCCATCAAAAGTATTACTGTTATGTATTAGTAGAATCTATAATATTTATTGTAATATTTATTAAGATTAAAATAGAGGTATGCCTATGTCTCTTTCCTATTGCTGTTTTTCCTTTTACCTCTCAAGAATCATGCTTTTTTTAAAAAACATAATTAAAAGGCATCCCCACCCTAATGGCACTGTCTTAATTAATAAAAGAGAGTAAAAGTATGGCCTGTACTTTTTTAGAACAACATATTATGAAGCTTGAGCTATTAGTGATAAGCCATAATTGCTTATTGTAGTAAAAAAAAATCTTGACAGTTTAATTCAGTTCCATAGACAGCTGAAAGGAAATTTTATAACTTAAGCCTAATTCTGAAGTTAGGGAAACAATAGAATGTATGAAATGGAAAAGATAGAAAAAAGGAAGGAAGCCAACAAAAAAGAAGTCCTTAATTACTCTTGAGTGTGTGCCAAAAATCCATCAAACTGAAAGATGGTGGTTGTGTTTCCTTTTAAAATGTTAATAAGTCATGTTTGACATTCATAGAAAATGCCATATTTAACTTTAAAGAGAGAAAAAGGAATTTAGTGCCGGTCTAGCAACTATAGTTTTTGAACCTGTTCCTTTTATTTAACATCTGAACCATTATATTACATTAGTGTAAGGTTTTAATACGTATTTGGAACCAAGCTATTTATTTAGTTGCTTAAGACCATGTTTGATTGTTTGAAATTATATTTTAAATTGTTACATTTTAAGTTATTTTAACTTGTCACATGGAATAGTGGTCTAGTTCTACATCTGTCACTGTCTTACAGTTTCATTTGGCTTCTTCCCTCATTTACCACTTAGACCTCTGTTGTGAGTAGTGTATTATACCTTCCTCAGCTGTTTTGACATCCTTACATGTAATTTGAGATTAGAAGTGCAAAATAAATGAAAGACATTTCTTCTATTTATACTGTGATCTTTTTTAGAAAGAGTATGTTTGCTTTTGAAAAAATAAAATTAAGTATTTTTGAGCTATAAACATTGATATATTTACTTTTTATATATTTCAGGACCACATTTTAATCCCAGCGCTATTCATAACTTTTATGACAATATTGGATTTGTAGGTCCTGTGCCACCAAAACCCAAAGGTTAGTGTCTCCATTAAGTGTGAAAACCATTACATCTTGAAAAACAAGATTTTAGAAAATTTTGTTTTTAGCAACCTTCCACTCTAGAAGTGCTTCAAACATTGGCATTCATGGATGAATTCATCAGGAAGATAGTCGCTTATTTTCACTTATATGCTGGGGATGGGAAAGGATGCAAAAGTGTTATGTACTTACCTCTTTAAAAGTAATATGCAGGTCCTTAGGATTCATTATATACCCCTCTAAAACAGCAAGTCTTGGCAAAAGAAATCATCAGGTACAAAAATTTGTACTCTTTAAAATTTTAGATAAATGAAGAGGAAGACACCTTAGGGAAGTTTACTTTTCGTGAGTATTCTGTTGATGCATAATTCTGCATAATCAAAATACTCTAAATTCCAAATGAATCATTTTTAAAAACTAAGGGGCACCTAGGCGGCTGAGTCGGTTAAGCATCTGACTCTTGATCTCAGCTCAGTCTTGGTCTCAGGGTTATGAGTTCAAGCCCTGCATTGGGCTCCACGCTGGGTGTGAAAAAAAATTTTTTTACCTACTATCATTTCACATCATTGATAATCAGACCATATGCACACCAAACCAAGATGTCAAAATAGGTGTGTGGATTTTTTTACTCTAGGAATTAAAAGAGAGAAATGATAACAAGAATGAATAGGTATGTTACTAGCTCTTTGGTTCGTTAGAAGACTTTTCACATTAGCACTCAGTGGAGTTCTCTCCACTCCATCATTTTTGTTTAAATATAATTGTATTGGGCCTAGCTGTACCATCTTTTTTTTTTTTTTTTAATTTAAACGTTTCTAAACATAGTTAGCTGGAATGCAATGAACTATTATTCCAGAGCAGCAAAAGTGAGATTAGGGCATTTGTCACAGTAAGCAGTGGTTAAAATACTACATGCTATTTGGATGTTAATTAAATAAAGAAAACAGTGGCATAGCCTAGCTTCTTAAAATAAACAAAGTGGGTATTTCAGACTCTGAATAAGTTGCTTTAATATAATCTTTTCACTCTCTTTCAAAAAGTAGAATTGTTCTTATAAAAAGATTCCTGTTTTACTTCTACTTAATCCAGTACTTATGTATTGAGAGTAGGAGGGAGTATAGACGGAAGGTAGTTGGAAAGGAGGTGAAATGGAATCAGTCATGACAGTTGTTGAAGCAGGATAAGTACATGAGGGCTTAGTTTACCGTTCTCTCCACTACTGTATATGCTTGCAGTTTTTTGTGATAAGAAGTAAGGAAACGTGGAACGGTGAAAGCAAAGGATGGGAAGCCTTTCCTTAAATTTACAACATATCAAGGGAAAGGGTCCAAGATGGTGTCCTAGGAAGACTCTGAACTTACCTCTTCCACAAACACACCAGATCTACACCTACATATGTATGGAGCAGTGCCACCTGAAGAAGAGCTGGGGGGCTCATTGAACAGCTCTGCACGACACAGGGTAGAAGGACCACGTAGAGATTGGAAAGAGAGATAGAGACACAGGAACCATGGGAACCCCACCCCCTACACTACAAACTGCAGTAGGGGGAGATAGCACTGAGGAGCCCACGCACAGATTTGCCCACCTGGCCCCAGAGGAAAAACAGAAGATAAAACAAAGATGTGTTTTAAAGGGCGACGGGAATATAAGTGAGGAAAGCCCATTTGCCAACCCTAGAGCATCCACCAAATGGTGAGGGAACTGCTGCAACTCTCTGGGGTCAGAAGTGCCAGCAAGTACCATGTTTACCTTCTCCCACCACTGTGGTAGCACAAGTGGGAGCAAAGTCTAGCCAACCTGCCCTCTCAGCAAGACTCGGGCCTCTTCCCACTCCAGTTCTAGCCATCCTTCCAAAATGGCCCCATGCGCCTATGCCTACCTGAGCTCCCGCCATTCCACCAAAGGGCCCCAATGCAGCGTGCACTGGTAGACGCCCAGCCTGCGCCCACTGCAGTTCCAGGCGTCCTACCAGGGCACCTCTGCGTGGAGTACCCTAGGTCTCCGCTCACACCTGCTACAGGCTCCAGCCAGCCAGCCAAAGCTGCCGGGCATACACATCTTTACGGGGACGTTCCTACACAGGGCCACTCCTTCAAGACTGGAAAAGGTCTTTTTTTTCTTTTGCCTAACTCATTGAAACAAACACAGAAAATCAAACAAAATGAGACAGAGGAATGTGCTCCAAACAAACAAAGACAGAACTACAGAAAAGGAACTAAATGAAACAGAAATAAACAATCTACTTGATAAAGAATTCAAAGTAATAGCCATAAAGATGCTCACTGAACTTGAGCGAAGAATGGATGAGTTCAGCGAAAACTTCGACAAAGAGATATAAAATGTAAAAAGAATCAGAGTTAAAGAATGCAATTACTGAAATGAAAAATACGCTGGAGGCAATGAGCAGATTAGAGGATGCAGAAGAATGGATAGACCATCTGGAGTCAGGGTAATGGAGAGCACCCAAACTAAACAGCAAAAGAAAAAAAAGAATGTTTTAAAAAAGGAGGATAGGTTAAGAGACTTCTGGGACATCAAGAATAGTAACATTCAGGGGCACCTGGGTGGTCCATTCAGTTAAGCATCCAGTTTCAGCTCAGGTCACGATTTCACAGTTTGTGAGTTCAAGCCCTGCATCAGGCACTATGCTGATAGCCTGGAGCCTGCTTCAGACTCTGTGTCTCCCTCTGTCTCTGCCCCTCCCCTACTCATTCTTGTTCTCTCTTTGTCTCTCTCTCTCTCTCTCTCTCTCTCTCTCTCTCTCTCAAAAATAAATAAACATTAAAAAAATAATTTTAAAAAATAGTAACATTCATATTATGGACATCCCAAAAGGAGAAGAGAGAGAGAAAGGAGCAGAAAACTTATTTGAAGAAATAATAGTTGAAAACTTTCCTAACCTGGGGATGGAAACAGACATTCCGATTCAGGAAGCACAGGGAGTCCCAAATAAAATAAACCCAAAGAGGTCCACACCAAGGCACATAATTAAAATGTCAAAGATTAAAGATAGATAACCTTAAAAGCAGTAAGAGAACAGGAATTAATTGTATATAGGGGAAAAACTCCATAAGACTCGGCTGATTTCTCAGCAGAAACTTTGCAGCCACAAGGGAGTGGCATGATATATTCAAAGGGCTGAAAGGAAAAAACCTACAACCAAGAATACTACTTAGCAAGATTATCATTTAGAATTAGAGAGGTAGGGTTTCCCAGACAAAACTTAAGAGTTCACCACCACTAATCCAACCTCATAAGAAATGTTAAAGGGACTTCTTTAAGCAAAAAAGAAAAGACCATAACTAGAAATAAGAAAATAATGAAATGAAAAAATTTCCCAGGTTAAAGCAAACTTACGGCAAAGATAGTTGATCAATTGCTTATAGAGCTTAGTATGCAGGCTAAAAGACAAAAGTAAAATCAATTATATCTAAAGAAAATTAGTTAAGGGATTCACAAAATAAAAAGATAAAGTATAATATCTACATAAAACATAGAGGAGAGAGTAAAAATGTAGTGCTTTTAGAGTATGTTCAACTTAAGCAATCATTGACTTAATATAGACTGCTAAATACTTAGGATGTTACATATGAACTTAATGTTAACCACAAACCACAAACCAATAATAAATACACAAAAAGTAAAGAGACAGGAATCCAAGCACAACACTAAAGAAAGTAATCAACACATGGGAAGAAAGCAAGAGAAGAAACAGAGAAGAACTACAAAACCAACCAGAGAACAACAAAATGGCAATAAGTACATACCTATCAGTAATTACTTTAAATGTAAATGGTCAAAATCCTCCAATCAAAAGAAATAGGGTGACTAGATGGATAAAATAACAAGGCCCATGTATATGCTCCCTACAAGAGACTCACTTCAGACCTAAAGACACTGAAAGGGATGGAAAAAGATACTCTGTGCAAATAGAAGCAAACAAACAATACTTATATCACACAAAGTAGACTTTTTTTTAAACATTTTTTTTTATTTTTTTTTTTTAACGTTTATTTTTGAGACAGAGAGAGACAGAGCATGAACGGGGGAGGGTCAGAGAGAGAGGGAGACACAGAATCTGGAACAGGCTCCAGGCTCTGAGCTGTCAACACAGAGCCCGACGCGGGGCTCGAACCCACGGACCGTGAGATCATGACCTGAGCCAAAGTCAGACGCTTAAGCGACCAAGCCACCCAGGCGCCCCTTAAACATTTTTTTTAATGTTTATTTATTTTTGAGAGAGAGACAGAGACAGAGACAGAGTGTGAGTTGGGGAGTGGCAGAGAGAGAGGGAGACACAGAATCCGAAACAGGCTCCAGGCTCTGAGCTGTCAGCACAGAGCCCAACACGGGGCTCGAATTCACGGACCACAAGATAATGACCTGAGTCAAAGTCAGATGCTTAACTGACTGAGCCACCCAGGTGCCCCCAAAGTAGACTTTAAAATGAAGACTCTAATGAGACAAAAAAGGGCGTTATGTAATGATAAAAAGATCAGCAAAAGGATATTACAATTATAAATACTATGCACCCACCAATAGAGCACCTAAATATATGAAACAAATATTAAGAGACATAAAGAGAAATTGATAGTAATACAATAAGAGTAGGGAACTTTACAACCCCACTTACATCAATGGATAGATCTTCCAGACAGAAAATAAGGAAACATTGGCTTATGAACAACCCATTAGATGACATGGACTTAACAGAAAATTTCATCCAAAAGTAGCAGAGTACATATTTTCAAGTACACATGGGACATTCTCCAGGATAGATCACATATTATGCCTTAAAACAAGTCTCAGTAAACTTAAAACTGAAATGTGAAGCATCTTTCCAACCACAGTGTTATAAAACTAGAAGTCATTTACAGGGAAAAAATTGGGGAAAAAACAAGTATGTGGAGGCTGAACAACATATTAAACAACCAATGCATCAATGAAGAAATCACAGAGGAAGTAAAAAAATACTTGCAGACAAATAAAAAATGGCAACACAGTTTCAAAATCTCTGGGATGCAGCAAAAGCAGTTCTATGAGGGAAGTTTATAGCAACATAGCAATATAACCTCAAGAAACAAGAAAAATCTCAGATAATCTAACCTTACACCTAAAGGAACTAGAAGAAACACAACAAAACCAAAATTAGTAGAAAGAAGGAAATAATAAAGATCAGAGTAGAAATACAATAGAGTCTAAGAAAAACAATAGAAAAGATCAATGAAACCAAATCTAGTTTTTTGAAAACATAAGCAAAATTGATAAATCTTTGACCAGACACATCAGGAAAAAGAGAGAGGACTCAAAATCAGCAATGAAAAGGGAAAAGTAACAGCCAACACCCACAGATATACAAAAGATTATAAGAGATTACTATGAGAAATTATATGCCAACATTTCGACAGCCTAGAAGAAATGGATAAATTCCTAGAAACAAACATTATTCCAGGACTGAATCAGGAAGAAACAGAAAATCTGAACATTTCAATAACTTAGTAACGAAATTGAATCCGGAATCAAAAAACTCTCAACAAACAAAAGTCCAGGACCAGATGGCTTCACAGGTGAATTCTGCCAAACATTTGAAGAAGAGGTAGTACCTATCCTTCTCAAACTATTCCAAAAAATAAAAGAGGAAGGAAAACTTCCAAGTTTATTCTACAAGCCCAGCATTATATCCTGATAGAAAACCAGACCTTTTAAAAACACTACCAAAAAAAAAAAAAACAAAAGAAAGAAAGAAAGAAAATTATAGGCCAGTATCCCAGATGAACACAGATACAAAAATCTTCAACAAAATATTAGCAAACTCAGTTTCAACAATACACTAAAAGGATCATTCACCACAGTCAAGTGAGATTTATTACAGGGATGCAAGGATGGTTTAAAATCTACAAATCAATCAACATGATATACCACATTAACAAAATGAAGCATAAAAACCATATAATCACCATAATAAATGCCGAAAAGGCATTTGACAGAATTCAGTATCTGTTCATGATAAAAACTTTGAACAAGGGGTCCCTGGGTGGCTCAGTCAGTTGAGCGTTTGACTCTTGATTTCAACTCAGGTCATGATCTCATGGTTCATGAGACCGAGCCCTGTGTCAGGCTCTGCTCTGAGAGCACAGAACCTTCTTGAGATTCTCTCTTTTCCTCTCTCTCTTAAAATAAATAAACATCAAAAAAAAAAAAAAAAAAAACTTTAAACAAAAGTGGATTTGGAAGGAATATACCTCAACATGATAAAGGCCACATATGACAAACCCGCAGCTAACATTATAATCATTGGTGAAAAGCTAAAAGCTTTTCCTCTAAGATCAGGAACAAGACAAAGATGTCCACTTTTGCCATTTTTATTCAGCATAGTACTGGAAATCCTAGCTGCAGATTCAGAAAAGAAAAAGAAAAGGCATCCAAATTGATAAGGAAGGAGTAAAACTGTCTCTATTTGCAGATGACATAATGCTATATATAGAAAACCCTGAAGATGCCACCAACAAAACTGTTAGAACTAATAAATGAATTCAGTAAAGCTGTAGGATACAAAATTAATATGCAGAAATCTATTGCAGTTCTATATACTAGCAACAACGTAGCAGAAGAGAAATTAAGAAAACCATCCCATTTATAGTTGCATCAAAGAAAAGTAAAATACTTCGGAATAAATTTAACCAAGAAGGAAAAAATACCTATACTCTGAAAACTATAAGACATTGATGAAAGAAATTGAAGACAACACAAACAAATGGAAAGATGTATCATGTTCGTGAATTGGAAGACTTAATATTGTTAAAATGTCTGTACTACCAAAGCAGTCTACATTGAGATTCGGTGCAGTCCCTATCAAAATACCAATAGTATTTTTCATAAAACTAGAACAAATAATCCTGAAATTTGTGTGGAACCTGAAAGATCCCAAAGAGCCAAACGAATCTTAAGGCCAAACCTGGAAGTATCAGAATCCCAGATTTTAAGATACGGTACCAGCACAAAAATAGACACATAGATCAATGAAACAGAATAGAAAGCCCAGAAATACCCACCCATATATCATCAACTAATCTACAACAAAGGAGGCAAGAATATAAATGGAGAAAAAATAATCTCTTCAATAGATGGTATTGAGAGTATTAGACACCTACATGTGTCTAAAGAAAGAAACTGGAAAAAAAAAAAAAAAAAGGAAACTGGACCACTTAAAAATAAACCCTAAATGGATTATAGACCTAAATGTAAGACCTGAAACCATAAAATCCCTTAAAGAAAACACAGGCAATAATCTTTTGGACATTGGCCTTAGCAACATTTTTCTAGATGTGACTCCTCAGGCAAGGGAAACAAAAGCAATATTGGGACTACATCAAACTAAAAAGCTTTTGCACAGCAAGGAAATCACCAACAAAATAAATAGGTAACCTACTGAATGGGAGAAGATATTCGCAAGCAGTATATCTGATAAGGGCTTAATATCCAAAATAGAAAGAACCATACAACTGGACACCAAAAAAACCCCACACATCATCCAATTTTAAAACGGGCAGAGGACCTGAGTAGACTTTTTCCAAATGCTACAAATCACTAATCATCAGGGAAATGCAAATCAAAACTATAATGAAGTAACACCATTCGGAGTGGCTAATCAAAAAGACAAGAAGTAAAAATTAAAAACTCAATTTGAAAAAGACCAGAAATAACAAGTATTGATGGGGATGTGGGAAAAAAGGGAACCCTTGTGTACTGTTGGTGGGAATTTAAATTGGTACAGCTACCATGGAAAACAGTATGGAAGTTCCTCAAAAACTAGAAATACCATATAGTCCAGTAATTCCACTGCTGGGTATTTACCCCAAGAAAATGAAAACATGAACTTGAAAAGATACATGCATCCCTATGTTTATTGCAGCATTATTTACAATAAGCAAAATATGGAAGTAGCCTAAGTGTCCATTGATAGATGAATAGATAAAGAAAATGTGGGGTGTGTGTGTGTGTGTGCGCGCACATGTGCACAATGGAGTATTATTCAGCCATAAAGAAGAATGAAATCTTATTCATGACAACATGATGGACCTAGAGAGTATTATGCTAAGTGAATAAATCGGAGAAAGACAAATACCATATGATTTCATTTATATGTGGAGTCCAAAACAGCAACAACAACAACAACAACAACAACAAAACAGATGCAGACTAATAAATACAGAGAACAAACGGCCTCTGGGGTGGAGGGAGATGGGCAAAATAGGTAAAGGAGATTAAGTGGCACAAACTTCCAGTTATAAAATAAGTAAGTCACAGGGACAAAAAGTACAGCATAGGGAATATAGTCAACAATATTGTAGTAACTTTGTGCGGTGACAGATGGTAACTACGTCATGATGAGCATTGTGTAATGTATAGAATTGTTGAATCACTATGTTGTATACCTGAAACTACTAGAACACTGTATGCCAACTATCCTTCAATTTAAAACATTCATAACATGTCAAATGATGAAATATGGCATATTATTATTTCCAAAAAAAGAAAGAAAAAAATTCTTCCTAGCTTGTTCGCAAAAGATAAAAATTTGTATGCTATTTTGGGGAAATATAGAATCAAACATTCTTCCCTTAGGGCTAAAATAGAGAATTATTTATTAGTTTCATTTATAGAGGTTTATTTAGTTAGAAATGATTTTACAGTTCTGCTTTACACTGCAGTGTTGTTTTTTTTTTTAACGGCTAAAATTAGTGTGGAAATCACAAGCCATCCTTTGCAATCCAACTTCCTCCTTTTAAATTCTGGTTTCCAAATACCTCTAATAAAAAGATTGGTAAGTTTAAGTACCAAATGAGATTGTGCAGATATAAGAAAACCATTGGAGATTTTTCATTAAAAAAAAAAAAAAAAAAAATTGTAGGTCCCTAGGGGCGCCTGGGTAGCACAGTCGGTTAGGCATTCAACTTTTGGTTTCAGCCCAAGTCATGATCTCACAGTTTTGTGAGTTCGAGCCCCCATCAGGCTCTGAGCAGGCAGTGCAGAGCCTGCTTGGGATTCTCTCTCTCTGCCCCTTTCCCACTCGCACCCCTTACTGTCTCTGTCTCTCTCAAGATAAATAAATAAAGCTTAAAAAAAATTTTTTTTAATTTGTAGTTCCCCTATTGATTACCTTAGATATCTAAATAATGAAGATAATGCTGGTGTTTAATAATAGATTAAAATGTTAATACAAATAGTACCCCTTCCTAAACACTTTTGTAGTTAAACAAAAAGGATAGACAAAGTTTTTTAAATGTGCCAGTTTTTTAAATGTTTTCTAACACCTAAGTGAGACCAAAATTCTAATAAGTAGGATGGAGGCTGAGATTAGAACAATTATTCAATAAAAGTGTTTCCCAAGTATGAAATGTGAAATCATTTTAAATGGTAAAATGTCAAAATAAATCTTAACTATTTATTTTAATGTGGGTAGGAAAC
Organism: Acinonyx jubatus; assembly: GCF_027475565.1. Taxonomy (NCBI): domain Eukaryota; kingdom Metazoa; phylum Chordata; class Mammalia; order Carnivora; family Felidae; genus Acinonyx; species Acinonyx jubatus. The sequence continues at coordinate 17,295,159 of NC_069385.1, read as the reverse complement.
ATTAACTAGTATTTTCAGACCCTTGATTTTTCAAATATTTTCATTTACAAAACCCTTAATTAGATATTTTTAACTGACTCGATTTAAAGAAAATTACTGTATAAATAACACTTTCGGTTGCTCGTGCATATGGCAAAAATTGTCATGATGCCTAAAAAT